>NC_134690.1:153909566-154235280 GCF_050947455.1 Rhinoderma darwinii | reverse complement strand
ACCCCTACTGTTGTCCATTCCCTTATATTGGCCAAAAACACTTCTCAACTTCAAAATTCAGAATAAATCACTGGAAAAATGACCTATCTCTAGTAGGGTTGCCACAATACCAGAATTTGGAGTTTGATACCGATACTTTGTGTAGTGTTGCAATACTCGATACCAAAACAATACTTTGCCAACTATTATAATAATAAAAAAAGAAAGAAAAGTTATCCCATTTTCTGATGAGGCACGTGGTGTGATGAATTTTGAACCTCCATATGCCTGATCTTAAAGTGGCCTATCTGCTACATAATGTGATCGGCGCTGTAATGTAGATTACAGCAGTGTTTTTTTATTTAGAAAATTTTGACAGAGTTATGACCTATTTTAGATTTATGCTAATGACTTTCTTAATAGACATCTGGGCGTGTGCTTACTTTTTAACCAAGTGGGCGTTGTAGAGAGAAGTGTATGACGCTGACCAATCCGCGTCATACACTTCTCTCCATTCATTTACTCAGCACATAGTGATCTTTCTAGATCATGATGTGCTGTCACATACTCAGACATTAACGTTACTGAAGTGTCCTGAGAGTTAATAGACATCACTACCAGCCAAGACGCGATGTCTATTCACAATCCTGACACCTCGGTAACGTTAATGTCTGAGTATGTGACTGGACATCATGATCTAGAAAGATCACCATGTGCTGAGTAAATGAATGGAGAGACGTGTATGACGCTGATTGATCAGCGTCATACACTTCTCTCCACAACGCTCACTTGGTCAAAAGTAGAAACATGCCCAGTTGTCTATTAACCCCTTATGGACGCAGCCTAATTTGGGCCTTACGGCTCAGAGCCCATCTTTGAAATCGGACATATTTCACTTGATGTGGTAATAATGTCAGAATGCTTAAACCTATCCAAGCGATTCTTCGACTGTTTTCTCGTGAGACATTGGGCTTTATGTTAGTGGTAAACTTTGGTCAATATATTCAGTGTTTATTTTTGAAAAATTGCAAAATTTAGAGAAAATTTTGAAAAAATATAATTTTTCAGAATTTAAATGCATCTGCTTGTAAAACAGACGGTTATACCACCCAAAATAGTTACTAGTTCACATTTCCCATATATATATATATATATATATATATATATATATATATATATATATACATACACACACACACACACACACACACACACACACACACACACACACATAGTTGATGACAACTTAATTGGGCCAAAAAACCGCCAAAACAGCAGGTCAGAGTTAAACAGCAACACATTGGTAAATAGTTTAAAGCAACTTAATAAATAGAATTAAAAAAGTCTCAAATAGGTGGCTAAAATGATCTAAAAGGATGGACAGTTAATAGATAGTGGAATTGGAACAGTAAAAACCACAGCCGGAGTAAAAAGATTTTTTTCACATCGTTCATACAATAAAAACTAACTGTGTGCACAAAGGATTCAAATAATACAAAACAAAATACGATATCAAGAATAAATAAGATGTATACACGTAGAACGATGACATAGTACCTGCAAAGGGAAACATCGGGCGTTGTCAAGGAGATCATAAACACTACGATAGCGGAAGAGGTAAAAGTCCTAGTGGAACGCATGATGGACCGCAAGACGCGAATAATATGCTCAAAGAGCCGGAGGAAAGGGGAGGTTTAGCCAGAGCCACAGTAACTTATATTTGTATTTAAAAGACCGTGAATATATAGTTTTGAACAAATAGATAATAAATCAGAAAGATCGGAAAACAAATGTAGTCATAACGACCGCTAGCAGCTACGGTGGCCGGGACGGTTCAAGTCAAGAATGGAACGCACTATCTCCCAGCGCTGAACGATTGATGCAAAGGTGACAGGAAAAAGACATATAGGTAAGTAAAAACATACCATGATTAGTCGAATAATTGTAGAGATAGGGGTGTCATAAGTAAAATAAAGAATGCATGGTAACAGGGTATACCGTGTGGACTATAATAAAAATGAAAATAAAAATGAAATTAAAATGAAATAAATTACCTGATGGTAAGGCAACTATAAAAACGATAGATTCCAATATATATATATATATTATTGACATTTCAAGTATGAAAAAAGGGGAATAATGATGTTAGCGATAATAATATGTACAACACTCATAGTAAAAGAAACAGAATTAATGAAAAAATGCGTAAATAAACAAATAAATAAATATATAGTGTCATTAGTCCAGTGCAGACTCTGTAATGTCATTGAGACCATTTGGATATAATGTCCCCAATTTGTATATCCAAAAGTTTTCCCTTTGCTTCAATCTAATGAACCTATTAGATATGTCTATAGGTATTTTCTCAATGGGGGTAACCGTAATGGTGTCAAAATTACACTTGTGTTCAATGGCACAATGGCGAGATACACTATGTTTCGTGAAGCCACTCCTAACATTAAATCTATATTTGTTGATCCTACTTCTGAGGGTTTGAGTAGTGCGGCCCACATATTGTCGATCACACGTACATTGCAGTAGATAGATGACATAATTGCTACCGCAGTTCAGAAAGCGTTTTATCTGAAAGCTTTCATTAGTTGTTACAGAGGTGAAGTGCGTTATTTTGTTTGCAATGTTCAAACAACATAAGCATCTAGATATGCCGCAACGATAAGAACCATTAGTGATTATAGATATTTTCTGGGGGTCCTGAATAATTTTCTGAAGTTTGCTAGGGGCAATCAGATTTCTTAGAGTTTTAGCCCTTCTATACGTAATCTTGGGCCTAATAGGAAGAATAGTTTTCATGAATTGGTCATTCTTAAAGAGGCTCTGTCACCACATTATAAGTGCCCTATCTCCTATATAAGGAGATCGGCGCTGTAATGTAGGTGACAGTAATGCTTTTTATTTAAAAAAAACGATCTATTTTCACAACGTTAGGAGCGATTTTGGTTTATGCTAATGAGCTTTCTTAATGCCCAAGTGGGCGTACTTTTACTTTCGACCAAGTGGGCGTTGTACAGAGGAGTGCATGACGCTGACCAATCGGCATCATGCACTCCTCTCCATTCATTTACACTGCACTAGCGATATAGATATATCGCTATGTGCAGCCTCATACACAAACCCTAACATTACTACAGTGTCCTGATAATGAATACACATGACCATCCAGCCTGGACGTCATGTGTACTCAGAATCCTGACACTTCTGACTCTTTTTTTTTTGTGAGATTCCGGCAAGTGAAACCAAATCTCGCGAGATCACAGAGCTAAACGAGATTTGGTTTCACTTGCCGGAATCTCACAAAAAAAGAGTCCGAAGTGTCAGGATTCTGAGTACACATGACGTCCAGGCTGGATGGTCATGTGTATTCATTATCAGGACACTAGTAATGTTAGGGTTTGTGTATGAGGCTGCACATAGCGATATATCTATATCGCTAGTGCAGTGTAAATGAATGGAGAGGAGTGCATGATGCTGATTGGTCAGCGTCATGCACTCCTCTGTACAACGCCCACTTGGTCGAAAGTAAAAGTACGCCCACTTGGGCATTAAGAAAGCTCATTAGCATAAACCAAAATCGCTCCTAACGTTGTGAAAAAAGATCGTTTTTTTAAATAAAAAGCATTACTGTCACCTACATTACAGCGCCGATCTCCTTATATAGGAGACAGGGCACTTATAATGTGGTGACAGAGCCTCTTTAAGGATATGCCAATGTTTCAGGAGTATGGAACTGACTAATTTGCTCCCTTTATTAAAAGTGGTAATAAAGTTGCAGCTGAAGTCGGTAGATTTCTCAGCAACTTGAGCAATAGGGTTGATACACTCAGATTGCGTTAACGCTTTAGCTCGGGATTCTGCCCCCATAATCAGACTGGTCGGAAAGTTTTTTTCTTTAAACCTCAAAAAGAAAACTGGAGGAAGAGCCAGAGGATGTAGAGGGGGCAGGCACAAGCTTCCCCCTTCCAAAGAAACACAGACAGAAACAATAAAGCTCTTTAATCTATCCAAATATAACTTGAACATTGACGAGACGAGTTTACTTTCCAAGGGCCTTTCCTTCTGCCCAACTACTCCCCCTGACGGTTTTGAAATATTCATGGCTCTAAATAGGTTTATGCGTAAGCTAACACTACTACGTCATTTTGCAATATCTCCAACAATATCTCCACCTGTGTCCATACAGATTCCTGCTTCATCTCCCCTTATCCCCAAGCCTATTAGTGTAGATGTTCGTCCAAAATCTTCATTTTATCCCCTCCACCACCGTGGACCGGCCCTCGAAACCTTTTACAACTTGGTCAGCAACGATTTTAAAATAATTGAACAACCCATTTATTCTCCAGACAATCTTACAAAATCTGAGCGCATTTCATTAAAAGGTCTGCAAAGAAACCATCAAATTGTTATACGGTCAGCTGACAAGGGTGGTGGGATCATTATTCAGGACCGTATAGATTATACTAATGAGGCCTACAGATTGCTGTCTGACACAAATTTTTATGAGAGACTACAGTGTAATCCGATACCTTCATTCCAATCAGAATACAAATCCCTTATCGAGACGGCTTTTATTGATCACATTTGAAATAAAAAAGAAAAATTATTTTTAACTGTTCCATTCCCCACTATTCCGTTTCTTTACCATCTACCAAAGATTCACAAATCCTTATCTAAACCCCCCCCCCCCCCCCCCGGCAGACCAATCATCTCAGGGATTGGGTCCTTGACCAGTAACTTGTCCCACTTTATATATATCCATCTCCAAACACATGTGGTTAAACTGCCATCCTACCTTAAAGATTCCACCCATTTAATCAGAGAATTGTATAACTTACAATCTATTCATGATTTTACGGACCTTTGGTTTTTAACAGCTGATGTGTCATCATTATATACGAATATCCCACATGATCTTGGCATGCAAGCCACTTTAACATATTTATCTTCAGATTCACGGTTTCCAAACAATCAGATAAATTTTTTAATGGACTGTATTGATTTTATACTTACACATAATGTGTTCACATTTGAAGGGAAATTTTACAGACAGATCAAGGGCTGTGCGATGGGGTCGCGGTTTGCCCCATCGTACGCTAACCTATATATGGGAGCCTATGAAGATTTTTACGTCTATGGTGATCATAACTATAGGGATAATATTATTTTTTACAAACGTTATATAGATGACCTCTTTTTTATCATTAAGGGTATGTTCACACGCTGAGAGGCAGTTACGTGTGAAAAGACAGACTGTTAACAGCTGCCTCGTTTCACACGTAAAAGCTCCTCCTCGTAATTTACGAGGCGTCTGAGACGCTCCTAAACCTTGAGCCGTGCTTCATTGATTTCAATGAAGAACGGCTCAAATTACGTGGCAAAGAAGTGTCCTGCACTTCTTTGCCGAGGCAGTAAATTTACGCGTCGTCGTTTGACAGCTGTCAAACGACGACGCGTAAATAACAGGTCGTCTGCACAGTACGTCGGCAAACCCATTCAAATGAATGGGCAGATGTTTGCCGACGTATTGCAGCCCTATTTTCAGACGTAAAACGAGGCATAATACGCCTCGTATACGTCTGAAATTTGGCCGTGTGAACATACCCTAAAGGCGATACAACTGTGATTCTGGATTTTGTTAATCACCTCAACAGCAATAATTTTGGTATTTCTTTTACACACACATCTTTTTTGGATAGAATAGATTTTTTGGATCTCACAATTGAGAAAAATGGCGACCTTTTAACCACCAAAATACATTTTAAGGGGGTTGACGTTAATAGCTATTTGAATTTTAAGAGCGCCCATTACCGACCATTTCTGAAGAATGTACCCTTTGGCCAATTTAAACGGATAAGAAAAAATTGTACTAATGATAAAGATTTCTCTATTGAGTGCAACATACTAAAAAAGAGGTTTAAAGAAAAAAACTTTCCGACCAGTCTGATTATGGGCGCAGAATCCCGAGCTAAAGCGTTAACGCAATCTGAGTGTATCAACCCTATTGCTCAAGTTGCTGAGAAATCTACCGACTTCAGCTGCAACTTTATTACCACTTTTAATAAAGGGAGCAAATTAGTCAGTTCCATACTCCTGAAATATTGGCATATCCTTAGGAATGACCAATTCATGAAAACTATTCTTCCTATTAGGCCCAAGATTACGTATAGAAGGGCTAAAACTCTAAGAAATCTGATTGCCCCTAGCAAACTTCAGAAAATTATTCAGGACCCCCAGAAAATATCTATAATCACTAATGGTTCTTATCGTTGCGGCATATCTAGATGCTTATGTTGTTTGAACATTGCAAACAAAATAACGCACTTCACCTCTGTAACAACTAATGAAAGCTTTCAGATAAAATGTTTTCTGAACTGCGGTAGCAATTATGTCATCTATCTACTGCAATGTACGTGTGATCGACAATATGTGGGCCGCACTACTCAAACCCTCAGAAGTAGGATCAACAAATATAGATTTAATGTTAGGAGTGGCTTCACGAAACATAGTGTATCTCGCCATTGTGCCATTGAACACAAGTGTCATTTTGACACCATTACTGTTACCCCCATTGAGAAAATACCTATAGACATATCTAATAGGTTCATTAGATTGAAGCAAAGGGAAAACTTTTGGATATACAAATTGGGGACATTATATCCAAATGGTCTCAATGACATTACAGAGTCTGCACTGGACTAATGACACTATATATTTATTTATTTGTTTATTTACTCATTAATTTTGTTTCTTTTACTATGAGTGTTGTACATATTATTATCGCTAACATCATTATTCCCCTTTTTTCATACTTGAAATGTCAATAATATATATATATATTCGAATCTATCGTTTTTATAGTTGCCTTACCATCAGGTAATTTATTTCATTTTAATTTCATTTTTATTTTCATTTTTATTATAGTCCACACGGTATACCCTGTTACCATGCATTCTTTATTTGACTTATGACACCCCTATCTCTACAATTATTCGACTAATCATGGTATGTTTTTACTTACCTATATGTCTTTTTTCCTGTCACCTTTGCATCAATCGTTCAGCGCTGGGAGATAGTGCGTTCCATTCTTGACTTGAACCGTCCCGGCCACCGTAGCTACTAGCGGTCGTTATGACTACATTTGTTTTCCGATCTTTCTGATTTATTATCTATTTGTTCAAAACTATATATTCACGGTCTTTTAAATACAAATATAAGTTACTGTGGCTCTGGCTAAACCTCCCCTTTCCTCCGGCTCTTCGAGCATATTATTTGCGTCTTGCGGTCCATCATGCGTTCCACTAGGACTTTTACCTCTTCCGCTATCGTAGTGTTTATGATCTCCTTGACAGCGCCCGATGTTTCCCTTTGCAGGTACTATGTCATCGTTCTACGTGTATACATCTTATTTATTCTTGATATCGTATTTTGTTTGGTATTATTTGAATCCTTTGTGCACACAGTTAGTTTTTATTGTATGAACAATGTGAAAAAAATCTTTTTACTCCGGCTGTGGTTTTTACTGTTCCAATTCCACTATCTATTAACTGTCCATCCTTTTAGATCATTTTAGCCACCTATTTGAGACTTTTTTATTCTATTTATTAAGTTGCTTTAAAGAGGCTCTGTCACCAGATTTTGCAACCCCTATCTCCTATTGCAGCAGATCGGCGCTGCAATGTAGATAAGAGTAAAGTTTTTTTTTTTTTTTTAAAAACGAGCATTTTTGGCCAAGTTATGACCATTTTTATATTTATGTAAATGAGGCTTTCTAAAGTACAACTGGGCGTGTTTAAAGTTAAAGTACAACTGGGCGTGTATTGTGTTCGTTACATCTGGGCGTTTTTACTTCTTTTACTAGCTGGGCGTTGTGTATAGAAGTATCAGCCACTTCTCTTCACAACGCCCAGCTTCTGGCAGTGCAGACACACAGCGTGTTCTCGAGAGATCACGCTGTGACGTCACTCACTTCCTGCCCCAGGTCCTGCATCGTGTCGGCCACATCGGCACCAGAGGCTACAGTTGATTCTGCAGCATTTGCAGGTAAGTAGCTACATCGACTTACCTGCAAACGCCGATGCTGCTGCTGAATCAAATGTAGCCTCTGGTGCCGATGTGTCCTCGCTCGTCCGACACGATGCAGGACCTGGGGCAGGAAGTGAGTGACGTCACAGTGTGATCTCTCGAGAACACGCTGTGTGTCTGCACTGCCAGAAGCTGGGCGTTGTGAAGAGAAGTGGATGATACTTCTATACACAACGCCCAGCTAGTAAAAGAAGTAAAAACGCCCGATGTACGCACATAATACACGCCCAGTTGTACTTTAACTTTAAACACGCCCAGTTGTACTTTAGAAAGCCTCATTTCCATAAATATAAAAATGGTCATAACTTGGCCAAAAATGCTCGTTTTAAAAAAAACAACCGTTACTCTTATCTACATTGCAGCGCCGATCTGCTGCAATAGGAGATAGGGGTTGCAAAATCTGGTGACAGAGCCTCTTTAAACTATTTACCAATGTGTTGCTGTTGAACTCTGACCTGCTGTTTTGGCGGTTTTTTGACCAGGAGGCTGGTCTGAATTGGCCCAATTAAGTTGTCATCAACTATGTGTGTGTGTGTGTGTATATATATATGTGCGTATTTACTGTCTTTTTGACATGCCTGATGAAGACGCCGGTCCGGCGTTGAAACGCGTAGCATCCTTTGTATCATTTCATAAAATTATTATTTAATCCACAAAGCAGCGCAGTTTTATCCCGTTTTTTACCATTTTTATTACTACTGTTGGGCATCTCCATGGGAGTTTTGCGTTAGGATTGGCAGCAGCTTCTTATTGCAATTACATGCCAGTCATTTGCAGCCTCTGAGGTGAGCATTTATGTTCATTTCTGCTCATTTATTACGTATTGATCCGCACATTTGGCGCCGTGTCCTTTTTTGCTTTGTTTCAGTACATTTCCCATATGTCTACTTTAGATTGCCATAGATTTTTGAACATTGTTTTATTTTTCTTGGACGTTACAAGGCTTAGAACATAAACAGCAATTTCTCATCTTTTTAAGAAAATTTCAAAAGCCTTTTTTTTAAGGTACCTGTTCAGTTCCGAAGTGGCTTTGAGGGGCCTATGTATTAGAAACTCCCATAAAATACCCCATTTTAAAAACTAGACCCCCTCAAAGTATTCAAAACAGCATTTAAAAAGTTTATTTAACCCTTTAGGCATTTCACAGGAATTAAAGCAGAGGTGAAATTTGCAAATTAAATTTTTCTTGCTGAATTTAAATTTTATTACATTTTTTTCTGTAACACAGAAGGTTTTACCAGAGAAACACTACTAAATATGTATTGTCCAGATTCTGCAGTTTTTAGAAATGTCCCACATGTGTCTCTAGTGTGCTCGTGAACTAAAACACCAG
The DNA here is from genome assembly GCF_050947455.1 of Rhinoderma darwinii. Taxonomy (NCBI): domain Eukaryota; kingdom Metazoa; phylum Chordata; class Amphibia; order Anura; family Rhinodermatidae; genus Rhinoderma; species Rhinoderma darwinii. The sequence goes on along the minus strand of NC_134690.1, from coordinate 154,225,871 downwards.
ACTAAAGCCCCAGAAGCAAAGAAGGACCTAGTAAATTTTGAGGCCTCTTTTTTTATTAGAATATATTTTAGGCAGCATGCCTGGTTTGAAGAGGTGTTGAGGTGCCAAAACAGTAGGAATTCCCCAAAAGTGACCTGATTTTGGAAACCACACCCCTCAAGGAATTCATTTATGGTTGTTGTTACCATTTTGACCCCACAGTTTTTACACAGCACGTATTTGAATTGGGCTGTGAAATTTAAAAAATGTCATTTTTTCCAATAAGATGTCATTTTTAATCAAAATTTCTTATTGTCACAGGGAACAAAATAGCAATACCCCATTTGGGGCGATAAACTGCCGTTTGGGCCCATGGGAGGGCTCAGAAGGAAAGGAGCGCTATTTGTTCTTTGGAGTGCAGATTTTGCTGGATTGGTTTTCAGGTGCCATGTCGCATTTTCAGAGCTCCAGATGTTTCAAATCAATGGAAACCCACCAGAAGTGACCCCATTTTGGAAACTACCCCCTCATGGAATTCATTTATGGGTGTTGTGGGCTGTGAATTAAAAAAAAAAAATGAAGAAATAAAATACTCAATTTTGTTGCCCAATTTCTCCTGAGTGCAGCAATACCCCATTTGTGGTGATAAACTGCCGTTTGGGCCCATGGGAGTGCTCAGAAGGAAAGGGCCACCATTTGGCCTACTGAGGATTTTCTGGTGTGAAGTCATGTATGCAGAAGCCCCTGAGGTACCAGTACAGTTGAAACCCCCGAGAAGTGACCCTGTTTTAAAAACGACACCCCTTAAGGCATTCATCTAGAGGTGTAGTGAGCATTTTGACCGGAGACATACACATATGCTAGAATGTGCCCTGCTCTTACCCCTTTTTGTTTCCCAAGCAGAGTCTTCGGGAGGTCTGTCAGATTTCTTCTAGCAGTGCCGCATGCCGCAGTACTTCTGGAAGCGAGGCACTTGAGAGTGGGACGCTGGTATAAAAATTATCCAGGTAGGTGTGGTAACCTTGGTCCAGCAGTGGGTGCACCAAATCCCACACAATTTTTGCATTAACTCCCAGTTAGGGGGGGAATTCTGGGGGGCTGAATACTGGTGTCATTCCCTTCATATATCCTAAATTTGTAGGTATACGCTGATGCACTCTCGCACACCTTATACATCTTCACGCCATACCTTGCCCTCTTACTCGGCAGGTACTGTCGGTATCGGTATTGAAGCCTCTCTTTAAAATGTACCAAGGACTCCTCAATAGAAATACACTTCTCGGGAGGTGTATGCTTGGGAAAACCGGGCACTGAAACGATCTAATAGGGGTCTCCGTTTATACAAACGGTCAAAACTGGGGCCATCTCAAGGTGGGCACGGCTCATTATCAGTATAATGTAAGAAGCGAAGTATTACCTCATTAGAGCAAAGTAGAGGTGAAATGTACACATTTTTTTCTGTAACACAGAAGGTTTTACCAGAGAAATGCAACTCAATACTTATTTCCCAGATTCTGCAGTTATGAGAAATATCCCACATGTGGCCCTAGTGTGGTAATGGACTGAGGCACCGGCCTCCGAAGCAAAGGAGGACCTAGTGGATTTTGAGGCCTCCTTTTTATTAGGCACCATGTCCTGTTTGAAGAGGTCTTGTGGTGCCAAAACAGTGGAAACCCCCCCAAAAATGACCCTATTTCTGACACCGTGAGGAATTCATTGTAGTTTTCATGGGGTGCATGCGACTTTTTGATCCGTTTTTATTCTATTTTTAAGTGGCGTGGTGACTAAAAAACAGCAATTCTACTATTGATTTTTTATTCTATTTTTTTTACAGCATTCACCGTGCGCTATAAATGACATATTCACTTTATTCTGCGGGGCGATACGATTACGGCGATACCATATGTTTATAGTTTTTTTATGTCTTAAGGCGTTTGCACAATAAAATACTTTTTGTAAAAAATCATTTACTTTTTGTGTTGCCTTATTCTAAGAGCCAGAACTTTTTTTATTTTTCCATCAAGAAAGCCGTGCGAGGACTTCTTTTTTGTCTAACGAACTGTAGTTTCGATCAGTACCATTTTTAGGTACATGTGACTTTTTGATCTCTTTTTATTCAATTTTTTGGGAGGTGAAGTGACCAAACAATTGTGATTCTGGTACGGTTTATTATTATTTTCTTTTATGGCGGTCACCGCGCGGGATAAATAACAAAATAATTTTGTAGTTCAGGCCGATACCAATCATGTATAGTGTATTAGTTTATATATTTTTATTAATAATAGAGGACTGATAAGGGAAAAAGGATTTTTACGTTTAAAACTTTTATTTTCTTATTTTTACACAACCTTTTTTTACTTTATTACTTTGTCCCACTAGGGGACTTGAGGGCAGGAGGCCCTGATCGCTATTCTAATACATTGCACTACATGCGTAGTGCAGTGTATTAGAACTGTCAGCTACTCACTGACCGCAAGCATAGTGGGTCCTGACTTTGTCAGGATCCACTACGCTTCCGTAGATGGCATAGCAGGACGCCATTGTTAGGTGTCCGGTTGCCATAGCCATGATGGTAGCTTAACTCTTAAAAATTCCGGGATCGCTATTGAATGCGGCTTTTAAGGGGTTAATCAGCAGGAAACAGCGATCGGTCCCCGCTATAGGAGCTGCGGCAAACGCTGTACAAGACCGCAGCTGTCACAGCTCCTGTATGTGTCGGGAAGACGGCCGAAATGGCCGTTCTTCCCGTGACGTACTATTCCGTCATGGAGCGCGAACGGGATGGTTTCCATGACGGAATAGTACGTCACTGAGCGTTAAGGGGTTAAGAAAGTCATTTGCATAAAGCTAAAATAGGTCATAACTGATCGTTTTTCTAAATAAAAAACACTGCTGTAATCTACATTACAGCGCCGATCATATTATGTAGAAAATAGGGCACTTATAATGTGGTGACAGAGCCTCTTTAATAGTAATTAACCCCATTATGTTCCTCATGGTCACAATAAACAACATTGGGTTAATGTGTGAGGTACATGATGGGGTTAGTTACTATTAATGTGAGGCATATGGAGGTTCCAAATTCATACCTTGTGCCTCACATTGAGGGTATGTTCACACGAGGTCATTACGTCCGTAATTGACGGACGTATTTCGGCTGCAAGTACCGGACCGAACACAGTGCAGGGAGCCGGGCTCCTAGCATCATACTTATATACGACGCTAGGAGTCCCTGCCTCGCTGCCGGACAACTGTCTCTTACTGAAAATATGCAGCGAGGCAGGGACTCCTAGCGTCGTACATAAGTTTGATGCTAGCAGCCCGGCTCCCTGCACTGTGTTTGGTCCGGTACTTGCGGCCGAAATACGTCCGTCAATTACGGACGTAATGACCTCGTGTGAACATACCCTAATGAGTGAAAGAAAGCAGTTTTTATTTTATAACCGCGTAAACATAAAAAATGACGCTATAAATTTGTTATTACGGTTGCGACGATACCGAGTATGTCGATTTTATGTATTGAGACTTATTTTAATGTATTTATTGTAATTTATTAATTTAATGTAAACAATTATTTTATTTAACATTACTTTTTTTTTTTTAAACTTTAATCTACTGGCATATATCTATATTCCAGTACATTAGCCTGTTTACTGATAGTACACAGGCAGTTGTTAGGACATACCTCAGTATGCCCTAACAACAGGAAATATGCTCAGACAGCCCTGGGGGCCTTCAATGGACCCTGGGCTGTCTGCCCATACGTATATGGTATGTCCCTTGATCGCATCACAGGGATTCCCTGTGACGCATCCAAAGGGCATCCCTATTTCTCATTTACCTCTTGAATGCTGCGATCAGCTTTGATCACATCATTCAGGGGAATAGCGGCGGAGGTCAGAGGTTTCTCTGATCTCCGCCGTTAGAGAGTGGGGCTGCGGCTGTGTAATACAGCCATTGCCCCGCAGCTGACAACAAGTGCACGGGATCAGCATGAGGAGATGCAACCGTCGCTGCACTAATGAGCGGCGGCACAGGCACTGAAGACAAAACATGGGGGTGATTTGCAGTGTGCCTGCCACACCAACCTGTAGATAGTGCCACAGTACTCCCCTGTATATAGTGTTACACACTCCCTGTAGATAGTGCCACACACAGCCCCCTGTACATAATGACACACACACACACACCCTGTAGATAGCGGCACACCTTTTCTCCAGCGATGCAGACCTAGTCTCTTCTGACAAGGCATCATCCAGTGGAGCGACGCAGATGGCACAATGACGTTGGGGAGGGGAACTGATTGTTCCCTTGCCTCACCAGCAATGTCAACTGTATCTGCATCTAAAGGATGTGGGTACAATTGAGTCCTATGTAAGGGCATTCCAGCCCATATCACATGGGGCTATCTGCCCCATACACAAAGCAGCTTTGTCACGTTTTTGCCACGATTCTTTGGGCACCTATGGGTCCCCACGGAGCCTTTTCCCCCAGGCGGCCGCTCTGAATGGACCTATGGGAATCCGCTAGTGGACTCACCCAGAACCAAAGTGGCTTTGCCTGGCAGCAGGGGTGCTGTTGTACTTCTGGGTCACTCCTCTTGCAGGTGCTGTTGTTACGGTGGTGGCCACCATGCAGTGTTGCAACTAATAGAGTATGGACCCACTTAAAAGTGGTCACTGTGAAGTGACAAGTGGGCTTATACAGTTTGATGAAAATCTTAACAAAGAACCTCATGTTCATATCTGCAAATTTTGCAGCAATACATCAATGTGCAGGGAAGGGGAGAAGCTGTATGACGCTGATAGGACAGCATCATACAGCCAACACAGACATCGCCCCCCCAGTGAAACCTCAGTGTTAGCACCCCATTGGCTAGTATAGCTTAATAAGAAAATGGCTCAAAACTCGAAAAGTAGAAAACTAATAGCGATTTCAATTTCCCTGACATCATCAACGTGACAGCGCCCATGACATGAGGTAGGAAATTGGGCTTTACTGATCTGGTGACCGTTAATTCATTGCACTGAACATATCATTACTCGAATGAACAGGAAGATAAAAAAGTAAAGTTCCATATTTCATAAAGCCTGGAAATGCTGATCAGCCTTTTTGGCGCATAGTTTCATTTCTTTTTCTGCCATAGTAAATCCTGTTAACAGTGTTATGGCTGTCACTAAGAAGCATGCTGTTCTGTCGCTCGCCCACCTTTGAAGTGAGATTATAAAGTCCGCTGTATTATGTTTGGCTCTTGAAATGTCTGCTGAGTGTAGGTTTTGCGCTGCCTTAACATAACATTATATTCATGTCATTAAAAAACATATTTCTCTGTGATCAATACTGTGAGGATATGGAATGCAAATACGACAGTGTCATGGACATTTGTAAAGAAGTGTAGGAGGGTGTAAAGATTAAAAAGAGACAGACAGTGACGTCCGCAAGTCATTATGTTCAGCACCGCTGCTCCTGTATGTCAGGATTTCTGCCACTCAGATTCCTCTAGGCAATAGCAGAAATCCGGAGGCTTTTCGCCTGTTATTTTATCGTCAACACATAAGTGTAAGTTCACGTTTAATTTCCCTGCAGCCTCACTGCTCTATTGGTTTTCTCCCATTCATAAAGACAAAATTATTTAGAATCCAAAATAAATTTGTTAGATGCTGTAAATACAAAACCTTCACCAAAGGTGAACCTATACTTTAACCATTAAAGGGGTTTGATGAAGACAACCCCTGACCATATGCCCGGCACATGGACGGTGCTGTGTGCGCCAGAACGTAGAGCCGCTCTGCAAGAGTGGCTTCCATCCTAGCAAACATTAACCATCTATGTACTGCATGGACAGCCATTTATACGAATGGCCGCCATCTAATACTACTTTTCTACTGCAGCGGCCTCCCCAGGTAGAGTTAGCAGTTTGCCGGGGGTTAATCCCAATGCAAAACTTTTTAAAAATAGAATAAAACATTGACTTATTAAACCTTTAGTGATCAGTCTATTTTAGGCCTAAATGACCAAGCAATTTTTTCCGTTTTTTTTGTTAAGAGCTATACTTTTTTTTTTTTCCCCGTTAACATATGAGGAGGAGGAGAGAGGCGCTGTATGAGGACTTGTTTTTAGTGTGGTGAGTATTTTTTAATAGAATTTTGGGGTACATATCAATTTTTGATTAACATTTATTGACTTTTTTGGGGGGGGAAGAGAAAAGAAAACAGCAATTCCGCCACTGTTCTAGGCATTTTAAAATTCGCCGTTCACCGTGCTACCTTTATTCCATGAGTCGGAATGTTTACGGCGATACCACATATGTATAGGTTTTTTCCTAGTTTTTCACAATAAAAACACTTTTAAACTAAAAGTATTTATTTTTGCATCGCCGCTTTCCAAGAGCCATAACTTTTTTTTTATTTTCCGTCGATGTCGCCACATAAGGGCTTGTTTTTTTTGCAGGACAAGATGCAGTTTTTATTGGTAATATTTTGGGGTATGTGGGACTTATTGATTAACTTTTATTATTTTTGTGGGCAATGGAAAAAATAGCAATTTGTTCGTCGTTTTTTGCGTTTTTTGTTTTTTTTACAGTGTTGACCTTGCGATTTAAATATGTTCACTTTATTTTTCAGGTCATTACGATTGCAGCGATTCTATATACGTGTATTTTTATTTCTTTTTTACACTTTTACTAAATTAAATCACTTTTTTGGGGGGAATTTTTTTTTATTTTTTACTGTGCACCTTTATTAATCATTTTTATTTTACATTGAATAATTCTTTTTTTTAGTCCCACTAGGGAACTTCACTATTCTATCTTTTTGATCGCTTATATAATGCTTTGATATGTTTAGTATACCAAAGCATTATTGCCTATCAGTGTAAAACTGACAGGCAATCTGCAGTACTGAACAGTGTAGCTGTGAATCCAATGCTGGGGCAAGCTCGAACATTTACTAGAAGCTATAGCAGCGTCTCTGTGTGTCTCTCTGCATCTGTCTCCCTCCAGCAGCTCCATCTACCCTCTCCACAGACTTCTATGGGTAGCATGTAACCTGATCCCTCAGTGAGCTGATAATCCGTCTGGTCTCTCAAGACAGATTTTAGCAGTGAAATGAGAGTGATTGATCAGTGACGGGAGGGTTAAGGAGAAGTAGCAGCTCATCAGTGACGAAAGAGGTAATTTTCTATAATAAGATAATTACAAAGTTTCTTAAATTTGCTTGCATTATTGATTTCAGTAATTTTTATTTAAACGTCGGTGACCAATAAAAGGCCACAGGAATTTTTTAATTTTTGCCTCACCACATTACGTCAGCAATAACTTTTTTATTTTATGTCTAGGTACAGTAGCTGTATTATTGTTTTTGTATGACGAGTTGCAGATTTTTTAGACATAATTTTGGGGTACATACACTATATGAACAAAAGTATTTGGTTACCTACACACGACACCTATAGGAGCTTTTATGACATCCCATTCAAAATCCATAGGCAAAAATATGGATTTGGTCCCCACTTTGAAGCCAAAACAGCTTCCACTCTTCTGGGAGGGCTTCTACAAGATTTTGGAGTGTGTCTGCAAGAATATTTGTCCATTCATCTAAAAGAGCATTTGTGATGTCAGACACTGATGTTGCATGAGAGGGTCTGACTCGCGATCCCCATTCTAGTTTATCACAAACGTGTTCGATGGGGTTGAAGTCAAGGCTTTGTACGGGCCAGTCAAGTTCTTCCACACCAAGCTCACCCAGCCATGCCTTTGAATGGCGAAATTTGGAAAAAAGATGCTCCTTGGAACAGGCGCGAGTGGAGCACCGTGGAGCTCTGCTAATGCAGCACATGGTCCATGTAAGCAGTGTGGGGTTTACAGCGTCTGTGTTTTACACCGACGACTACGTGGAATTGGTAGGCCACTCGCGCCTGAGCGCCCGTTCCAAGGAGCATCTTTTTTCCAAATTTCTCCATTCAAAAATACTACGAGGAAGAGGTTTACTGAGATGGATCCACTCGTCGCGGTTTAGCTCCAGAGGCAAGCACAGTGTGAACAAGACCGAAGGGGTATAAGTACCTCACAAACTACAAAGTTAAGTTGTGCTAACGACACTGCACAACTCAATAAGGTGAGCCCCACTACATCAGCATACAATTGAATTATTCTATCCATACGTTATTAACTTAGAGGAGCGCCGTTTCTCTCTCTTTTTGTCTTTTTACAACCAACCATGCCTTTATGATCCTTGCTTTGAGCACTGGGGCACAGTCATGCAGAATTACCCTTCCCCAAACTGTTCCCATAAAGTTGGAAGCATACAGTTGTCCAAAATGTCTTGGTATGCTGAAGCATTAGGTTTTCCCTTCACTGGAACTAAGGGGTCTACACAAGCCCTGAAAAACAACCCCATAGCATTATCCTTCCTCCATCAAACTTTACAGTTGGCACAATGCAGTCAGGCAGGTAACATTCTCCTGGCATACGCCAAACCCAGATTCGTCCATCACACTGCCAGATAGAGAAGTGTGGTTCATCACTCCATAGAACACGTTTCCACTGCCAAAGAGTCAATGGCGGTGTGTTTTACACCACACCATCCAACGCTTGGCATTGTCCTTGGTGATGTAACACTTGCATGCAGCTGCTGGGCCATGAAAACCCATGCCATGAAGCTCTCGGCGTACAGTTTTTGTGCGGATGTTAATGCCAGAGGACGTTTGGAACTCTGCAGTTATTGAATCAGCAGAGCGTTGGCGACTTTTATGCACTATGCGCTACAGCACTTGGCGACCCCGCTCTGTAACTTTACGTGGCCTGCTGCTTTGTGGCTGAGTTGCTGTGGTTCCTAAGCGCTTCCACTTTGCAATAATCCCACTCACAATTGATTGCAACGGTGGCTCCTATTACAGTACCACGCTGGAATTCAGTGAGCTCTTTAGAACGACCCATTCTTTCACACATGTTTGTAAGGGCAGATTGCATGGCTAGGTGATTGATTTTACACACAAGTGGCAATAAGACTGAATGAAACACCTGAATTCAATGATTTAAAGGGGTGTCCCAATACATTTTGTCCATATAGTGTAGAAGCTAATGTGGAATTTATATAAATTTTTTATGATGGCAGGATGCATAAAAAAAGAAATTCTGACATTTAAAAAAAAAATTGACAATATAACATTATTTGATGGGTCATTTGTAGTGCAGGGATACTAAAATGTTTTACTATTTAAAATGTTTCAATAAAAATTATTTATTTTAAAAAAAAAATCTGTTTATTGTATTTTTGTCTTTTGCATCGTTGTTTTGGTTACTCGTAAACTGTATTTAATTAATACAATTTTTTTTTTTTAATCCCAGTATAAAATCTTGACCCCTTGGGAGCCTTTTCCCTTTGTCAAAACATTGATTGCGGTGCAGAATGGGTTGAAAGTCTAGGATCAAAGTTTTCTCTGATCTCGGCTGTTAGTGCTGGAGTGGGGCTGTCAATCACACCAGTCCCACACTAGGTGATCGCACGGGCATAGCTTCTGAAACCCACTTGTGATGTCACAGTGCTTTACACTGACAGCGGTTTACCAGACTGAAACACACTTTTGATGTCTAAGACCCCTGTACAAGAACTATAATTTGATGACACTGGGGAGCTAGCCTTAGACTACCTCATTCATAACTCTTTAGAAAATCCCTCACCACTACCAATCTACCAGTAATTTTGAGATATGGATAAGGATGAGTGTAGCCCCTTGCATGTGATGTAATAAACAGAAGGAACCACTATTATTTTTGCCTACAGACTAAGACATAATAAAGTCTTGTTCCCCCTTTTTCTAGGAATCAGTCTTGGCACATGGACTGTGACAATCATAACCTCTAACATGTTGTGACTCTTCTACAACATAGATGTATGTGATTCTGTGGGAAGTAGTTAAGCGTGCTTCCACCTAAACATAAAATTCATAATCTAGTGTGATGTGTATCGTGCAGAATAGATAGCCCCTTCTCCCCTTTTTTTTTTTTTTTTTAAATAACCGTGTGAACGGTCCCATTGAATTACATAGGTCCGTGTGACGGCCGTTGTTTTAATGGCCGTCACACGGACGTAATCAACGTTCGTGGGAATTAGGCCGTACATTGTAATAAGATAGGATTGAAATATGATATTCATAATAAACTGGCGAGACATACAGCAGTGAGGAAATCAAATACGCAGCATGGGCAGATTTCACCCATTATGGCACTAAAACCCTCAATTTAACACAGGAGATCTACATTCTGCCTGTAAAGTTTTAAGAGATATAGATATTTTTTTTTACTGCTGGGAGACTTGGTGAAGTATCACAGTCATTCACTGAAATCCTAGGATTCAAATGGGGCTTTTTGCTTTTCGTATGTCAAGAGTCAAAAGGTAGAAAATTTGAGAATAATATCCTGGTGTAAGAAAAAGAGTTTCTAAGATCTATCTAAACTGTAAGGGTATGTTCACACGGCAGCCTCCGTTACGGCTGAAATCAGGAGAAAACAGCTCCGGAATTTCAGACGTAATGGCAAGTGCAGGCGCTTTTCACTGCGTCCATTACGTACGTAATTGGAGCTGTTTTTCCGTGGAGTCAATGGAAAACGGCTCCATTTACGTCTCAAGAAGTGACAGGCACTTCTTTGACGCGGGCGTCTTTTTTACGTAAAAAAAATGACCGTCGGCACAGAACATCGTAACCCCATTCTAATGGATGGGCAGATGTTTGCCGACGCTTTGGAATCGTATTTTCGGACGTAATTCGAGGCTAAACCGCCCGAATTACGTCCGTAAATAGGGTGTGTGAACCCAGCCTAACAAACTCCTCAGGAAAAATAAAAAGCCTTAGGGTGAGTATGTAGACGTGCCAAAAGAATGTGCAGTATAATGAAATGTGATATAGGGTAAGGATGTCTTTTGAACTTACAATATTTAATATATGTCCGTATTGATTTAGATAAGTGTCACTTATATTGGCTTTATGTTTATATTAAAATATTTCTAGACCGGCATATTGCAATATAATAAGAAAAATGTTTGTGCATGAAGACTAAAATTGAGCAGTGAGGGATTTATGAGGTAAGTATGGGTTGATTTAGTAATTTTTCACATAATCAACACTCATTATTTTTTTTAAGCCCACAAAACCCCTTTAATATATGTGGGGGATGGAGAGAAAGTGTCAGCTTTAGTGTTGAAAGTTAAAGCCTTACGACATGTACCGCATATGGTGTCCTTAACTCACAAGATTTTGTAGCCTCATATTTGGACTAATCCAGAACTTATTTAGCATAATCATACGTAGGGATCCCAAACATGCACTTCTCCTTCATGCACCACCCGAACTTACACATTCACGATTCAAATTATTTTCCTATATCCTATTAGCTGTCATAATAACCATATTGTAGCTCACTGTTGGAAAAAACAAAGCGTCCCATTTAGCGATGTCAAATTTCGGGTGGACCATATATTTATTAATGATTAACCCCCTGGATTAGGTACGCCTACCCACACCTCCATACTTCCCTACTGTAATTATCTTTTAGATCTCAGACCATTGCTCATATTTTACTTACCATATTTCTCCACCTATCCCCCCATTTTTTTTAAATTTGATTTTCTTTTTTTCTTAATGATATTCCTTTCACAAGATTATATGTTTTACTAAATATGCTTTGTCTCAGATAGGACTCTGTGATACTACTGTTCCTTTAATCTGTTGAATTTTACTGTAAGAGGCTCAACTTTCATTGTTACATTATATTTGTCAGTTAGACAATTGTTTCACATTGTAATTCCATTTGCCTTTCAGTTGAGGGGTTCCCCCGACGTAAACCTCAGACGGAACTCCTCAACGGACAGCGACGCTGATGTGAACAGGCCCTAACATGGAAGGAGTCTACTGATCTTTAACATAGCTTACTGCATTTAACCCCCTAACAGTCTCATTAAAATTGGAAAACCATCCTGGAAATGTCACTTGTTTTATTGTAGATTTTACATTTATATCAAGTAATCATAGTTAGTACATAACTCAGGTGCCTTAAGTGCATAACTTCTTAGTGATGTATCTAATTTTACAGTAAAAAAAATTGTTCCCCTCTGTGTTTCAAACAACTATTTTTTTACAGAATAGTTTGTTTTTGTTTTCACCACAATTTAAGAACCATACCATTTTTATTGTCGAAGAAGCTGTATGAGGGCTGATTTTTGCGGGATGACTTGTAGTTTTTATTGGTACCATTTTGGTATACATACGACTTTTTGATCACTTTTTATTCCCGTTTTTGTGAAACAATATGAAGAGAAAACAGCTACTGTATTCTGGCATTATTTTTTAGGTTTTTACCGTGCGGGATAAATACAATTTTAATTTTATAGTACGGGTGTCGTTACGGATGTGGCAATACCAATTATGTGTTTTTTTTTTATTCTTCTTTTTTTTTTTTTTTAATGATAAACTTTTACATAAGGGAAAAAAAGGTTTGCTTGTTTTTACTTAGAAATGCTTTTTTTAATTTTCGAAATATTTTATTTGACTGTGGATTTAACAACATAAGAAGGCGCACAGGAGTGATTAAAAAAAAATAAGGGCTTATTCAGATGAACGTAAAATACGTCCGTGCAACGCGTGTGATCTTCACGCGCCTCGCACGGACCTATGTGAGTCAATGGGTCCATTCAGACAGTCCGTGATTTTCACGCAGCGTGTGTCCGCTGCGTAAAACTCACGACATGTCCGTTCTTTGTGCGTATTTCGCGCACCACGCACCCATTGAAGTCAATGGGTGCGTGAAAATCATGCGCATCACACGGAAGCACTTCCGTGGGACGCGCGTGATTCGCGCAACAGCAGTCAAAAGTATGAATGAAAACAGAAAAGCACCACGTGCTTTTCTGTTTACAAACATACAAATAGAGTGTCATAATGATGGTGGCTGAGCGAAAATCACGCATCATATGGTGATGACACACGGAGCTGTTAAGTGCCTTATGCGCACGCAAAACGCTGCGTTTTTTTCGTGCGCAAAACGCACACGCTCGTGTGGATCCGGCCTAAATGTAACATGGTGACATTAAAAAAGCAAGTATGCTCTTTGATTGATAAGGGGGATAATAACATGAAAAACAGTTCATGTTACCAATCTCCTGGGGTCATCTAAAGGCATACAGGGACACAATAAAGATCATAGATTCCCTGCACTGCCTTCTGCACTGCCTTCTGCACGTCCTCCACTGGTCCCCCCTGCTTTTCACTGAAATGCAGCTACCAATGCAACCTGCTCTAGCTCCGACTAAATCGGGGCTAGAGTCACTATTCTTGTCTCATTTTAAAGCCAATATCGCGCCATGTTCTAGCCTGAGCTGGAGCCTTTAGTAGATTCCCTGTGCAGTAACGCAGCTGCCCTGAGCTGTGCTCGTTCTAAACTGTATTGCCCTTTTCCTGTTAAACGAGCACATCTCTGGATAATCAGTAGGGGGGGTTAAAGTGTCCCTCTAAATCTGATCTCCCACACGATGAAACATTGAGCGCAATGATACGCTCGTGCTCGATGATTAAAGCAGATCTGTCACTAGTTTAGTAATCCCCAATCTAGCTAATCTAATAGGTGCTGTCACACTGATAATTCTAGGGAAAATTGTGTCCCAAAAAGTGTATTATTTTAAAAGTTATGAGTTTTTTTTCTAAATATGCAAATGAGGCTATACTAGACAAGTGGGTGTCAACAGCAGTGATTCTCCTGAGGTGGTGCTACCTCACATTCTCTGATACTGTCCTATCCGCATGAAGTTGCTTCACACAATGTGAGAGGCTGAGGGGAAGGGGGATCACTTCAAACAGCTATATCTCGGGCTGTAGACCACATAGAACAGTTCTGGTGGCATATGAAAGATGAGTTTATAATCTTTCATATGCCATCAGGATCACAGTTCTAGCTGTGAAACAACCAGAGATATAACCAGTTGAAAACACATTTGGGAATGGAAGCAGTGTACTATATGATCCGGATGTGTTGCTGGGCTGGGAAGAGGAGAACTGTATGATGATTGGACAGTGTCATACAGAAAACATTACACCGCCCAGAGTGAAAAGAAAGAGTAACCTCCCATTTGGCAAGTATAGCCAAATTAGCATATTTAGAAAAATGCTCATAACTTTGCAAATAATAAACTTTTTTGAAAAAAATTACACAGTAGTTATCAGCATCATAACACCTATTAGATTAATTAGATTAACCCCTTAAAGAGGCTCTGTCACCAGATTTTGCAACCCCTATCTGCTATTGCAGCAGATAGGCGCTGCAATGTAGATTATAGTAACGTTTTTATTTTTTAAAAACGAGCATTTTTGGCCAAGTTATGACCATTTTTGTATTTATGCAAATGAGGCTTGCAAAAGTCCAAGTGGGCGTGTTTAAAGTAAAAGTCCAACTGGGCGTGTATTATGTGCGTACATCAGGGCGTTTTTACTACTTTTACTAGCTGAGCGTTCTGACGAGAAGTATCATCCACTTCTCTTCAGAACGCCCAGCTTCTGGCAGTGCACAGACACACAGCGTGTTCTCGAGAGATCACGCTGTGACGTCACTCACTTCCTGCCCCAGGTCCTGCATCGTGTCGGACACATCGGCACCAGAGGCTACAGTTGATTCTGCAGCAGCATCAGCGTTTGCAGGTAAGTAGCTACATCGACTTACATGCAAACGCCGATGCTGCTGCAGAATCAACTGTAGCCTCTGTTGCCGATGTGTCCTCGCTCATCCGACACGATGCAGGACCTGGGGCAGGAAGTGAGTGACGTCACAGCGTGATCTCTCGAGAACACGCTCTGTGTCTGCACTGCCAGAAGCTGGGCGTTCTGAAGAGAAGTGATTGATACTTCTCGTCAGAACGCCCAGCTAGTAAAAGTAGTAAAAACGCCCCGATGTACGCACATAATACACGCCCACTTGGACTTTTGCAAGCCTCATTTGCATAAATACAAAAATGGTCATAACTTGGCCAAAAATGCTCGTTTTTTAAAAATAAAGACGTTACTGTAATCTACATTGCAGCGCCTATCTGCTGCAATAGCAGATAGGGGTTGCAAAATCTGGTGACAGAGCCTCTTTAAAGGGAATGTGTTGCCAGCAAAACATGTATTTTTTTTTTTAGTTAAACATTTAGTGTTTAGGTGATTAAACATCGTTCAAATTTTTTTTATTTTTTTCACGAGTCAGGAAATATTATAAATTGGATTCAATTGGATTCTAATTTATAACATTTCCCAGTGCTGGTCACTAGATGGAGCTATTCCCAAAATTGCAGCATTGCATGTGGTAAAGCAACCACATTGCTTTTTGCTGCAAAATTGGGAAAAAAATCACTCGCTCTAGTGAGCTCTGAGAATCCCCCCCTCCTTTATCCTGGCTAGTGCCGGGATAAACGAGGGGAGTGAACGGTCTAACCTCCTACACTGTGTGTCGCCATTTTTTGAGCTAACACGCAGTGTAGTAGGTTTACATACAGTAGTAAACACACACAAACACGAACATACATAGAAATCTCTTACCTGCTCCTGCCGCCGCGGCTCCCTCCGGCCCGTCCGCTCCATCTTCTGCCGCTGGTCCAAGTGCACAAGTCCGGAAGCCGCGACCGGAAGTAGTAATCTTACTGTCCGGCCGCGACTTCCGGTCCACAGGAAAATGGCGCCGGACGGCGCGCATTTCAAATTGGACTGTGTGGGAGCGGCGCATGCGCCGTTCCCACACAGACGGCGTACACAGAAGTGGATGGGACGGGCCCCGTCCGCAGTCCCTATGGGACTGTGGCTGCCGTATTCCATGTCTGTATGTGTCGTTAATCGACACATACAGAAATGGAAAAAAAAATGGCAGCCCCCATAGGGAAGAAAAAGTGAAAAAATAGAAAAAAGTAGCACACAAACACACAAATAAATAAAAACGTTTTTAATAAAACACTAACATAAAACTGACATGAAAATTTTTTTTGGGGTGACACTGTTCCTTTAAGGACGCAGCCACTTTTGGACCTTATGACACAGCCTAATTTTTTAAATCTGACGTGTCACTTTATGTGGTAATAACTCTGGAATGCTTTTACCTATCCAAGCAATTCTGAGATTGTTTTCTCGTGACATATTGTACTTTATGTTAGTGAAAAAATTTGGTCGATAAATTCAATATTTATTTGTGAAAAACACCAAAATTTAGAGAAAATTTGCAAAAATTAGCATTTTTCTAAATTCAAATGTATCTGCTTGTAAGACAGATAGTTATACCAAACAAAATAGTGACTAGTTAACATTTCCCATATGTCTACTTTATGTTTTCATCATTTTTTGAACATCCTTTTATTTTTCTAGGACGTTACAAGACTTAGAACTTTAGCAGCGATTTCTCATATTTTCAAGAAAATTTGAAAAGGCTATTTTTTTAGGGAACAGTTCAGATCTGAAGTGGCTTTGAGGGCCTTATATATTAGGAACCCCCACAAATCACCCCATTTTAAAAACTGCACCACTTAAAGTATTCAAAACAGCATTTATAACGTTTCTTAACCCTTTATGCATGTCACAGGAATTAAAGCAAGGTGGAAGGGAAATTTGCAAATTTCATTTTTTTTTTGCAGAAATTCCATCTTAATCCATTTTCCCTGTAATACCGAAGGTTTTTACAAGAGAAACACAACTGAATATTTATTGCCCTGATTCTGCAGTTTTTAGAAATATCCCACATGTGTCTCTAGCGCGCTACGGGCCTGAAACAAAAGCCCCAGAAGCAAAGGAGCACCTAGTTGATTTTTCGGCCTTCCTTTTCTTAAATTATATTTCAGGCACCATGTCAGGTTAGAAGAGGTCTTGTGGTGCAAAAACAAAGGAAACCCCCCAAAAGTGACTCCATTTGGGAAACTACACCACTAGAGGAATTCATCTAGGGGTGTCGTCATCATTTTGACCACACAGGTGTTTCATAGATTTCATTAGAATTGGGCAGTAAAAATTAAAAATTACATTTTTTTCCACTAAGATGTAGCTTTAGGTCAAAATGTTTCATTTTCTCATCAAATAAAGGAGAAAAAGCACCGTAACATTTGCAAAGCAACTTCTCCAGAGTACGGAAATACCCCATATGTGGTAATAAACCACTGTATGAATACACATCAGGGCTCAGAAGGGATGGAGCGACATTTAGCTTCTGGAGTACAGATTTTGCTGGATTAATTTCTCGGCACCATGTCTCAATTGTAAAGCTCCCAAGGTACCAGTACAGTGGTAACCCCCCAAAAGTGACTCCATTTGGGAAACTACACCCCTAGAGGAATTCAACAAGGGGTGTAGTGAGCATTTCGACCCCCCAGGTGTTTCATAGATTTCATTAGAATTGTGCAGTAAAAATTAAAAATTAAATTTTTTTCCACAAAGATGTAGCTTTAGGTCAAAATGTTTCATTTTCTCATCAAATAAAGGAGAAAAAGCACCGTAACATTTGCAAAGCAACTTCTCCAGAGTACGGAAATACCCCATATGTGGTAATAAACCACTGTATGAATACACATCAGGGATCAGAAGGGAAGGAGCGCCATTTGGCGAGCAGATTTTGCTGGATTGGTTTTTCTGCACCATGTCATTTTTGCAAAGCCCCTTGGGTACCAGTACAGTGGAAACTACCCAAAAGTGACTCCATTTGGCAAACTACACCCATTGAGGAATTCATCTAGGGGTGTAGTGAGTATTTTGACCCTACAGGTGTCTCATAGATTTTATTACAAATGGGCAATGAAAATGAAAAATTACATTATTTTCCAATAACACGAAGCATTAGTTCAAAATTTTTCATTTTCTCAACAAATAAAAGAGAAAAAGCACCGTAACATTTGTAAAGCAACTTCTCCAGAGTACGGAAATACCCCACATGTGGTCATAAACTGCTATTTGGACACACAGCAACGCTCTAAAGGGAAGGAGCGCCATTTAGTATTTGGAGTGGAGATTTTACAAGATTCGTTTTTTGACACCATGTTGCATTGAGCTATAGTACCAGTACAGTGGTACCCCTGAAAAATTACCCCGTTTTGGAAACTAGATCCCTCAAAGAATTGATCTAGGGGTGCAGTTGCATTTTGACCGCACAAGTGTTTTGCAAAAATGAGTAAACTATAGATGTTGCAGATTGAAAATTGCCGTTTTCCACAGATATGCCATTTCAGTGCCCAATGTGTTGTGCCCAGCTTGTACCACCGTAGACACATATCCCATAAATTGTTAAGCGGGTTCTCCAGAATTCAGTAGTTCCCTATATGTGGTCATAAATTTCCGTTTGGGTACACTGCCAGGCTCCGTTGAACCACCATTTGGCTTTTGAAGCGCAGATTTTGCTTGGTGTATTAGTGGTATTTCAGTTTATAATGTGGGGGCATATGTGAGCTGTGCGGAGTACATCAGGGTATATGTAAGCTGTGCACTACATCAGGGTATATGTAATCTGTGAGGAGTACATCAGGGTATATGTAAGGTGGGCGGAGTACATCAGGGTATATGTAAGCTGGGCGGGTACATCAGGGTATATGTAATCTGTGAGGAGTACATCAGGGTATATGTAAGCTGGGCGGAGTACATCAGGGTATATGTAAGCTGGGCTGAGTACATCAGGGTATATGTAATCAGTGCGGAGTACATCAGGCTACATGTAAACTGTGCGGAGTACATCACGGTATATGTAATCTGTGTGGAGTACATCAGGGTATATGTAAGCTGGGCAGAGTACATCAGGGTATATGTAAGCTGGGCAGAGTACATCAGGGTATATGTAAGCTGGGCGGAGTACATCAGGGTATATGTAATCTGTGCGGGGTACATCAGGGTATATGTAATATGGACGGAGTGCATCAGGTCATAATAGGATGATGTAATAATGGGGTGAATGAATAATCCATGGATTGGTGTGGTACGCTTTGAACCAATCCTTTATACACAGGCCGGGTTATTGGGTATTATACAAAATATCTGCGCTCCAGTATTGCCTTATATTTGACTTCTTCACTAGCCCTATAAGCCAAACAAGGCCCTAAAGTTTCCTCATCTCCGCTGCATCTACGGGGTCCACCTGTGGGGTCCAGCAAATGACGATGTTGGATATTTAGTGAAATTCTACTGGACCTAAAAATGAGTCTGGACCGTCATTTAGAATCATTTTGCATCATTGCGTTTTGAGAGTCATAACGTGTTATTTTTCCGGTGACGGAGCTGTGTGAGGGCGCGTGTTTTGTGGAACGAGCTGTAATTTTTATTGGTTCCATTTTGGGGTACATGCGATTTTTTTTATCACTATTTATTCCATTTTTTGGGAGATGAGGAAACCAAAAAACAGCAATGCTAGCACGTTTTTTTTTTGTTTTTTTTTTAGTGTTCACCGTGCAGTATAAGGCTTTATTCAGACGAACGTAAAATACGCGCTTGCAACGCGCGTGATTTTCACGTGCGTTGCCCGTAGATATATTTGTCAATGGGGCCGTGCAGACATGGCAGCGTTTTTTGCGCAGCGTTGCTCCGTTGCCAAAAACTCACGACATGTCCGTTGATTCAGAGTTTTCAACGCATCACGCACCCATTGAAGTCAATGGGTGCGTGAAAACCACGCATGTCGCACGGAAGCACTTCCGTGCGAACTGCGTGTTTGCGCAACAGCTGTCAAAAGGATGAATGTAAACAGAAAAGCACCACGTGCTTTTCTGTTTCCGAACATCCAAACTGAGTGTCTTTGCGATTAGCGAACCCCGACAACCGAAGCAAACTTCACCGGGTTCGGCCAAACTCGTTTTGGCCGAACCCGGCAAAAAAATTTCCGGTCCGCGACGTCGGGAGACATTCACTGTGCATGGTGCTGAAAGAGTTAAACTGTTTCAGCACCATGGACAGTGACTTGCGATCCCAAAATACATGAACCTGTAAAAAAAAACGAAGTTCTAACTTACCGATTACTCCTGTCTCCTTCCTGCAGTCCGACCTCCCGGGATGACACTTCAGTTCAAGTGACAGCTCCAGCCAATCACAGGCCAAGCACAGGCTGCAGCCAATCACAGGCTGCAGCGGTCACTTGGACTGCCGCGTCATCCAGGGAGGTGGGGCCCGATGTCAAGAGAGGCGCGTCACCAAGGACGCGTCACCAAGGCAACGGCCGGGAAGTTCTCGGTAAGTAGGAACTTTATCTTTTTTTTTACAGGTTTTTCGCTGTTGTGTTCGGCATTCACTGTCGAGGGTGCTGAAAGATTTAGCTCTTTCAGCACCTTGGACAGTGACGGGCGTCGACAAGCCTCATCTCTATTTTGCCGGCTGCGCGAAAATCACGCAGCCGCGCATCAGACACGGATGACACACGCAGCTGTCAAATGGTTTTTGCGCGCGCAAAACGCCGCGTTGTTTGCGCGCGCAAAAACGCAACGCTCTTGTGAATCCAGCCTAAACAACATGTTAACTTTACTTACAAATGGACACAGCCAGGTCAGAAACGCTGATGAAGGAGTGAGTAGGTGCTTTAAATAATAATAGCCACTCCCACTTGTATTTTTCATTACTACTTATATTCGCTTCTCTTGGACACAGCCGGGTCTTTGATGCTGGGAGAGCATGGTGTGTTGTTGTTTGGCATAGCAAGCAGGGTAGCCCGCTCTATGAACTATCAAGGCGTCACAAATAGGCTTCTACCTGGCTATACATGTTGTGCCTCATGACGTACACACTATCCCTCCATGTTTCACACACTTGCACCCCATTATCCATTTATTTCTATTGAGGCACTTCACTCATTACTGCCCCCTATATTTCACTTATAGTATTACACTTGCACACACACTATTCATTTATTATTTCTTACTACACATCCCATGCACCACACACACCACTCCCCTCAAGACCAGTGGGAGTGGCTATTATTATTTAAAGCACCTGCTCACTCCTTCATCAGCGTTTCTGACCTGGCTGTGTCCATTTGTAAGTATGGCCTTTTTCGGTGTTTATGTTAACTTTATTCTGCGGGGCGATACTATTACAGCGACACCAAATTTATTTCATTTTTTTACGTTTCACTACGTTCCCACAATAAAAATACTCTTTTCTAAAAAAATCATGTTTTAGTGTCGCCATTTTATTTTTTAGTTGATATCGCTGCGGGACGGCTTGTTTTATGCGTGACGAACTGTAGCTTCTATTGGTACCATTGTGCGTTACTTGCAACTTTTTGATCACTTTTTAGTACATTTTTTTTGAGACAAGATGACCAAAAAATAAAATACTGTCATTGTTTTTTATTTCAAAATTTGACGGTGTTCACCATGCGGTAAAAATAATGTCATATTTTTATAGATCAGGCCGTTCCGAACGCGGCGATACCTATTATGTATAGTTTTTTTTTCATATTTTCATTTTTTTTCTAATAATAAAGGAGTTGATCAGGGAAACAGGGCAAGTGTTGTTTTTATTATTTATTAACTTTTATTTATTTATTTTTCTTTCACATTTTTTACTTTCTCTTTTACACTGACCTGGGGACTTGAAGATCTGGTCTTCTGATCCCCGCTACGATGCACTGCACTACTTATGTAGTGCAGTGTATCGTAACTGTCATTCTTCATTTGACAGTTAGCGTATTAGGTCCTGCCTCGGGCAGGACCTAATAGGCTACCGTACCTGGGCAACCAGGAAACCTAGTAACGGCTTCCTGGTTGCCATAGCAACAATCGCCACCCGCGATCCATCGCGGGGAGGCCCGGGGGGTACAGAGGGAGCTCCCTCCCTCTGTAAACCACTTCAATGCGGCGGACGTCATTGACAGCCGCATTGAAGGGGTTAAATGGCTGAGATCGGCGGTAACAGCCATCGCAGCCATTGTAGCGGCATGTCAGCTGTGTATAACAGCTGACAGCCGCTGAAGATAAAGCGCGCACAGCTCCTGTGCTCGCTTTATCTGCCGGGCGTAACTGTACGCCCGAGTGCTGGAAATCACTTGCTATTTGGACGTACAGTCACGCCCGTGTGTGGGAAGGGGTTAATAAACTAGTGACAGATCCTCTTTAAACAGAACACGACCTGTGCATGATACTCTCTAGACGTCGTATGGTTGTTTCAGCAACTGTACCGTCCAGCGTGCACAGATCACAATTGTAGGAAAATTTTAAATAGGCTCTGTCACCACATTATAAATTCCCTATCTTCTACATAATGTGATCGGCGCTGTAATGTAGAGAACAGCAGTGTTTTTTATTTCGAAAAATGATCATTTTTGACAGAGTTACAACCTATTTTAGCTTTATGCTAATGACTTCCCAACTGGACGTGTTTTACTTTTTGACCAAGTGGGCATTATACAGAGGAGTGTATGACGCTGACCAATCAGTGACCAATCAGCGTCATACACTTCTCCCCATTCATTTACACATTCATTAAGAAAATCATTAGCATAAATCTAAAATAGGTCATAACTCCGACAAAAACTAAATCTAAAATTGCTCATAACTTGCTCAAAAATGATTGTTTTTCTAAATAAAAAAAACTGCTGTAATCTACATTACAGCGCCGATCACATCATGTACAAGATAGGCCACTTATAATGTGGTGACAGAGCCTCTTTAATAACCAGGGCTAGTAACTTTTGACCTACTACTAGACCTTTTAGATTTGCCAACTACATTTTTGCCTAATGTGCTTGATACTACTGGACTGTGACTGTCCAAACTGTATGCTATTGTTAGACTGTTTAAAATTTCACTTGTTGGTAATCTTCTACCATGTCACTGAGATAGCATTGTTGAAGTGTATGATAGGAAAAAAAAGTAACACAAAAGTTTTCTGGCAGCAACACATGGACCTCTTGGTCTTTTTCTTCTATCACTATTCTATGTTTCTCGCACACACATGCTTATTAAGTTGTATGAAATATTGTTGGTAGATATGTTCTTTCAATGTGGGAATTATGTGGGTACACCACATGAACAACCCCATTGTTTGTAATAAGAGCCATAACAATGTTATTGTATAGGATTGGCTAAGGTCTGTACAGTTTCCTCATATTTTACTGTTGAAATGTTGATAAGTCAAGCATGGGAAAGTCCAATTTACAAAATTTCCCAAAAATCACTCTGTGTAGACCTGGTTTCACTCCAGAAATTTAACACCAATGTCAATCCAGAGCTTCCTTCAGTTTGTAAGTGAACATCTAAAAGGTTGAGTTTTTAACAATACAATTTTTCCAAAAAGTTAGAGACCTTTCTGAACAGCTATTACAAGGTCAATGTATTCTTTAAATTCCAAACTTGACAAATGACACTGTGCAATTTCCAGTGACACTCTCTAAGTAAGGTCAGTAATAAATCTGCAATAGGATTAAGTAGAATTTGACCCAGGTTCCTTGAATTCATAATCTGAAACATTTTATATTTACACGCAACAGTGTGTCACCCAGTAAGGGGGTTGGAGCTAGTTATCGTAGAGGCAACACAAATGTGTTTTCACATTTGTAATTAAATTAATATGGATAAAAATTGGTGAAATCATATAAAATGCAAAAAAACAAACAAAAAAACTGCAACTACATATTACAGTGCTGCTACAAGTGAGAATGATGGTAGATGATGATAATAAGATTCCAGCATGACTTGAATATGTAATAAATGTATACAACGGGGTTATTGACATTCATTAGTGAAGGAGCACAAAACAAGGGTCTTAGCCAGGGGTCTCAATCAGGCGGCCCCTGAGGCTGTCATCTGCGGCCCGCGGGACACAGCCGCTAGTACAGGCTCTGCTCTGGAATTCCCTGACATCGCTGTCCATATATGGACAGTGTTGTCAGGGTCTTCCCCAGAGCAGAGTCCCGGGCAGAGCGCTAGTATAGGCTCTGCTCCAGGACTCTGTGGAATTCCCTGACATCGCTTTCCATATATGGACAGTGTTGTCGGGGTCTTCCCCAGAGCAGAGTCCCGGGCAGAGCGCTAGTATAGGCTCTGCTCCAGGACTCTGTGGAATTCCCTGACATCGCTGTCCATATATGGACAGTGTTGTCAGGGTCTTCCCCAGAGCGGAGTCCTGGACAGAGCGCTAGTACAGGCTGGACAGCGATGTCTAGGGCTTCCCCAGAGCTGGACAGTGATGTCAGGAGCACAGCTGGAGTCCCAGGCAGAGTGCTAGAAGCGGCTGACATCACTTTCCATATATGGCACTGTGGCAGCATCTACAGAGGGCACTGTGGCAGCATCTACAGAGGGCACTGTGGCAGCATCTACAGAGTGCACTGTGGCAGCATCTACAGAGGGCACTGTGGCAGTAGCTACAGAGGGCACTGTGGCAGTATCTACAGAGGGCACTGTGGCATTATCTATGGGTGGGTGTGTGGCAGCATCTACAGAGGGCACTGTGGCAGTATCTACAGAGGACACTGTGGCATTATCTACTGGGGGGGGGGGTGGTGTGTGTGGCAGTATCTACAGAGGGCACTGTGGCATTATCTACCGAGGGCACTGTGGCAGCATCTACAGAGGGCTCTGTGGCACTATCTTAAAAGGGGCTGCCCAATCTTGACATTTGTGTGTCTGCCAAACGCTGCCAACTGAGCCGCGGGACTGCATTTAGCGACACTTAAACTGGAAAACTGGATTGTTGAAATGTGGCCTGTCAACTTCTAATTTTTTCTATATGTGGCCCACTTACCTGGCCGAGTTTGAGACCCCTGGTCTTAGCTATATCAAGGAGGGACACATAAGGTAAGAGAACCAAAGGGTAAAAAACACGCAGAATTCCTTTTGAGTACATACAATTGTTATAGCAAAAAGATAGGGGCTAATATTAGCAGGAATTGAAGTACACTGGGAAACAGTCACAAGGATAAACCGGAAATTCCAAAATCCACCGTTGTTGTCCTATAAAAAGCTGTGAGTCTTAGGGCCTGTTCACATCATCCCATCAACGGAAAGGCAAACGGAAACCATAGCTTTCATTTGCATTACCATTGATTTAAATGGTAAAGTTTTCATTGCAAATGGTTTACATTTGCCTCCGTTCCATAAGGTTTTCGTTTTTTGGACGGCATCAATAGCACAGTCGACTGGTAATGCAAACGGAAGCTATGGTTTCCGTTGCCTTTCCGTTGATGGGTTCCTCCATCGGAAAGGTCTGACGGAACCCATCAACGGAAACCGAACACTGTTGTGAACAGGCCCTTAAAAAGATAAAATAAAGACAAAAGGCTCTTTTCCATGCCTGGGATGTGATAATTGTACATTACTGCGCAAAGGACACCTATTTGTACATCCAATAACTGAGATCTAATAATCATAAATATACTATACGCACAGAATTTTTTTTAATTGCCGTTACCTAAGCATTTCAAGAAGGCAGGGCACAGTGTAAAAGATTTGAGGTTTACGATTGTTGATCATATATTTGAGTAGAAGTGAAGACTGGGAACGTGCATAAAAAAGAATGCGCTTTCCTGGATACTGAGATGAAATAATTTACAACCCTCAGGGTTAAACACAGATTTCAATGTAGGGAGAGTTGTATAGGGGACATCTGCAAATCCAGGGGGGATTCTGTGGTGCATCAACCGTGCACGTAGGAGTTCACAATGGAACATATGTTTTTACCTGTATATTGATTTGTGATATCTTATTTGTATCATGTTTGTATTATTTCCAAAGTAATTGGGATCCTTCCATGCACCTGGCATGCCCCGCTACACATGAAACCCGCTGTAAGACTATATCAATATCTCGCCTTTTAGGACAATTGTATTGGCATCCATGACCTGGTAGGAATCTCTAATATATGATATATCATAAGACCTATGAAGAACCTTTGCACAACGGTGAGCGCCCCCGGTGTTCTGAAGAGATATATACACCCCTATTTAAGGTGTTGTATGAGCACTTGGTCTGCGTAACACCAGCATGGTTGCTCTTTATGCCAGACCCACCAGGACCTGCCTACATTAAGTTGTGGTTGGCACAGATGAGAAGGGCAATAGTAAAGATGGTTTGGGGTTCCTCACAATGGTTATGCGAGATAAGCAAGTACCTTATTTGGATGACAGTGACCTACCACTCCAGTAATGTTTTTAGGCAACCAGGTCATGTGATCGTGACATAATTGTTGAAGCATCACCTAATAACTGACTATAGATAAACTACCTGTCATGGAATAGCGATGTGTTTGTTTATACGTTACTTCGCAACTGATCGACACTAGACCATAGGCTATTGACTTGGATTAGCTGTGAACACAGCGCATGCTCAGTGATACTGTCGGCTAAAGGAGGTATATGTTGTCAGCAGTGGATGCGAGGTGGACCAGATTGATTCCTGATGAATAATTGTCAACTTTTTAACACTGTATACACAGATTGACATTGTAGAATTATTCTGACATATTTAGATTGGATATAATAGAATCAATAGGTCATGTGATTATGTGGCACATATATGGATATTATGTAGTCACGTATTTATCTTATGTAAGTTATCTTATGTTTTGAAAATTACATATGTAGTTATGTTGTGATTGATAACACTGGTATATACCATGTTGTACACTGATTCACTAGCTTGAGAAGAGCCCCAGTGTGGGTTGAAATGTCACTGCATGGGTCAATAAACACCATTTTTGTATTTTTCTAACTTGGAGTGTGGTTTCAACTTTTTTCATTGTCAACTGCAATACTTAAAGTGTCACTCCAGGCAAACACTAAAAACTCAGAGTTTTGACAAAGCTCTTTCCCCCTCTGTTTCAAAGATCCAGATGTTGTTCTCTGCTAGGCCGCAGCTGAACCCTGTGCCGACAATGACAATGGAGCAGTGCTCTGAAGAGACACTTGGGAGTCAGTGCAGAAATATACTCAACTGCATCACATAATTGTACAATAAAGACTATCCCTTTGCTCTGGCTGCTAATAGGACACCAGTCAGTCCTATGATGCATTGTTTACAACTGACGTTTTTTACTTCACTGGGAGGGGCTTATCCCCTTCCCATCTTAGCTAGTTTTGGCCTTTCTGACAGCGCCCAATTTTTCAAATCTGACGTGTCACTTTATGTGGGAAGAATTTTTTAATGCTTTTTACTCATTCAAATGATTTCAAGATTTTTCTTGACATATTGTACTTTATTTTAGTGGTAAATTTTGGTCGATACAGTGTTTATTTCTAAAAAAAAACAACAATATTTATAGAAAATGTGGAAAATAAAAAGCCTTATTCAAAATATGCATTTTTTCTGAACGTAAGGCATAAAATAGAAAAAATAGTTAATAAATAACATTTACCATAAGTCTACTTTATGTTGAAATAATTTTTTTAATGTTCTTTTTTAAAAATATTAGAAGAAATGTTTTAACATTTTCAAGAAAATTTCCCAAACCTATTTTTATAGGGACAATTCAGTACTGAACTGGCCTTGAGGGGCCTATATAAGAAACCTCCATAAATGCCCCATTTTAAAAAACGACACCCCTCAAAGTATTCTAAGAAGAATTTAGAAAGTTTCTTGACCCTTTAGGCGTTTCACAAGAAGTAAGGCAAAGTAGAGGTGAAAAATGTCACAAATGCAGAGCCCCTGAGGTACCAGTACAATGGGAACCCCTTGAGAAGTGACCCGATTTTGGAAACTACACCCCTCAAAGCATTTATCTAGGGGTGTAGTGAGCATTTTTACCCACAGGTGTTTCATCGATTTTATTAGAATTTGTCTGTGAAAGTGAAACATTTATTTTTTTTTCCAATAATTTGTAGTTTTAGTTTCACATTTTTCATTTTTACAGGGTGTAATAGGAGAAGAGAAAAAAGAACATGCAATTTATCCTGAGTACGGTAATATCCCATATGCAGGGCCAGATTATCATTGGTGCTCCTGGAGCACATGCTCCAGGCCCCACTCTCTGATTGGCTCAGGGGGCCCCAAGGCATATTTTTTATATTTTTGCATTATTACTTCAAAACTGATGGGAGCAGTGTGTGTGAGGAGAGGGTACATGGGGAGCAGTGTGTGAGGGGGTACATGGAGAGCAGTGTGTGTGAGGAGGGGGTACATGGGGAGCAGTGTGTGAGGAAGGGGTACATGGGAGCAGTGTGTGTGAGGAGGGGGTACATGGGGAGCAGTGTGTGTGTGAGAAGGGGGTACATGACGATGCAGTGTGTGTGAGGAGGGGGTACATGGGGAGCAGTGTGTGTGAGGAGGGGGTACAAATGGAGCAGGGTGTGTGAGGAGGGGGTAAAAATGGTGCAGTGTGTGAGGAGGGGGGTACATGGTGAGAAATCTGAGGAGGGGTGTACATGGCGAGAAATCTGTGAGAGAGGGGTGCATGGGGAGCAGTATGGAGTGGGGGCCATGAGCGGCAGTCAGTGGTGTGGGTGTGCACTGGAGGTACATGGGAAGCTGTCGGATGCTTGTTGTGTTGTAAGTAGTGTATGTATCCAGTGCTTATGTAGTGAAGTGTATGTACCGTCTGTGTGTGAGACATGTGAGTGGTAAATAGAGGGGTCTAAATGTATTATTTAGGTGTCTTTTTCTGGGTCTGAATTTTTTTATGGGACAGAATTAATTTTTTTAATCCCTTCCCACCGCAGACATTTTTCCAATTTTCACTTTTTTCCTCCCCACCTTCCAAAAGCCGTAACTTTTTTATTTTTCCATCAATATTGCCGTATGAGGGTTTTTTGTTTTTTTGCGGGACGAGTTGTAGATTTTCACGGCACCATTTATTGTACGATACTATTTAGTGGGAAACTGGGAAAAAAATCTTTGTGGGGTGGAATAGGAAAAAAACTGTGATTCCAATCCTTTAGGTGTTTTGTTTTGTTTTTTTTACAGTTGTGATCGCAATGGGGTCACTTTACGCCTTGATCACCATGCAGGTTCAAATCGATAGGTAGGACGAGCTGCTCGGAGAAGTAACAGATACACTGAGACGTTTCTCAAGGTAAAATACTTCTAATTTATTGAACTACAAACGTTCATACTTATAGCATCAGACGAACAAAGAACATTCCATAACATATGAGTCATCTGTATATTCAAGCCTTACAGCTTCCTTTCCCATAAAGCTCATTGGTGGAGCACCAGGTATTCCCTTAGGTTTCCTTTATGCTTAGGGGGGTTGGTCAAGTGATTGACCACCATCTGTTTGCAATTTCAAGGGACGGCAGAGCATCTGCAAACTATTTCTTCTCTTAACCTTTCTAAAATACCTTTATATTGTAATACATGTTCTCCTTTATAACATTTCACTCCTTATGGTCCCAAATACATTATATATGTATATTTATACCATAACACAGTGTTCACCGTGCGGTAAAAATGGCAGGTTAACTTTATTCTGTGGGTCAATACGATTTACTTAAATTACCTTTACCCCGCTCCCTCCGTTTCCAGCATGAGGCAGCTTAGAAAAAATGTGTTTGATTAGAAGTTTTCTCTCTGCGTGGTGTCACAAGGCAAGGCTTGTCATAAGCTACTTGGCACTGATTGGACAGCGTCAGAGGCTGTGAAGATGGCTCCACCCAGGGAGACTCACTGTAGTTCACGCCTTGTTGACTAACTACAGTGAATTACCATATCGGGTGCCTAAAGCACGGAGCATCATTACTCAGGAACAGGGGGAGCACAACAAAAAGAAATACAGTGCTGGGAGCGGGCTAAAGGTAATATATGTGAGTTGGACTTTAGGACCTGGTTACATGTTGTCTGGGATCTAAATAAATTAGGTGTCCAGTCTTAAGGTCTGATTTAATTTTGAAATATGATCAGGGGTCTGAATTAATTTTGCAGAAGTGCAGGGTCAAAGATGTCTCAGCAGCAAACTCTGCAGTCATCAGGAGACAACGTCACAGCGGTCTGGACCGGATAGAGAAGAAAAGTAAAGAGAGCGTCTCGAAAAAAAAGTCACCTGTTAGTCACTGAATGAAATAGGTATGTATTCTGTCTGTGAGAATTTAAACTAGTCTAACATGGCCATAATACAGATGCAGTTTAGGGTCTGTATTATGTCACACGGTTCTACACAGATCGCTACAGAACTGATCAGACCCCATAAGGGCATGTTCAGACTTGGCAGAAATTTGCCACTACCTGGCCACAGCAGAATTACATAGCAAATCCGATAAGTCTGAACATGTCCTAAGAAAAAAAATCAGGAAAACCACCCCAAATGAAAAGTTTTGGGAAAGGCTGTCCTGCATACCTCTAACGGGTTTACAATCTGTTTTTGATAAAATATACTGCACTTCAGAGGGTTTTACACAGGGCGATTATCGTGCAGACGAGCATTCATATAACGCTCGTTGACGATAATTGCCATGTGTAAACAGGGCAGCGATCAGCAGATGAACGGGCAAACTGGTGATCGTATAGTTTTAACAAAAGTACAATATTATAGTTGTCGGCAGCACATCTCTGTGTAAGGGTAGGGCCACACGGAGCGGTCCTGACACGGTCACAACGCGGCTAACAACCGTGCCGGCACCATGTTCGGTGCGGCTGTCAAACAGCCTGTTAGTGGCCGCATGTTAGCGCGGGTAAACTGTCCCTTTATCTGCAAAATCGTGCGCCCATGAATTAATACACCCTTTAAGGCCGCACGAATTTGCAAATTACAACTTACCCCCTATTCATTCTCTATGGCAGCGCCGGAAAAAGCTGAACACTGCACTCGGCTATCTCCGGCGCTCCCATAGAGAATGAATGGAGCGGCAGTGTGCATGCGCATATAACAGGAATACCCCTTAACGAGATATTTGACAGCCGTTCCTACATAGTACCAGCGCGTTTTTTTGGTCGCGTTGTGACCGTGTCAGGGCCGCTCTGCGTGGCCGTACCCTAAACAGGGAGATGCGCTGCAGACATGATAATAATGTATGGGGACGAACGATCGGAGTAACGACCACTCGTCCCCATCCATAGCTCCGTGTGACAGGAGCAAACAAGCACCGATCAACGATGTCTCGTTGTTCGGCGCTCGCTGCACCGGTCGAGTGTCGGCCGGTGTAAAAGGTCCTTTAGGCTGAGTAACAATACATTAGTGCGGAATACAGTCGTAATAAGATATCAGGTGGAGACAGAGGTCCATCTGTCTCTAAATTAAGACAGCTGATAAATAAGATTGTATTGTTTGAGGAATAAATTTATAGACTGCGGGTGTTGGAGGAGAAACATTTGCATATGTGGGTTTATGGATAAACACTTCTCTCTCTGTGGGTGGGTCACAGGTCAGTGGGGTGGAATTGGGTTTGTATTTATACTTATATATGTATATTTTTACATTTTTGCAATAGCAATAACTAAAAAAAAGAATTCATGTGCAGGACTACAATAGGAGATGGCAGTGCTGGAGGATGGATCCTAAGAGAGAGTATAGTACCACGTTGTCCTGTGCCTGCAATTAAAAGAAGTCCTTAGTGTATCTTATGTTCTGTTAGGAGCACTGTATGGAGGTATTATTTACACATGACATGGTGATATTATTTGGACTGTATGGGGGTATTATTTACACATGACATGGTGATATTATTTGGACTTTGTATGGAGGTATGATTTACACATGGCATGGTGATATTATTTGGACTTTGTATGGAGGTATTATTTACACATGACATGGTGATATTATTTGGACTATGTATGGAGGTATTTTATGGTGTACTGTAGGTATTAGTTCAGCATCACTTGCTTTTAGACAGTATTATATAGATGCTGTATTACGCTACTTTTAGACAATGTATAGGTATTATTTACACATTGAAAGTTATTGTTTGTTATTATGTTGCTATTGTATGGGATTATATTTCTATATAATGTTGTAGTAAAAAGTGGAGCAAATTGAGTACATGAGGATGTATTCAGTCATAATACTTTTGCCAGCATTAGGCTCTGTTCACATATGCACTGGAGGCTCTGTTAGGCACCTTCGTAGCAGATCCCGCCGAGATTACTGGAAACAATAGCATCATGCACACCCCGGATAGAAAGCCGATGGAACCTAATAAAGTCATTGGGTTCCGTCGGCAGTCGGGGGTGTCCGTGGTGCAATGGAACTGTTGCTTTTGGTAGCAGGTAGGAGCCAAGTAGTTAATGGTGTTTTTATAGTGCAAAATTCTGGTGTAAGATAAGAGTTATGCATTTTAAGCTACAGTATATATTGTTAACCATACAGCTTAAAATGTATAAGTAACATTTTTACTTTGGTGTAAATTTATTGTTTAGGTTTCTTTTTCTGGGTCTGAATTAATTTATTTAGGGGACAGAATTAATTTGTTTAACCCCTTTCCACCGCAGACATTTTTCGAATTTTCATTTTTTTCCTCCCCACGTTCCAAAAGCCGTCATTTTTTTATTTTTCAATCAATATTGCCGTATAAGGGCTTGTTTTTTGCGGGACGAGTTGTAGATTTTCATGGCACCATTTATTATACGATATTATGTAGTGGGAAACTGGAAAAAAAACCTTTGTGGGGTGGAATTGGAAAAAAACTGTGATTCCTCAATCTTTTGGGTGTTTTTTGTGCTGTTGGTGAAGGTCGCCAAATTAGTAGGGGAGCCTGCATATAAATTAACTTTTCCATATCCTAGACGCCCCTAATCTGTCCCTGCCCATATGTGATTATAAACTGCTGTTTGGGCACACAGCAGGGTTCAGAAGGGAAGGAGCGCCATTTGACTTTTGGGAGAGCAGATTTTCTGGATTGTTTTTTGGGCACCATGAAATTTACAGAGTGCCTGAGGTACCAGTACATTGGAAACCCCCAAGAGGTGACCCTATTTTGTTATCTGCACCCCTCAAGGCATTTATCTAGGGTTGATGTGAGCATTTTGACCACACAAGTGTTTTATAGATTTTATTAGAATTGGGCCGTGAAATTTTTTTTCCCCATATTATGTCGTTTTCTAACAAAACTTTTAATTTTCACAAGGCTTAATATGAGAAACAGCATCCCACAATTTGTTATGTAATTTCTCCCGAGTACGTTAATACCCCATTTGTGGTCGTAAACTGCAGTTTGGGCACAAGGCAGAGCACAATTGAGGAAGTCAAAGAAGAAACCCCCATAAAGTGATAACATTTTTGAAACTACACTCCTAAAAGCATTTATCAAGGGGTGCACATTTTGACCCAAGAGGTGTTTTCTGGAAATGAATGTGCAATGGATGGTGCAAAGTGAAAATTGCAATTTTTCCACTAAAATGCCATTTCCGTTCTCAATATGTTTTACCCAGCTTGTGACACTTGAAACACACACCTCATAAATTGTTAAGAGGATGCCCCCGGGTGTGGCAATGCAAAATATGTATATGTAAACTGCAGTTTGGACACACTGTAGGGCTCAGAAGGGAAGGAACGACATTTGGTTTTTGGAGCGTGGATTTTGATTGGTAGTAGTTTTGTTTGGGGTGTTACTAGTATTTTAATTTATAATGTGGGGGCATACCTAATCTGGGCAGAGTGCGTCAGGGCATAATAAAATGGTATAATAATGAGGTAAATAAATTATAATATCACTGTAGTATACCTACTATGTACTCGTACGAAGATAAGATAGATTCTCTGCCTGATTGAACAATTAAATTATTCTTTATTCATGTAACAGATAAAATTGGGCACTGTAGCCAACTCTCTTATTCAGGCTCAAACAGGACAATCAGAGGATAGAATAGGGTATAAGGAGTACACATTACTCCTAACCACCTAATAATCTAATGATACCTCCTTTATCAATTCCAAATATATTGTATGATCTCCTATCACAAGCGTTTGTTAAACATAACCCATTGCGTTTCTGCATCGCATATATATTGGATGCATCCTCAGGTGTATAAATTGTTAACAAGCAGAATAGTACATGCTGGTCGCACGATTTGCATGCTTTTTGCTTCCCCGGCATGTAGAACGGCACTGGTACCAGGTTGTCGGCCTGATGGGACAACTTCTTTAGTTGTGTGCACCTGCCTACGGACATCTATGTAAGAAGAAATAATTAGCATGCAGCTGAATCAATTATTGGTCTGGAAAAATGTGTCATAGAGATAAGTTATTTTATGCTAATATATAGAAATGTGTAGTAACAGCAAATAATAGGAAGTACTGTGCCTCATTAATCAAATTGTCTAACAAAAAAAGTTCTCTTGTTGCCCATAACAACCAATCAGAGCTTAAATTTGATTTCCTAAACTACTCTAGAAAAATAATTTAAGTTGCACTGTGACTGGTTGCTATGGGCAACATGGACAGTTTTTCAGTAAGGCCCTGTTCACACTGAGTTTTTTGCAGTCGGAAAAATCGGCCCCAAAATTCCTTCAGGAATTGACCTGCCTGCACTCTCTTTGCCCCGTTTTTTGCGTAGTTTTTCGGCCGTGGCCATAAAACACAGTGAGGGCTTACAGGTGTCTCCCTCCCCGCACACATGGCTGCACACTGCTACCCCAACCTTTCCCTTTACACCCTGGACTATATAAAGGACTCTGTCCTTCCACTACTTGCCTGAGCGTTGTTGTGGTCTTCTTATAGCAAATGGTCCCTTAGTTGTAACCTGTAACTGTGTTTGTTCCTGAGCTGAAGTCTAGTGTTGGAGTCTTGTCTGTTCCATCTGCCACATCCAGTGTCATCTGCCATGTCCAGTGTCATCTGCCTTGCCAAGCATCATCTGCCACGCCTATCCTCATCTGTGCTACGAATCGTCTGTGTCAAAGTATCTGCTTCATCTCGTGTCTGTCTGGACTCTCATACAGGTACTCTTGTGCTAAGACTTTTGTATTGACTGTTGTTTGGCCAGCTGCCACTCTGCTACAGTGGAGTGGCCTAGTCGTGACAGTACGTTCAGGCAACCTAAAAGTACGGTCCAAATGATGCAAGCAGACATGCGTGACCTCTGGGCATGCCAGGATCAACTAATACAGGCAGTAAACTCTGTAATTGACTGTTTGGATCGTCCTTCTCTTCCTCCTCTGGCTGTTACTGCTGCTCCACTACCAGCTATCCCTCCTGCATGTCCTGGGTCTGTACTCTAGTTGCCTCTACAGGTCCTAGGATCCCCATCGTAGCGAGGAGGTAGAGGTTTCGTTAACCAGTGTACTATTAACTTTGTTACGTGCTCATCTGTTCCCCTCTGATGAGGCCAAGATTGCATTTATTATTTCTCTCCTCACTGGCAAAGCCCTGGCATGGGCGAACCCCATCTTGGAAAGAGAGGGCCTGGAATTCTCTGACTTACCACTGTTTCTATAGACTTTCCGTACAGTGTTCAAGCAACCGCGTCAAATATGGGGAGTCAACTGCAGGGGAGTACGGCATCTCCTTCCGTACGCTGGTGTCGGAGCTGGCTTGGAATAATGAGGCCTTGGTGGCTATTTTCTGGCAAGAACTGTCTCCATGCATCAAGAATGAGCTTGCTGCTCATGGCCTCCCATCCACCCTGGATGTCCTTATCCTGTTGGCAACCCGGATCAACATGAGGGTCCAGGAAAGTGCTCAGGAGGCCTGCCAGGAGAGATGGTCCTATAGATTGGCACCCAAGTTCCAGAGACCCCTGCTGCCTTCTTCAGTTGTTTCACCTGAAGAGCCCGTGCAAGTGGACAGACTCAAATTGTCCGATCAGGAGAAACAGCGCAGACGCTCTTCAGGTCTGTGTCTGTATTGTGGCACAGAGGCCATTTTGTGCGTCAATGTCCTCAGAAACCGGGAAATCTCCAGCACCTAGAGTTTATTGGAGAGACAACTCTATGTGAATCTACCCCTGCTACTAAATTCTCTAACGGACAGTCTATTCCTGTGTCGATCGTCACCAGAGAAGGATCGCACGGTGTGCATGCTTACTTGGATTCCGGAGCGGCGGCAACTTTTATCCAGCAGGACTCCGTCTACACTTGGCCACAGTTCCTCTGGAGAAACCTTTGGCGGTCGCCTCTGTAGATGGACAGCCTCTGCCTGACCCTATCCTATCTATCACCAAACCTCTGAGACTACAGATAGGAGTTCTTTATTCAGAGATGATAGCTTTCTGTCTTGTCCAAAGCTATCAACCCCATCTTGCTAGGATTGCCATGGCTTCGCCAACATACTCCAGTCCTTGATTGAAATTCCGGAGAGGTCCTCCAGTGGGCACCTCAATGTCTGCACCGCTGCCTGCCTCAGGTTCATCCTGTTCTTTCCCCACTACCTCAGTCACTCTTCGGATTGCCTCCACAGTATGCCAGCTACGCTTCAGCAAGAAGGAGGCAGAGGTTCTTCCTCCTCATCGTCCATATGACTTCCCTATAGAGTTGCTCCCTGGAGCCTCACTCCCTCGTGGACGGGTCTACCCGCTTTTCTTGCCTGATACCCCAGGCCATGTCGGAGTATGTTAAGGAGAACCTGTTGAGAGGATTCATCAGGAAGTCTTCTTCACCGGACGGAGCCGGATTCTTCGTGGAGAAAAAGGATGGGTCACAACCGACCAGGCATTGATTACCGTGGGTTAAACCAAATCACGGTAAAAAACAAATACCCCTTGCAGCTTATCTCTGAGCTCTTTGACACGATTTTACTAAGCTGGATATACACAGGGCCTATAACCTGATTTGTATACGCAAGGGTAGCGAATGGAAAACTGCATTTAACATCTTGTCATGCCCTTTGAACAGTGTAATGCTCCAGCAGTATTCCAAGAATTTGTGATCAACATCTTCCATGATCTTCTGGATGTCTGTGTAGTGGTGTATCTGGACGACATCTTGATCTACTCACCCGATCTGATGATGCATCGGAAGCATGTACGGCAAGGGGGAATAAATTATACGCGAAACTGGAGAAGTGTGTATTCGAAAAGAGATCATTTCCCTTCCTGGGCTATATTGTCTCCAATCGTGGTCTTCAAATGGATCCGGAAAAGGTGAAGTCCGTCTTGAAGTGGCCACGTCCTCAGGGCCTCCGAGCTATACAAAGATTTCTTGGATTTGCTAATTTTTACATCAGTTCATCCCAAATTTCTCATCCCTTAATGCTCCCATCTCAGCTCTTACTAGAAAGGGAGTGAACGCTAAGGACTGGACCCCTGAGACAGAGTGAGCATTCTCCAACCTCAAGAGCGCCTTCACGTCTGCCTCTGTTCTTCATCATCCTGATGTTACACAACTGTTTTCCGTGGAGGTTGATGCCTCTTCCATTGGTTCTGGAGCACTCCAGTTCCGAAAGAATTCTAAGGGTAAGTCAGTATCTCGTGGATTCTTCTCTCCTGCTGAGCGCAACTACTCCATTGGGGATCGTGAATTGCTCACTATCAAGTTGGCCTTGGAAGAAAGGAGACACCTGCTAGAAGGCTCTGCTCATATCATCATTATCTACACCGATCACAAAAATCTTACCTATTTGCAGTCAACACAGTGACTGAACCATCGTCAAGCATGATGGTCACTGTTCTTCGCCACATTTCGATTTCTTCTCCACTTCCGCCCTGTGGACAAAAACATTAAGGCGATGTCTCGATCATTTGAAACGGCCGACTCAGAAGAGAAACCTCAACATATTATTGATCCTTCTAGGATTATTGCCGTAAATCCTGTGCAGATCAAGGACATTCCTCCTGGAAAGATTTTTGTCCGGCCTGCTGACAGGAAAATAATTCTCCGCTGGGGGCATAATTCCAAACTGGCCAGGCATTTTGGTGTCCGCAAGACTCGGGACTTTATTGCTCATCATTATTGGTGGCCCTAGCATCCTAGGGATATCTTGGCGTTTGTTTCCTCATGTGCTAATTGTGCCCTAAACAAGTCCTCTCATTCTAAACCTGCTGGTCTGCTCCAACCTCTGCCAGTGCCTGATGCTCCCCAGCAACACATTGCTATGGACTTTATCACTGACCCTTCCCCTTCTGCTGGATGTACTACGATCTGGGTAGTAGTGGATCATTTATCTAAAATGGCACACTTTATTTCTTTAGCAGGCCTCCCCTCAGTTCCTTGTCTGGCAGATCTGCTCGTCCAATACCTCTTTCATCTACATGGACTACCTCTTCATATTGTTTCTGACCGAGTGTACAGTTCACGTCTAAATTCTGGAGAGCCGTGTAAGCTTTTGTATGTGAAGCTGGACTTCACTTCTGCCTATCACCCACAGTCTAACGGTCAAGTGGAGAACCACAGCAACTCAGTCACAAAGTGGCAGACAACATAAAGTTAGGGTCCTCTTAAATGGCAGCTCGATGCTTGTTGATTGTCGCTCGTTTGCTCCTTTCACATAGAGCAATGAATGGGAACGAGTGATCAATACTGCATTCGCTGATCCCCATACATTTCTTTCATGTCTGCAGCACATCTCCACGTTTACATAGGGAGATGTGCTGCAGACAACGATAATATTTTGTTGCTTCATAAAATTATATAGATCAGCCGATACACCAGCGTTGCTAGTTCATCGGCTGATCGTTGCCCTGTTTACACAGGGCAATGATCGGGAACAGGCATTCTGTGAACGCTCCTTTGCCTGATAATTTGCCAGTGTAAAAGGGCCTTTACAGAGCGAAGTTGCCAATTGCTGAGACGCATACAAGCCTTACATCACCAAGCACAGTGCCAAGCATCAGATGGAGTGGTGTAAAGTACCCTGCCACCGGGCTCTGGATCTATGGAAACGTGTTCTGTGGAGTGAAGAATCACCCTTCTCTAAATTTTCAAACAAGAAGACATGTATGTCAGACTGCACCTTTAATATGAATGGAATAGCCTTATTACAACATTACAAAATACAAAAAAGGACACAGACAAAATTCAAGAACATTTAAAAATGGACAACCATGTGCCGGTCTCGAGTTCTAGCCCCAAGGTCCAAGGACAAATGACTCATGGATAAAGAAACACAGATAGTAATAGGTCATGAACCATGAATAGGAGAAAAGTGCAAGCACATACAGTACTGTGAAAACTTTTAGGCAGTTGTGGAAAAATGCTGCAAAGTAAGCATGCTTTCAAAAATAAAAATGTTTTTTTTTTTTAATCAATTAACAAAATTCTAAGTGAATGAACAGAAGATCAATATTTGGTGTGACCACTCTTTGCCTTCAAAACAGCATCCATTCTTCTAACTGGGTGAGGAACAGCCAAACTCTGCTACAATGGTGAGGTTGTGGAAGTCAGTTTTATGTCACAGGCTCACCATGGCAAGACTGAGCACAGCAGCAGTCAGTCTGGGTTCGGCAAATGCCAGGAGAACGTTACCTGCCTGACTGCCTTATGCCAACTGTAAAGTTTGGTGGAGGATGGATAATGCTATAGGGTGGGTTTTCAGGGGTTGGCCTAGGACTCAGTCCCAGTAAAGGGAAATGTTTACGCTTTAGCAAACCAAGACATTTTGGACAATTGTATGTTTCCAAATTTGTGGGAATATTACTCCAAAACCCAATGTGAAAAGATTGACCACAACAACACACTAGAGCAATTTCTCATTAAATGACAAAAAGCCAGTGAAAGATATATCAGAATTATCTTAAGACAAAAGGAGAAGAAATTATAGAATACTGTTAAAGGGATTTTCCTTTTTGAACAATCAATACTTCTTGAAAAGGTACATTGACAATAAGTAAATCACAAAGTGTCCCCCTGCTGGGACCAGCAGCGATTAGCAGAAAACCTGGCAGTAAGTGTTTAGCTTCTCTTTGCAGCGCCACCACAGAAAAAAATTAGGCATTACATAGTGCTCATTCAAATCCATAGGTTGTCTCTGTAATGCAGGACAGGACAGGTCTTCGAGATTGACAGACACTCTTTGTAACCCATCTGTACTCTGCCCAACAGATGAGTATCCTGAATTAAGGACCATCCCCTCCCCCCCTTATTAACTCAGAATTTCCTAATAGGGTATATGAAAATGGGGTTGCTAAACAGGAAAACCCATTTAAGTGTACAAAGTCATAATTGAAGAATTTCTGCAAAATGGTAAATTAGTAAAAAAAAAACCTGCAAGTTCTTTATCAGATATGTGGACCAGTAGTCACGGTGTAAATGTTCTATAGATAAAGCAGGGTCATCCAACATTGACAAGATAATTGCCCGTCATCAGTTCCATTATGAGCTATCAGTGCATACTGCAGAGAATTTACAAAATCACTGTATGCAATATTAAACAATTCTCATAATGAAAGCCATGCCATTTTACTGGATCAATCATATGACAGGGCCAAAAGGTGCCTAACCATTGACCTATAATGCAGTCCGTCAAAGTACCTGTCAGTTGGACACCAAGAATAGTGCTGTGCTATTCTTTCCATCAAAAGTGACGAACACCCCTTCGGAGGTTATGGCAGTGTGAACAGAGATTAAGGGACAGATCACATCAGCTGCCATAAGGGACATATGTGTGCACGTGTATATAGATTTAAATACTACTTCAGCTGCTGCACAGTGGACCTATTGCACTAGATGCCCCAAGTTCCCTTCCCTCATCTATCACACAATAAAACTCACATTGGTTAACATTGAGCCCTTACATGCTTTAACCATTCTTAAAGTTACAATATATATGTATATAGGGTAACAGCAGATGTATCCGATAGGTCCTACAACTGGAAAATAGTGTGGTTAATAATAATGTAAGGTAGCTGGTCCTACAACAGATAGTCTGGATAAAGCATACGGGGTATTTATTAATTTGGAGTTGTAATAATGAGAGTGAAATAAAAAGGTAATATAATATTACAAAGAATATAGAATTGCAGTGAATAAACACTCCATGTGGAGGAATAGTGAATTTTATATTAAACTAGGTTTATTATACACAATAGAAATCAATGTAACTATAAAATGAGCCAAGTCAAAGCCAAAATTCAGAAGAAATATGTGCTAATAATAGTCATAAAAGATGTCTCATTCTCCAGTTATTAGGAGCCCTTCATCTAACAGGAAGAAAGAGGAAGCAACACGGGGAAGGGGGGGGGGGGGGTGATGGATTAGCACATTGGATAATGAAGTATATTGTGGACTTGCTTATGAAATTAAATTCTGCTTAATTTTAATAATCACTTACCGTAATATGGAGGGTAAACTATAAATGTTAATAGGAAAATGGGAAAGAACATCTTCTAGACACACGGTTTTAACCATTGCTATTTCAGGTACTTAGTAG
Source organism: Rhinoderma darwinii (assembly GCF_050947455.1). NCBI lineage: Eukaryota > Metazoa > Chordata > Amphibia > Anura > Rhinodermatidae > Rhinoderma > Rhinoderma darwinii. Next base: position 154,184,771 of record NC_134690.1, on the reverse strand, counting down.
AACAACATACAGAAAAAATTATTATTATGTGACTATGTTTATTTGGATAGGTACAAGTTGCATTATGCTGTTAGCTGCTTTCTGTATTGCTTGTTTTATTTTCAAGCTTGTGTTCTCTGAAATACCTGGATGTGAAGCTGCATGCTCTGAGTATAGTGGGCTTTTCCTGTGTAACATGCTCTTTCCTCCTTGCCTCTGTGCCACCTTCTCTCCATTCCCTTTCTCCTACTGACATGGTTGTGCAAGCCATGTAATTTCTGTGGAAAAAATGCAGCTCTAAAGTCTCCTCAGGGATATATAAGGCCCTGTTCACACGTTCAGGATTTCACACAGATTTTTGGATGGGGCAACGATGTGCTCGCGAATACAACTGACTCATAAACATGAGTCTGCAGTGTTGCTTTTACTGTAATAGTAAACAAATAGCTTTATATTTTTGTGCCATTTGGCACAATGTCCAGTGTACCTGTACTTGTAATATAGTACCCTTTAGGGTATGTTCACACAGAGTTTTTTGCAGGCAGAAAATTTTGCCTCAAAATTCTGTCTGGAATTTTGAGGCAGATTTTGATCTGCTCGAACGCCGTTTGCCACGGTTTTCGTCCGTGGCCACTGAGCGCCACAAAATACGCTTTCTCTGCCTCCCATTGATGTCACTGGGAGATCAGAGACGTAAACGCCCGAAGATAGGGCATGTTGCCTCTTTTTCCCGCGAGACGGTTTTTCCGCTCGCAGGAAAAAAACGCCTCCGCCTCCCTTTGAAATTAGTGGGAGGCATTTTCAGCCGTTTTTTGGCGCGTGACAAAAAACTCTGTGTGAACTGGCCCTAACTAGGGCAGCATATTTATATTACAGATCTGGTTTAATCCCTTAATCCTCATGAGTTTAGCTAATATAAATTGCTATTACAATTCTCTTTGGTGCCGCTGATAATCCTCAATGCTTTGTCATGAAGGATTTAGCTAAATATTTGAGTTATTCGAATACAGTCCAAATAGTAATGCCAAATTCATCAGTTGTATACAGAAACATTGCTTGTAAATTGTATGGGAATATGCTTGACATCTGGACAACCACGCTTAGGCTGGGTTCACACGAGCATGTTATTTCCGTAATGGACGGAACGTATTTTGGCCGCAAGTCCCGGACCGAACACACTGCAGGGAGCCGGGCTCCTAGCATCATAGTTATGTACGATGTTAGGAGTCCCTGCCTCGCTGCGGGACAACTGTCCCGTACTGTAATCATGTTTTCAGTACGGGACAGTAGTTCCATGGAAAAGCAGGGACCCCTAGCGTCGTAGATAACTATGAAGCTAGGAGCCCGGCTCCATGCAGTCTGTTCGGTCCGGGAGTTGCGGCCGAAATACGTTCCGTCCATTACGGACGTAACATGCTCGTGTGAACCCAGCCTTTCTTCACTCCAGAAATCCCTCTATTGTCATTTTTACAAATGGTCATTGACTTTGAACCTCTGCTTGAGGTCCACTTAAGAACATTAGTCAGAGCAGACATTGTCATTGTGGTGAATTACTGTGTGAAAATAAATGAAGTCCCTCCACTATCTAATCTTAATGGGAAAAGGCAATACAGTCAAAGAATTTCCTTCCATTGTGTTCTCTAATCTCTCCATTGTCTAGTTTTCCAGATTTCAAGTTAATGCAGGCAATCCATTTTACGTTTCTTGAAAATCCCTGCAATGCTTTGGAGAGGGTTTTCCTTAGTGCGCTGTATATGTTTTTTGGGTTAAGTTCCATCATTGACATAAATACATTCTTTGCAATTAGTCAAAGGAGTAGTCAGTTTTCAGAAAAAAAAATGATATTCCTTGTACAATAAAAGTTATATAACTTCTCAATATACTTTCTGTATCAATTTCTTATGTTTTTTCAAGATCTGTTTTGTAGTCATTCAATGGGAATCTTCATTGTTCAATTCCAGTGGATTAAAAAAAAAGTATAATAATAATCTCCCTCGGTCATGTAATGATCTCACAGGTGCATGGCTCGTAGCAGTATGTGTATCACAGTGGTGTCTTCTAATAATCCCAGCGCCTGTGTGTCCATCACAAGACAAAGCTCTGATAACTGTCCTGTAACATTCTCACAAAGAGCTGGACTAGTTTCTAATTCATCAAATCATTAGATGTAAATTTCAAGACCCATCACATTGCTGATATAGAGAAAAGTATGATCAAAAATAGAGAAGAATTTGTTTCCAAATATTTTTAATCTGTTGAATAAATGGATTTTCCTTATCCAGTTCTTTAATTCTTTACCTCCTTAACCCGTTAGTGACCGCCCATAGGTGTTTTTACGGCGACCACTAACGAGCTTTATTCTGATGCAGTAGCCTTTTTCCGGAGTATTGCAGTGTATTATAAAAGCGATCGGATGATCGCATAGTGAAGTCCCCTAGTGGGACTAGTAAAAAAGTTTAGTACATTATTTAACCTGCTCGGCGAACGCCGTAAATAATAAAATAAAAAAACAATGCAAGAATTTCTGCTTTCTGTGAAATCTGCTTAAAAAAATTTGATAAAAAGTAATCAAAACGTCACGTATTCCAAAATGGTACCAATAAAATCTAAAAGTCATCCCGCAAAAACAAAGCCCTCATACAGCTGCATCGACGGAAAAGTAAAAAAAAGTTACTGTTCTTCAAATCTGGAGACCCCAAAACAAATAATTTTGAAAAAAAAGTGTTTTTTCTGTGTAAAAGTAGAAAAACATACAAAATCTATATAAATTTGGTATTGTTGCAATCGCAACAACCCGCTGAATAAAGTTATTGTGTAATTTATACCACACGGTAAACAGCGTAAATTTAGGATGCAAAAAAGTGTGGCGAAATTGCTATTTTTTGTTCTATCCCCCCCCCCCAATTTTTTTATAAAAAGTTAATCAATAAATTATATGTACCCCAAAATGGTGCTAACAAAAAGTGGAAAATTTACCTGAAATTTTAATAAGGTGTGCACGTGCTAAACCCCTTAGTAACAACTTTAAACATTAGAAACACATCATTCTTAAATTATGCGCCACGATTTATTAAAACACATTAACCATAGGCAATACAGCGCAAGAGGAGCCTGACCTCAATCGCGACACGGCACTCCCTGAGCTGGGGCCCGCCTGCCCTCAGCTCGCATCCTGTAACAAAGGCCAGCCGTGCCCCCTGCCATGGCTGTCCCCCCAGGCATCCGCCGGACCGTCATCCGGCTTTCGTGACTGCCCAGGCCCAAAACATCCTGGGGACCTGCCGTATAACTAGTGTCCCCCCACGTGCGAGTTCCCCCCGCCGTATAACTAGTGGTAACTCGCCGTGGTCCACCACCGAAACCGCTCTTAGCAGGAGTGCAGTGCCACGATCCGCCCTGGCTTTACATCACATCGCATCGCATCACATAGCATAACATAACATAGCATAACATACCCTAGCCTGGCCTACCATACATAGCATAACCTAACATAACATAACATAACATTATTTCTAACAAGGGAGGGTTGGGTGGGTCTTTGCTTCTCCTGGTAAGTACTGCCTTACCTCCCCCTGCTTTTTGGACTTATAAACCCTTATCCTGCTCCCCTAACCTCATTACCTATGCCTCCTATAGTTCTTTCCACTATCACTCCCCTTTCTACACTTATCTCACAGTGAACAATGAGTTCACCCTCCCCCTCCAGCCATGCTGGTGCCATTGGCCATGCGGCCAGCACCATTTTATATCCCTTGCTTCTTCTAACCAAACTCATCGGGGACGCCCTGGCCCACCTTATGCTTCCTCGGGCCTAGTCGTCCCTCGTCCTAAATAAGGTGTGCACGTGCTAAACCCCTTAGTAACAACTTTAAACATTAAAAACACATCATTCTTAAATTGGCAAGTAAATTGTGGCATGCGCCACGATTTATTAAAACACATTAACCATAGGCAATACAGCGCAAGAGGAGCCTGACCTGAATCGCGACACGGCACTCCCTGAGCCTCAGCCCTCAGCTCGCATCCTGTAACAAAGGCCAGCCGTGCCCCCTGCCACGGCTGTCCCCCCAGGCAGCCGCCGGACCGTCATCCGGCTTTCGTGACTGCCCAGGCCCAAAACATCCTGGGGACCTGCCGTATAACTAGTGTCCCCCCACGTGCGAGTTCACCCCGCCGTATAACTAGTGTTAACTCGCCGTGGTCCACCACCGAAACCGCTCTTAGCAGGAGTGCAGTGCCACGATCCGCCACCAAAAAAGGTAGGCTCCTCTGCCGATCTTACCTTTTTTACCCCATAAAAACTCCTTACCACCAGTCCTCCAGCCCTTCCTGCAGATTGATGTTAAATATGTCCAGTCCCACATCAGATAAGTGTACGCCATCATTCCTGTACATTCCTTGGCACCCAAAGTCGATGTCCTTGTGCTGAATAAAAACTCCTTCCATCTCCACCGTAAAGTCCTTCATGGCCTTGTTGACCTTCTTTCTCACCTTTTCAATGGCCGCTGTTGATGTTTCCCCCATCCAACTCCGCCTTTGAATAATTTCTGACCACAAAAACGTTACCCCCGGCCACCTTTCTTTCCATGCAGCAACATCCACCTTCATCCTGTTAACTAGTACCCAAGCTTTGGTACTCGTCAAGTCGTTCCCCCCGGTATGTATCACGATCACTTGCGGGCGCCCCCATTCTGCCGCTTCCTCCACCAGCTTTCTTATCTGGAACCATCGAAGACCACGTCTCCCGAACCACTTCACCTTGACCCCGTCGCCCGGCAGTCCCAGTTGTAATCCATACGGTCTCATCCTTGCCCTCTCCACGGCCCAGTACATGAAGGAATGTCCAATCACCCATATGCTTTTTCCTTCTGTGGGAGAGACAACATACAATCAGTAACATGGCAATGGATTTCCATCTGCCCAAACGCTTAATGCTCCCATCTGATCCCGCCACTGCTGCTTCTGATGCCGCCCCAATTCTGAAAGAATGTGAACCAATTCTGTTCCTTTTCTAGCCCCGCTGCCACTGCTGCCCTCTTAAGTATCTGACAAAACTGGAACCTGGACAGGGCGCTACCATCCCTGTGCTTAAGGAAAGCTCCTACCTCTGCTCCTCGTGAGCCCAAATAATCCCTCACTGCCCCCACTGGACGAATTGCCCCCCCTTTCCTTACCATAGTCACCCATGTCCCTTTCCCATTTTGATCAGTCTTGGACCTTCTGATAAGGCACTTAACGGTTGTGCCATCCCATTTTATGTCTTCGAGCTGTAACCCATCTTTACCCTTCTTTGAAGTGGACACCAATTCCCCTAACCTGAAAGCACAATGTGAATGCAGCCTTAAAAGCAGCACTTCGTGCCTATCCCTACATGTGGCCCCCAATGCTGCCACCAGCCTCTTTACTCTGCCTGAGTCTAATGGCTCCCTCTTGTCTACTCCTCGTGGCTGTGACCTTGACCAACCCTTCACCACCCGTCTAATTGCAAAAAACCTTTGTAGGGTCCTCCTCCCCTCTTACCTTCGTAATAAATGATACTGCCGCCACCAAGGTGGTGGCCCTACCTTTTGCTGTGCCATCCCTCCACATGTTACCCAGCAGCTTCCATAAACACTGCACCGTACTCCCGCCTTCGTTCCTCCTGAAAACCTCCCACTTCTTCCATTCTTTCATGTAGGTCATCCATGTGTTTGGCGCCAACGATTTTTCCACCAGTTTTTCTAGAATCGGGTCAGTACCTGCCAAATATTGTTAGGGCACACATATCCTGTTCGCTCCGCATTTGGTACCAATTGAAAAAATACCTCCCACTTCCCCCTTAAAGCATCTGCAATCAAGTTATTGACTCCTGGGACATGTTCAGCTCTGAAGTTGATATTCCACTCCATGTACTTCCCTACCAAATATCTTAATAGTGCCAACACTGGGGGGGGGAGAAACTGGATAGATTGTCCACCGCTGACCCCACAGTCATATTTTCTGGCCAAACAATTACCAACCTGTTCCTCAGCTATTCCTTCCATAATTCCACTGCTACCACTATTGGGAATAGTTCAATCAATGTCATATTCCTCAACCACCCCTTTCTGTCCAATGTCTCGCCATACCCCTGCTCACCACTTTCCGTCAAAAAAGGATCCAAAGCCAACTGACCCTGAAGCGTCTGAGAACAATCTCAACTTCTGATTGGAGCATGGTTCCCGTAGCCAAATCCGCACTCCATTAAGTTCACCAGGCAACTTTCCCAAAACTGCAGATCCTCTCTTAATGCCCTCATTATTCTAATTTTATGTTGTCCTGCCTTGACTCCTGCCATACTCAACTGTAAACGCCTGGAAAATACTTTTCCCATTGGAATCACCCTACACGCAAAATTAAGGGAACCCAAGAGCGACTGCATCTTTCTTTATGTCACATTCTCGCTGGCTTTCACCTCCCTTACCTCCTCCAACAATGCCTTCCCTTCTCGACAGGTAATCTACATTGGCCTTCTAATGAGTATTTTGATGCCTAAATATGACAACTTTGTTACTGGCTCCACTGCCTTTTCTTGTGCTATGGGGACCCTCAAATCTTGAAGTAGCGCTATAAACTTTACTTGGCAAATTTCTGACCCTGCTGGCCCTACTAACAAAAAATCACCCAGGTAGTGGGCAATTGACTCCCTCCCACAAACCCTAATGCAAAAATGAACTGAATGCTTCAAAATACGCGCATGAAATGGCGCAACCCATAGGTAAGCATTTATCTTAAAAAAAAAAAAAAAATGAAAAAAAAAAATAATAAATTTTCCTTCAAACGACACCCTGTTTATTTTAAACTCTCTGGATCCAATGGTAACAATCTAAAAGCAGATTGAATATCTACCTTGGACATCAATGCCCCCTTTCCCCATCCTCTTACACTTTCTACCGCTGACTCAAATGACTGATAATGTACCTCGCTCACTTCCTTCCCTATTGCATCGTTTTAAATCTTGACTACAGATCCAAATCCTTCTCACCAAGCTAAACATTTGCCCTCCCCATCTTTTTTTTTTTTTTTTTTTTGAAGGCCCTATCATACCACCCTATTCCACTATAAGTAGCATGTGCGTCCACCACCAGATCCATGTATTTTACAAATCCACATATTGCTTGGCTTACCATCCACCCACACTCTGGCATACACCAGAAAAAACCTTAATTCCTTCCACAATAGTTTTCTCCTGTTATCTATCTGCCTTGCTAGGCCCCTTCTCCTTAGCTACCTCCACTTCCTTAGACAAAACAAAGACAACCACATACGTTTCCTCTCTAACCCTTCCCAAAAAAAAAAAAAAAAACAACTTTTGTGGCTAATCTGCATATGTGGGCAACACTAGATCACTGTTCTGAACCCCCCACGCCTGTACAAATGAAGATTTTGAATTATATTATATCATATAGTGTATTTTATTTGAATGAATCAAAGATGGAGGGTCGCATGTTTCAATGAAATGTGTCTCATCAGTATGCAAGACACCTATTATTTAATCTGATTCTCCCAACAAAGGACCCAGACATTCACAGGTATCTCCTACATATGATAACCAGTAGTGTGGACAATAGAACTATTGTTGATGATAAACAAAAAGTGTCTCTGTAAAGTTTATTGCTCATGACTGTCCCTGTGTACATATCTCAATATAAATCCCAGAACAACTGCAACAGTCATTTTACTCTTTAAACAATACATTTTTGTACATCACTCTTATTTCATTTATTACACTTACCCTTAAAGTCTAACCCAGTAAAGAGGGTGGAAGAGAAAAATTCTTACACCCCCTACAGAAACAGCTTCTTTACTTATTTGCTCTTCCCTTCACTACCTTTAAATGTTTTTATTCATTTATTTTTACATGTTGAGCATTTTTCCTTAATTACTGCATTATTCCTCATCTGAACACAAATAATGCCCATCCGATGCATTGGAATCAGACTCACCCAGTTGTTGCATACTTCGGCTTCCAGGCTCTTAATGACTCTGTCCTAGGTTGCTGGTCGCTGGGCTGGCTTGCTGCAATCCCTCCTGTGTTTGTTGTGCTCTATCGCTGCTTCGCTCCCTGCAACAAAAGATATTGTGCGAGTATGTGTTCCTATGTGACCTTTCCCCTTGGCTCTGTGATAATGCTCCCTCCCTGTGTACCTGCGGCCCATTAAAAGAATAAAACTCTGCTGGGGGGTGGCAGGGAACCCATGTGAGTGGGGGTGACATGGTTACATGTTGTGAGGGGGGGGTTGTTTGGGAAAAATTGGGCTGAGATGGGGTGGGAGGAAGAATAATGGGGCCCTTGGGACTGGCGTGGGGCAGGGGGCCAGAGAAGACCGCTTACGGTATGGGACCGACTTACCCGGCCTAATGGAATCCCGAAGACGCTTGGAGACCACGGTCTTCCGCCTTGGACTTGCTCCAGCAGTAGCCACCAGCTCCATTCCAGCGACAACCTCGCCAAACTACTTCTTTTGGGACGGTTCCATTTCTAACAAGGGAGGGTTGGGTGGGTCTTTGCTTCTCCTGGTAAGTACTGCCTTACCTCCCCCTGCTTTCTGGACTTATAAACCCTTATCCTGCTCCCCTAACCTCATTACCTATGCCTCCTATAGTTCTTTCCACTATCACTCCCCTTTCTACACTTATCTCACAGTGAACAATGAGTTCACCCTCCCCCTCCAGCCATGCTGGTGCCATTGGCCATGCGGCCAGCACCATTTTATATCCCTTGCTTCTTCTAACCAAACTCATCGGGGACGCCCTGGCCCACCTTATGCTTCCTCGGGCCTAGTCATCCCTCGTCCTAAATTTCCTGGAGTCCATAGGCAACACACTTAGGCTGGGTTCACACGACCTATTTTCAGACTTAATGGAGGCGTTTTACGCCTCGAATTACGTCTGAAAAAACGCCTCCAATACGTCGGCAAACATCTGCCCATTACTTTCAATGGGTTTGCCGTTGTACTGTGCCGACAACCTGTCATTTTACGCGTCGCTGTCAAAAGACGGCGCGTAAAATTACAGCCTTGTCAAAAGAAGTGCAGGACACTTCTTGGGACGTTTTTGGAGCCGTTTTCTCATAGATTCCAATGAAAACAGCTCCAAAAACAGCCGTAAAAAACGTTGCGAAAAACGCAAGTTGCTCAAAAAATGGCTGAAAATCAGGGGCTGTTTTCACTTGAAAACAGCTCCGTATTTTCAGACGTAATTGCAGTTATCGTGTGCACATACCCTTAAGGGTTAAGATACTTCATCTGACCAGATAAAAGAGACATATTACTCAGCGGTAATCAATTAAACAATTAGGAGGTCCCAGGTAACCTTAAATAGAGCCCAAATCCCTTCAGAAAGCGTAACGTATACACGAAAATATATACGGTGGGAAACTTGTGCTGCCTACGGACTCCTCGGGCAAAATCCTAAGATAAGGCTCTTTACAGGACAGAGGTTGCAACCCTTAGGGGACCTTTTGGAACGGTTTTGAAAGGTTCTAAATGGTGGCCTCATTGGAGGGAGACCCCTTTTTCATCATTAATTAATTTAAGGATGTCTTTCTGCTGAGGTCCGAAGAGAGAGGAGGGATGGAATGGTAGGGAACAGAAATTATTTTTAGATGGCACGTCCCCTGTCGATTGTTTGATCCAGAGGGTTCTACGCGCCATATTAGAGAGAGCCAGGGATCTGGAAGGAAACTTCAAGACATCCAGTGGCTCGTCACACAAAAATTCTGCAGCCGCTTTCATGAGCGGGATATTTTGCAAGTTCTTCTCTCTTGGTACGCCTTCCTCCAGATCTTGAGAGAGTTGACTAAGCCATGTACGAAGGGCTCTGGCAACCAGGATGGAAGCTGATGCCACTTTACACGCCGCAGCCAACGATGAATAGGCTTTTTTTAAATATAGAATCAGCTCTGCGATCCATTGGATCCTTTAAGAGTGAGGACTCCTCTGAAGGAAACCAGATTTCTTTGACAATCTGGCGACAGCAAGATCAACTTTGGGCAGAACATCCCAGTTAGAACTGAACTTGGGATCTGTTTTGTAGGTGTGTTTAAACCTTGCCCCTTGATCGATGCATCTCTCCGGCTTATCCCAATCTTTCTGGACCCAATCTGTAATAACAGGATGGGAGAGAAGGACTCTGTCTTTATTGACCGGAAAATAATAAAGTTGTTCCTTTTTAGGTTTATGAGACACATCTTTATCAGTCTCCACGGTCAGTTTATCAGTCTCCACGCAAGTGTGGGACCTTGTCATTATCTAACAGATAAATATTCTCTAAGGGTTCCCCATTGGAGTCCTCTGAATCCAGATCCTCCTCTGATAGATCATATTCGGAAAGGGAATGCGGAGAGGGCGACCGCTTTCTACCTTAGAAACTGACTTAATCTCCTGAAAGGTATCTGTAAACTGATCTTTAAACCAGGACTTTAGTATGGAAGGATTGTTCAGGGGGTCTGCAAGATGAGCATAAACTCTGGTCCCAATCCCGTGGCAACGGTTGCTGACAACCTTTACACATATTGTGCTTGGACTTCCTTTTACGTTTCCCTTCAGATGCAGGACTTGTCATCTGGGAAAAAAGGCATGCAATTTACAATCTTATCTGTAAGCGGTCTCAAGGAAGCAAAACCCTTCTCACATTACACAATGAAAGTTTTGGGTATCTTAATCTCCAGGGTCGAGCAACTGCACCAGCGCCTTAGCCCCAGATTTGCGGTCCTTTCTTGAACCGCAGGGATCTTGCGAGACATCCGTTCTCGCGCATGCGCAGACCGCACCGAAGTCCGGTAGAGTGCACAGCGCATGTGCCAGAATCCAGCGTACACCTTACCTCAGCGGCGGCCATCTTGGGACACCCGTCCGGAGGTGTATGGGATCCACGTCTAGGTGCCGAGGGAGAGGTAAGACCTGTATGCCGCTCCAGACTGGAAGCGTGGCTTCTCATTACCTCCAGGTAAGATTTTTAGAAGCCAGGCCGAGGGACCGAGGAAACCCCCAGTATACAGCCCCCCATGTCCTCATGAGTCGCAGCTTAGGGACAGAGGAACCCCTTCTGTATAAAGCATTTTGGTATAGAGGTCTTCTGTCTTCAACTATCCATGTTCATATAAGAGAAAAAAATACTGTTTCTTGAAGGGATTTGGGCTCTATTTAAGGTTACCTGCGACCTCTTAATTGTTTAATTGATTACTGCAGAGTAATATGTCTCTTCTATCCGGTCAGATGAAGTATCTTAACCCTTAAAGGGAATGTGTTGCCAGCAAAACGTTTCTTTAAGTTAAACAATTAGTGTGTAGGTGATTAAACATTGTTCTAATTATTTTTTTTTTTTTCACGAGTCAGAAAATATTATAAATTGGATTCAATTGGATTCTAATTTATAATATTTTCCATTGCTGGTCACTAGATGGAGCCATTCCCAAAATTGCAGCATTGCATGTGGTAAAGCAACCACATTGCTTTATGCTGCAAAATTGGGTAAAAATCCCTCGCTCTAGTGAGCTCTCAGAATCCCCCCCCTCCTTTATCCTGGCTAGTGCCTAACCTCCTACACTGTGTGTCGCCATTTTTTGAGCTAACACACAGTGTAGTAGGTTTACATACTGTAGTAAACACACACTGAAACACAAACATACATAGAAATCCCTTACCTGCTCCAGTCGCCGCCGCTCCCTCCGGTCCATCCGCTCCGTCTGCTGCCGCTGCTCCATGTGCACAAGTCCGGAAGCCGCGACCGGAAGTAGTAATATTACTGTCCGGCCGCGACTTCCGGTCCACAGGAAAATGGCGCCGGACGGCGCGCATTTCAAATTGAACTGTGTGGGAGCGGCGCATGCGCCGTTCCCACACAGCGGCGTACATGATAGTGGATGGAACGGGCCCCGTTCGCAGTTCCTATGGGACTGGAGCTGCCGTATTCCGTGTCTGTATGTGTCGTTAATCGACACATACAGAAATGGAAAAAAAAATGGCAGCCCCCATAGGGAAGAAAAAGTGTAAAAATAAAAAAAAGTAACACACAAACACACAAATTAATCCAAACGTTTTTAATAAAGCACTAACATCTTTAACATATAAAAAAAAAATTGTGGTGACACTGTTCCTTTAAAGGGAATGTGTTGCCAGAAAAACATGTTTGTTTTTTTTTAATTAAACATTTAGTGTGTGGGTGATTAAACATTGTTCAAATTTTTTTTATTTTTTTCACGAGTCAGGAAATATTATAAATTAATTCTAATTTATAATATTTCCCATTTCTGGTCACTAGATGGAGCTATTCCCAAAATTGCAGCATTGCAAAATTGGGTAAAAAGCCCTCGCTCTAGTGAGCTCTCAGCATCCCCCCCCCCTCCTTTATCCTGGCTAGTGCCGGGATAAACGAGGGGTTTGAACGGTGTAACCTCCTACACTGTGTGTCGCCATTTTTTGAGCTAACACACAGTGTAGTAGGTTTTACATACAGTAGTAAACACACACAAACACGAACATACATTGAAATCTCTTACCTGCTCCTGCCGCCGCGGCTCCCTCCGGCCCGTCCGCTCCGTCTGCTGCCGCTGGTCCAAGTGCACAAGTCCGGAAGCCGCGACCGGAAGTAGTAATATTACTGTCCGGCCGCGACTTCCGGTCCACAGGAAAATGGCGCCGGACGGCGCCAATTTCAAATTGGACTGTGTGGGAGCGGCGCATGCGCAGTTCCCACACAGACGCCGTACACACAAGTGAATGGGACGGGAGCCGTTCGCAGTCCCTATGGGACTGTGGCTGCCGTATTCCATGTCTGTATGTGTCGTTAATCGACACATACAGAAATGGAACAAAAAATGGCAGCCCCCATAGGGAAGAAAAAGTGTAAAAATAAGAAAAAGTAAAACACAAACACACAAATAAATATAAACGTTTTTAATAAAGCACTAACATCTTTAACATATAAAAAAATAATTTGTGATGACACTGTTCCTTTAAGTGTGCTGCCTTAGGACGATCAGGAAATACAACTTGTCCTGCAAAAAACAAGACCTTATACAGCTACGCAAAGATAAAAAAAGGTTATAGCTCTTTGAATGAGACAATGGAAAAACTTAAAAACTAGCTTGGTCATTAAAGGGAATGTGTTGCTAGCAAAAAAAATTATTTTTTTTTTAGTTAAACAATTAGTGTGTAGGTGATTAAACATTGTTCTAATTTTTTTTATTTTTTTCACGAGTCAGGAAATATTATAAATTAGATTCTAATTTATAATATTTCCCAGCACTGGTCACTAGATGGAGCATTTCCCAAAATTGCAGCATTGCATGTGGTAAAGCAACCACATTGCTTTATGCTGCAAAATTGGAAAAAAATCCCTCGCTCTAGTGAGCTCTCAGAATCCCCCCCTCCTTTATCCTGGCTAGTGCCGGGAGAAACGAGGGGATTGAACGGTCAAACCTCCTACACTGTGTGTCGCCATTTTTTGAGCTAACACACAGTGTAGAAGGTTTACATACAGTAGTAAACACACACTGAAACACGAACATACATAGAAATCACTTACCCGCTCCTGCCGCCGCCGCTCCCTCCGGTCCGTCCGCTCCGTCTGCTGCCGCTGCTCCAAGTGCACAAGTCCGGAAGCCGCGACCGGAAGTAGTAATCTTACTGTCCGGCCGCGACTTCCGGTCTACAGGAAAATGGCGCCGGACGGCGATCAGTTCAACTTGGACTGTGTGGGAGCGGCGCATGCGCCGTTCCCACACAGACGGCGTACACCATAGTGGATGGAACGGGCCCCGTTCACATTCACTATGGGACTGTAGCTGACGTATTCCATCGACACATACAGAAATGGAAAAAAAAATGGCAGCCCCCATAGGGAAGAAAAAGTAAAAAAATAAAAAAAAGTAACACACAAACACACAAATAAATACAAAAGTTTTTAATAAAACACTAACATCAAACTGATATAAAAAAAATTTTTTTGTGACACTGTTCCTTTAAGGCCTAAAATAGTCTGGTCACTAGAGGGTTAATGACAAAAGTGTTTGGTTAGGCTATCCTAACAAATTTACTTAGAGCATTTTATATTATTTTAGTTTTTACGTTTTAATGGGTGCAAAACTTTCAACCAAAAATATTCTTATTTACATATTTTTAAAATTTTATACTATAATATTTATTGATCATTTTTAAATGCATAGTATTAGAATGGATTCCCTTTACAATGTATTCACACGCGACAGATTCGTTGCAGAAATTCCTGCGACTGAAAATCTGTTCTATACATCTGAATGTTTTTTTATACCTGCAGAATGTGCATGGATTTCTGAAAGCCCCAATCAGATGAATGGGGCAGTAGAAGAAATCTCTGCAGCAAATCTGCCGCTTGTGAATATACCCCTAATGTCATTTTCATCTGAGTTGTGTTTAAGTGTGTTAGGCAGGGCCGGCCTTAGGTTGGATGGCGCCCTGTGCGGGACTCTCTATTGCCGCCCCCCTACACAAACCAAAAATTAACCACATATATAGACACGCTAGAACATATATACTGTACATACATAAAGACAGATATTTAGACATACAGACACAAATGTACACACACACCGGCAGATAAATACAGAGACAGGAACATATACAAAATACAAAAACGGCACATATATACAAGCACAAAGACACATTCACAAACAGACCCATATATACCCACATAGGCACATATATACCCAGTACAGATAATTTCGTAGTTTTCATGTGCAGCCATATGTAACACCACAGATAACACAGTGATAACTCTCTGAGTATAGATAATGTAGTAGATGTTACCTGCAGATAACACAGTGATAACTCTCTGAGTACAGATAATGTCGTAGATGATAACTATACCCACACACATATAATCTCACACACACACACACACACACACACACACATATGTATATATATATATATATATATATATATATATATATATATATATATATATAAAGGCAGCAGTGTATATAAGGAGCAGCAGGGTTTATAAGGGGCAGCAGGGTATATAGGGGGCAGCAGGGTATATAGGAGACAGCAGGGTATATAGGGGGCAGCAGGGTATATAAGGGCAACAGAATATATAGGAGCAGCAGGGTATATAGGGGCAGCAGGTTATAGAAGGGGCATCAGGATATATAGGGGCCAGCACAGATATCTTTGTTTTATCTGTTCTACTTTAACACTGAACACACACTTTTACAAAGAGACAAACACACACACACACACACTAACATATATGTAACGTCCGTGGTCGCTGACCACAAACTCCTTCCATCCAGTCGACACCCTTCTCTCCAGAGATGTCTGCATATATGGCCATCCTGTTCCACAGTGACCACCAGGGTGCGCTCGCGAGCTCAGTCCAGACTTAATAAGTCAAAGTGCACGCAGGTGGGAAATTGAGCGGATTGCTCCCAGAGCACCCTGGGCTATAAGAAGGGCCCAACTCCTTCCTCCCATGCCTGAGCGTCGTTGTCATACCCAAAGTTTGTCTATGCAAATAGTCTCCTAGTGTCTTCCAGTTCCCAGTGTTTCCCGTACCTGTATCCCGTGCTATCCTGATCAAGTGCCGTGCTGAGCTGAAGTTGTGCTGTGCTGCATACCACGCCTGATGGCTGCCTGATGCCTAGTCCCAGCCGAACTGCCTTGCTACTGTCTGAGCTGCCACAGCTACCCTATACGAACTATAGACTGTTACCTGCACCCTGTTGGCCAGCTGCAATACCGCCAAGGCGGTACGGTCCAGTGGGTCCACGAACCCAACGTGACGATATACACATACAAACACAGAGACACATACTGTATACCCACTACACACAGAGACACACACACACACACACACACACTGTAACATATACACATACAAACACAGAGACACATACTGTATACACACACACAAAGACACACACTGTAGACACACACACACACACACACCATCTCTCCATGCTGACAGGATCACAGGCTTCATGCAGGACGGGCTGTGGGCGGAGCTTCCTCCTCTGCTCTTATTTACTCTGTGTGTGTGTAACTAAGAGAAGAGCAGAGAAGAGGCAGAGCCCCAGTGGCGCCCCCTACATGCTTGGAGGAGGCAGCGCCCTGTGTGCTCGCACACCCCTAAGGCCGGCCCTGGTTAGGGCTCATTCACACGAACGTAGCCCACCTCAGACGTGAAAAACTGCAGTTTTCCATTTCCGAGGTGAACCCGTGCGGGACGCTTTGTCACAGATCCCCCACAGACTAGAGTCTATGGAGGGATGCGTGACGCACAGTAAAATAGGACATGTCCTATTTTTCAACGGAGCGTTCACACGCTCCCTTAAAACAACGGTTGTGGGAACGGCCAAATTGAAATGCATGAATCCGTGTGACAGCCGTTGTTTTAACGGCCGTTACACGGACGTGATTCACGCTTGTGAGTTCCCAATTCTTAACCCCTTAAGGTTGCAGACTATTCAGGACGCAGCCACATTTCCAAATCGGATGTGTCACTTTATGTTGTAACAACTTTGGAATGCTTTTGCTTATCCAAGTGATTCTGAGATTGTTCTTTCGTGACGCATTGTATTTTAATTTACGGTTAGATTTTGGTTGATGTTTTCTTTTTATTTATAAATGAATAATGATACCACAGAAATTAATAAAGTTTGTCAGAAGTCTTCTTAAAGTAAAAGGGTTAATGCCAGCATCACTGGTGGTCTTTTGAAGGGGTTAATGCGAACATCCCTGATGGTCTGGTGTAGTGGTTAATGCTAACATACCAAGTGGTCTAGTGGAGTGGTTAATCCGAACATCATTGACGGTCTGGTGGAGTGGTTAATGCGAACATCCCTGGTGGTCTAGTATATTGGAGGGGTTTAACTCTAACACCCCTGTTTATCTAGGGTTGCAAAGGGATTAACGCTAACATCCTTGGTGGATCTAGTGGAGTGGTTAATGCGAACATTCTTGATGGACTGGTGTAGTGGTTAATGCAAACATCCCTGGTGGTCTAGTGGAGTGGTTAATGCGAACATTCTTGATGGTCTGGTATAGTGGTTAATGCGAACATCCCTGGTGGTCTAGTGTATTCGAGAGATTTTAATTCTAACACCCCTGTTAATGCGAACATTCTTGATGGTCTGGTGTAGTGGTTAATGCGAACATCCCTGGTGGTCTAGTGGAGGGGTTAATGCGAACATTCTTGATGGTCTGGTGTAGTGGTTAATGCAAACATCCCTGGTGGTCTAGTGGAGTGGTTAATGCGAACATTCTTGATGGTCTGGTGTAGTGGTTAATGCGAACATCCCTGGTGGTCTAGTGGAGGGGTTAATGCGAACATTTTTGATGGTCTGGTGTAGTGGTTAATGCGAACATCCCTGGTGGTCTAGTGTATTCGAGGGATTTTAATTCTAACACCCCTGTTTATCTAGGGTTGCAAAGGGATTAACGCTAACATCCTTGGTGGACCTAGAGCAATGACGGAGTAAACTCACAGCAGTACCTGTATTGAAGAGATCTGTTTCTCTCTGGCTCTTCCTCCTTCTTACGATGTGGCTGCAGAGTGCTTTGCTACACAGATTCTGTAGTATCAGATATCAGCCAATCACTGAGCAGCTCATCTAATCATAGAGGCTCTCTGATTGGCTGATGGGGATGTTACAGTATCTGTAATCTTTCATTTTCTCCATGCACTTCTGGGTCAGAGTAAGAGGAAGCAAAATCCTGGTTTTAGAATTTCCAGTGCCCATAGTGGGCCCCTTCCCCACAGGGCCCCTGTGCAGTTGAACAGGCAATATGTCTGCCCCCGGCAAGTACTTTCTATTGCTAAACAACTGCCAAAATTCAATAATTGAAGTAGAGGATATAGAGCATTGTTATACAGGGCAGTAGTAACCTAAACATTAAATATTCCACCAAGCATGTGTGAACATTTCTTCCTACATTTGCATAGTGTGTGTGTGTGTGTGTGTGTGTGTGTGTGTGTGTGTATATATATATATATATATATATATATATATATATATATATATATATATATATTGCATCTTAAATTCAGTGTGAGACATTTCCCCCTTTCTATATTGTATGACTGGTCAGATACGGCGGACAATATTCAGTTCTAGAAACCGTTCACATGCTTTATGCGTGAAGCTCATATGGATACAGCATTTTATGCCCCATTCACAATCGGACAACTGTTGGTAAAGTTAAAAAGTAAAAAAAATGTTATAGGCAAACATACTGAACATACAAATGCTATTTTTGAATACATATTTATGCTATAACTGGGGTCTGCGTCACCTTCTATACATGACCCAATGTCTCACTGTATATAGAACTTTTTCCCATTTCTAATCACCAACGTTGTCATATTGTACAGTTCCTTTCATAACTCAAAAGATTATCGTTTGGGACACCCATTGTTCTAGATAGAATTATGACTGCGATTGCAAATCTCTGCACTAATTCCTGCAACGTGACTCCACTCACTGAACTCATTTCCCGACTCCAGCTGATCGGCGGATCAAACGGTGATGAAAGTTTCTTTCCTTGATGTTTTCTAAAAGTGACAACATGAAATGAGGCTCATGACATCCATTGTCGCCCAGCTTTCCCAGGTTACCAAGCGACAAATCTGTCTGGTGACGTAACAATACATCACTCATATCCACAGCACTACATAACGTGACAATGCTTATATGGGCTAGTTTTCTGTATAAGGAATATTTTTTAAACTGTTGCGATAATAAACATACCCGCTATTACATTTTAAAAGAAACGTTGCTACCAATGCTTTTGTCCATAAGAGACATAACATACAAAAAACTCACAGTAGGCTGGTATATCTAAATAGGTGTCTACTAGTTATTTATTAGCAACGAAGCAACGCAACGCATGAGAACAATGGCCCCAGCATAAAAGCCCCGTCATTTGTCAAACCGTGGAATTCCGTTGTGATCGTCAATACACGTCAGGTTTATAAAAAAAAAAATACAAAAAAGGCTAGCAGGAAGGTATGAAAATGAAGCAAATGGCCTTGGATGCCTGTGGGTAATTATTTGCCACTTTTATGAGCAGTATTTCAGTAGACTGCAGTGGACATGAGCCAGATAAAGAATGCAGTAGATCATTGGCAGAGAGGTTCTCGGTAAGCGCTATAAACAAGCCATTACAAAGGTTCTCTAACGTGGCTGTGATCATTGCATACTTTGAAGGAAAGTAAACTTAGGTCAAGTTGTAGAGAGGTCACCACAAACCCAAGACTGGCTAAGGAAAGATAACTAAAATGCTCCACTAAGATTAAAGAGGCTCTGTCACCAGATTATAAGTGCCCTATCGCCTACATAATCTGATTGGCGCTGTAATGTAGATAACAGCAGTGGTTTTTATTTTGAAAAACGATAATTTTGAGCAAGTTATGAGCAATTTTAGATCTCGTTTCTTAATGCCCAACTGGGCGTGTTTTTACTTTTGACCAAGTGGGTGTTGTAAAGAAGTGTATGAGGCTGACCAAAGTAAAAACACGCCCAGTTGGGCATTAAGAAACGAAATCTAAAATTGCTCATAACTTGCTCAAAAATGATTGTTTTTCAAAATAAACACTGCTGTTATCTACATTACAGCGCCGATCAGATTATGTAGGAGATAGGGCAGTTATAATCTGGTGACAGCCTCTTTAACTGAAAATTATTTTGAAGTCTTTATACCACTACTCCATTAGTGTATGCCATATGACTGGAACTTGGCACCATGGTAATATAATCTACAACGGAAGTCTGAGGTGGTCTTAAAGAGGCTCTGTCACAACATTATAAGTGCCCTATCTCCTATATAAGAAGATCGGCGCCATAATGTAGGTGACAGTTTTTCTAAATAAAAAGCATTACTATCTATTTTAAACCACTTTGAGCGATTTTTAGCTTTATGCTAATGAGTTTCTTCATGCCCAAGTGGGTGTGTTTTACTTTAGACCAAGTGGGAGTTGTACAGAGGAGTGTATGACGCTGACCAATCAGCGTCATGCACATCTCTCCATTCATTTACACTGCACTAGCGATATAGTTATATCGTTATGTGCAGCTACATACACAAACACTAACATTACTGTAGTGTCCTGATAATGAATATACATCACTACCAGCCTGGACGTGATGTTTATTCAGAATCCTGACACTTCTGAATCTTTTCTGTGAGATTCCAGCAAGGCAAGCGTAATCTCGAGAGATTACGATGTAACCTGTCATTTTAAACGAGATTACGCTTGCCTTGCTGGAATCTCACAGAAAAGATTCAGAAGTGTCAGGATTCTGAATAAACATCACGTCCTGGCTGGTAGTGATGTATATTCATTATCAGGACACTACAGTAATGTTAGTGTTTGTGTATGTGGCTGCACATAGCGATATAACTATATCGCTAGTGCAGTGTAAATTATTTGAGAGAAGTGCATGACGCCGATTGGTCAGCGTCATACACTCCTCTGTACAACACCCACTTGGTCTAAAGTAAAACACGCCCACTTGGGCATTAAGAAACTCATTAGCATAAAACTAAAAATCGCTCATTTAAGTGGTTTAAAATAGATAGTTTTTCTAACTAAAAAGCATTACTGTCACCTACATTATAGCGCCGATCTTCTTATATAGGAGATAGGGCACTTATAATGTGGTGACAGAGCCTCTTTAAGCCCACCCCGTCTAATCGGTAGCTCAGACTGCTCCTCTTTCCCTCCCCACCGTAGCTCAGTGCTTAGTAAGGTGCTGTACATAAGCATAAACTCACCAGGCTCTATATGCACGTGACATGTTTTTATGCCAGCAGGTGGATAAACAACTGTTTTCACAGTCTCATCCACAGTAGACGGTTGCTGTATTAGGCACTTTCTAGCAGGCAGTGTAGAAACCCCCTCTTACAGAAGAAGTAGTGACACAACAGTTATATGATAAAATAATTTCTGCAAAGGGCCTCCACCAGGGGGAGCTCCTTCCACACACATTTATAAGAAAACCAAATAAAGTATTTAGTGGTTCGTGTAACACAAAAAAATGGAAAACCAATTGAGAACAAAACACGACCTTTAGATATGAAAGATATTTCATATTATACCATCAGCAGAAAATAACCACTTATATTTACTTGTTTTGCCTGACATCTTTTATATTTAGGAATTCTAAGTAGTTATTTACTGCTGATGGTATAAAACATACACAATGCAAAGAGCTAAAACTGATGACAACATCCAAGTAGGACTGGTCCCACTCCACTGCCGCTCTCCTGGCGAATGGCCAGTCATTTACCATGATGATGATTTTCTTCTGTTTTGATGTTGCTGATGCTTGGGACAGCTTATGCGTCAAATACGGTTATTGAGTACATATCTGTGTCTATTGAGTACATATCTGCGTCTATTGAGTACATTTGCGTCTATGTTCAGGACCCTGACACAGTCTTTATCCTTTATACATCCACCGCATGTCCTTCTTTCTTTGTGTTTTGTGAAGGCTGCATGTTTTGTTTTACTTCATACATGCTTGTATATTTTAACTATGTCATATAATAAAAACTACTTTTAAATTTCATATCTAAAGGTCGTGTTTTGTTCTCAATTGGTTTTCCATACACATTTATACAGCAGGTATGGAGTTTACAAGCTCGGAAGACAGCAGGCTGCAATCACTTATCCTTAAACTTTATGGCTATGTGATCGGAAACAATGGATTTGGAGCTCTGGAAAGGCCCTTTTACATGGGCTAATGATTGGGCAAAAGCTCGTTCCAGATCATTGCCATGTGTAAAACAGAGGAACGAACGATCAACCGACAAACGAGCAAACACTTGTTTGTCGGCTCTTCAGATCTTTTATGCAGCCCGAAAAATGGTCGCTTTTCCCTAGCACATTTCACCATGTAGACAGGGGATAAGCTGCCGACAAGATGCAAATGCAAGGGGACAAACGATCATATTAAACAATTGTTCTTCCCCATATATTTCAAACATCGTTCTGTTTAAATGGAGCAAGTGGGCACCATTCAATATGCTGTCATGTCAGTTAGCGCTCGTTTACCAAGCAGAAATGGCCTTTACAGGGCACGGACCCAGACTTCGGGTCCTGCCCCCACTTTAGGACCGTTCAAATAAGGCCTTCTTATGGAACTACACCAACATATTAGACACTCTCCAACTATCCAAAGCAACCAGAAAATCCACCTCTTAAAGAGACGCTTCCAACATGCCATAGCCCTATTTCCACAACACAGCTATATAAGCAACTTCTAACCTCACCTACTGTCTCTTTACCTACTATCATAGATTGTAAACACTCATGGGCTGGGCCCGCTCTCCGGTCACGCTGTAAGCTCATGTTTAGAGTTCTACTTGCTTTTATCATTTGTTCATAGATTATATATTTAAACACTTTGTATTTAATACGTACAGCCCCCTGTAAGGGTACGGCCACACGGAGCGGCCCTGACAATGTCGCAACGCGGCCAACAACCGCGCTGGCACTGTGTAGGAGCGGCTGACATACCTCGTTAAGAGGTATTCCAGTTACATGCGCACTGCCGCTCCATTCATTCTCTATGGGAGCACCGGAGATAGCCGAGTACAGCGTTCAGCTTTTTCTGGCGCTGCCACAGAGAATGAATAGGAGGTAAGTTGTAATTTGCAAAATCGTGCGGCCATAAAGAGTGTATTAATTAATGGCCGCACGATTTTGCAGATAAAGGGACGGTTTACCCAGGTTAACATGCGGCCACTAACACACTGTTTGACAGCCGCACCGAACATGGTGCCTGCGCGGTTGTTAGCTGCTTTGCGACCGTGTCAGGGCCGCTCTGTGTGGCCTTACACTAATGGTGCTATAAAATAAAATGATAAATGGTAGGTGGGCCGCACTGTTACAGAGCTTGCAATGGAGTTTAAATTTATGCCTCGGAACACCAGATTTACAAAAACAGGTAAATTTCATTATCATCTGTACCAATTTCCTGCAAGAAAGTTGAACCCGCTCACTTTTGTTATGTACATCAGGCTTGATTTGTGAGCAGGAAAACCCCATGTCCTGTTGTCAAGGTTAATTTTTTTTTTTTTACACTAGTATAAGCCATTGTAACACACCCATCAAATGGGAACAACATGCTTTGTTATTAGCAATACTGAATGCTCTAGAGATTTAAGACTAAATTATTCAGTGCTTTTATATTGGTCATACAACAGACCCCGCTATTGGATCTGATGGACAAACTACGGAACAAACCTGTTTGACCAGCCAATTGTCCTCGTGGGCTCCATTACAGCTTGTTTCCACAGATGAAAGATAAAGCTGCAAGCGGTCATCATCTGACTGTATTCATGTTCCTAAGTGTAAATCGTTTCTCTTCATTTTATTAGCAGTTTACTATTGGCCAAGGATCACTTTAAGTCCCTGCATGTGACCCTAAATTAGGAGTAGGACTTTATCTGTGTTCTATAATGGAATTACCGTCAGGACGTCTAGAAAATATCTGCCCGTATTTTATCTCAGATCGCAGTAACTAGAAACAATTATACACATATTTAGGACAATTTCTTCATCAGCTTTGTACTTTGGCTGAATTAGATATATAATATAGTCATAGTACTTATGCCCGAGCATGGTTATGTGAAGGACAGCAGAGAC
This sequence comes from Rhinoderma darwinii, assembly GCF_050947455.1. Taxonomy (NCBI): domain Eukaryota; kingdom Metazoa; phylum Chordata; class Amphibia; order Anura; family Rhinodermatidae; genus Rhinoderma; species Rhinoderma darwinii. The sequence continues at coordinate 154,161,137 of NC_134690.1, read as the reverse complement.
TAGTGGCTCTATTCAGTAAGCTGACAAAACAGGTTAGCATCACCCCAAATCTGTCAAGGGAGTTTTTTTTAATAGAAGTGCAAAAGAGGAACAAAATCCTAAACAAAAATGCCATATTTCCCTATCCAAAAGACTCACTCAAATCTGGATTGAAGAAAGGAACAAAAGAAATCATACCAGATGCTACACAAGATATCCCACTCACATTCTCTACCGGGCACTGACCAGTTCTGATCCACCTGCTTACCCTACTGAAAAAGTGACTGTCATTAACACATACTACTGGTCATTGTCAATCGCGGTCACACATGGTTACACTATCCAGAACTGTACTGTCACACAGAGCTGCAGAGACTGTGTGAGGAGGAGAGCGGGAGGCTGCACACACAATTGTTGAAAGAGAGCTATTTGCCTGCTAAACATTTACTATTTGGCCAAAATTATGTGGACGCAACTCCTAATTATTGAGTTCAGGTGTTTCAGCAACACCCATTGCGAATACACTATGCAATGTCCACAAACAAACATTGGTAGTAGTATGGGTAGTACTGAAGAGCTCAGCGACTTAAAGGTCCTTTTATCCTGGCCAACCTTGGCCGAGCGCTGATCAATGAGACAGCACGTTGATCGGCGCTCCTTTCATGAGGAGTTATGATTGGTTATGTATAGGGACGAGAGATCATTACTACGATCTTTCGTCCCCAGTCATTTCCATCATATGTTAGTACATCTTGTTTGTACAGGGAGATGTGCTGCCAACATTGATAAAATGTATTGCTGCATAAACTATGCGATCAGTCAGTGAACGTTGCCCTGTTTACACAGGGCTGTGATCGGGAACGAGTGTTCATATGAATGCTCGTTTGCCCGATCATTGGCCTGTGTAAAAGGGCCTTTAGACATGGTTTGGTTTTAAGGTTTAATAAAATGGGGCCACCCAATAAAAACGGTTCTTTTTTGTTTGTTTTTTATTAATTTAAAGATGGTTTGATCTGTTTATTCACTTTACATCCCAGAAATTGTACGTTCTGAGTGGTAAGTCTACATAATTATTTGACTGCGAGATCGCAGTCAAAACATCCTTTTTCCCTGATGCAAAGTCAACAATCTTCTTTTTTTTCACCTCTGTTCTATTTTGGTCAGGTCTGCAGAGTGTGTCTTCTTATAGCTTGTAGTGGATTCAAGGCTTTTGAAACTTGGCCAGATGGTGGATGGGAACTGTTGTTCAGGACGGATGTTGATGGCTTTCAAGACAGAGCTGTCATTTGGGTGAATACTTGGAAAGTCAGAGTCCTTATTCCAATTCTGATCTAAATCTTCAAAGTCCCACTATAAATAAGACACAATTAAAGTTATTTTTGGCTTTGCATAATAAAGTACTAACACATGAATTGTTATAGAAACAAATGAGAAATATATTCCAATTTGTGAAATATTCAGAGTGAAAAACCAACAACAGCATTTTTTATTTGTCTATATCTAACCATCTCTACTTCATATAAACGCTTGTAAATTGTACATTATATGTAAAACTTTAACAATAATATTCAGCGATTTCCTCGTGCAGGAAGGGAAGTGGCCTAGAACTCACTTTTTTTTTTGGCTGTGTTTTTGTCTCTTTCACGATTTCCCTTCCTAGAGACCTTTCCCCTTGTTTCTTTTCATCTTTATGCAACTCCCTCCCTTCCAAGTCCAATTTCTCCAATTCAATTAGAGTACAAAAATTTTGTATCCCTGGAAAACCCCTGTCAAAATTAAATAAAACTTTCTAATATGCATTCTGTCAAAAATCGGAACGAATTTGTTCCCATTCACCCTACCGCTGCCCGGCCGGATGTTCTGCTTTTCATCCTGGTCTTTTTTTTTTCCTTCGACACACGTTCTTGCACGAGTTTTATTATGCAGACAGACCTGTGTCGATACCTCACTGAGTAACGTAACGACACAGGGATGTTCTTCAGTAATTATTCCTCCTCCTGGATTTTTCGCTTCTCCCTCCAAACTAGTTCTCCCGTACCCTTTAGTGTATTATCCCGCTCATCAGCTTTCTATGTGTGTGGCCACAGAATCACGTAACCGCACCTCCGCTAGATGCTGAAAACCTTGATTCAGCAGCGCGGAGCGACAGTGTGCATGAGCTTGTAATGGTCGAATCCGATCAAACCTGTTGTGCTTTCCAATGTAGTAAATAATAAAGATAAAACGGTGTCGTGGGATAAGAGTAAGTTGATAAAATTATTGAAACAATAACTTGCAGGTATGTTGTGCAGGGATGCCAGACAACCCTGCTCAGCGGAATGCTAATTTGCATAAGTTAATAAAACGAAAGAACATGTTGGAATTGGAGGTGGAGAGCTATAGGCAGTGCTGGTGGGAGGGTTGAAATAAGTATGATTGGGAGTAGATATGTAAATGTGGGAGTGCTAGGTCAGATGACAGAGAATATTACGTTGCGCCAGGCTGCAAGACCGCTCAGATGCCGGAAGACAAGGAGTGCAGGCAGTCTACGCAGTTGAATAGGAGTGAAAAAAAGTGAAAATTAATTAAAGAAAAAAAAAAAAAGAAGGATTAAGAACATATTTCATTGCAAGAATGTATTGGATTTCAGTTTAAAATAAAAAAAAGCAACTAATTTCCCTGATGGGTTTGACGACTTGCCGGCCTCTAATATTGCGGTTACGGAAGCAACTATGAAGCAGATGCTGCAGGCATTGCGCCATTCTTTACAAGCGGGATTCGCCAATCTTCTGCATCCTAATACCACATCTTTGCAAGAAGTGGAGCAACGTGTTAATCATGTGGAAACAAAGATGGGATCGTTTGCTACTTCCCATAATGATCTTATAGACGCTCATTTTGGCCTTGAAACAGAAGTACAACTGCGCACTAAAGTGGCTGATATGGAAGATAGATTGAGGCGCAATAATGTGAAGTTTATTGGAATTCCTGAGAAGGTCATGCCACAAAATCTGGCCCAATATTTGAAATCTCTTATGAAATGTCTGTTGCCCGACTGCACTCCACAGGACTTGATCATGGATAGAGAACAACCGGGTGCCGCGACCTAGGCATTTGGAAGAGCATGTTCCTGTAAAGGATCTGCCAGAAACAGCTGTGTCGACGCCCGTGGTTAGTCAGTCTGCACCTGCTCCTAAGTCTGATCGAGTGACCCCTCCTTCTACCAATCAGGCTGGGAGGCTGAGGAGTGGGAGAGCCTATCACAGCCTGGCCAGACGGAGCTAGCTTCCGCCCTCTGTCTGTTTCCTGGCTCTGCTGCTGCTGCTTGTACATTTGTCCTCTGCTCCATATAGACCCTGGCTTACTGACTACTCTCCTGCTCTGCGTTTGGTACCTCGTACACTCCTGGTTTGACTCGGCTCGTTCACTACTCTCCTGCTCTGCGTTTGGTACCTCGTACTCTCCTGGTTTGACTAGGCTCGTTCACTACTCTTGTTGCTCACGGTGTTGCCGTGGGCAACTGCCCCGTCCCCCTAGCTTCTGTGTACCCTTGTCTGTTTGTCTGTCGTGCACATAGTGAGTGTAGGGACCGTCACCCAGTTGTACGCCGTCGCCTAGGACGGGCCGTTGCAAGTAGGCAGGGACTGAGTGGCGGGTAGATTAGGGCTCACCTGTCTGTCTCCCTACCCCGGCATTACAGTTCCCAGAGATGTGTTGGCCCGTATCCACTTTTTCCAAACTAAGGAAAACCTGATGTATGCTGCCAGAAAGAGGTCTCGTTTGCCGGAACCTGATCAGATGGTCACTTTATGCATCGATCTATCGTCTACTACCTTGCAACTTCGGTGTCAACTGGCCCCCATCACCTCTACCTTTCGGGATCATAAGATCTTATATAAGTGGGGATTCCCGATTCGTCTACTCATCACTCGACATAATGTTTTACACATTGTTAAAACGGTGGAATAATCTACCTTACTGCATCAATGGAAGATTCCTTTATCATCATGGCACGCTTCACTCCAGGCGCCTCCTAAACATGTTAATGATGAATGGCGCACTGTAGGTTCTCCAAAGCATCCACATCGTTGAGGTACTTTCTATTAAAGGTGCTTCCTCATGCTGGGATTCCCAAGCCTTGGGGAAACTCACTGACTGTTCTACCCCCTCTTTTGTAAGACAGCTTCAATGCTGTTATAGTTTAACAAAATTTTGTTTCAATGCTGGTATATCGGCTTGTTGATATATATGTTCTTTTATCTTTTCTTGTTACCGTGTTTCCCCGAAAGTAAGACAGTGTCTTACTTTCTTTTTATCCCCAAAAGCCCCACTATGTCTTACTTTCGGGGTATGTCTTATATTAGAAAAAAATTGTCGAATTTTTTGCACTTTACTTTATTATTTATTATTTTTTTATTACTATGGTCTGTCCCTCAAAGGTCAAAAAAGACCTTTGGGGAACTTTATATATATTTTTTTCCTCTTTTACACCATCTTTTCCCCTGTAACTGGAGCTGCACAGCAGCCCCAGTTACAGGGGAAATCAGCCCTCTCATAGTGACGATTGTCACTAATAGGGCTGTGCTGGGTCTTGTTAGACCCAGCAGCAGTCTGTCACTAACGGGACCCGGCGATCATGTGACCTGTCACATGATCACCGGGAGGAATAGAGACAGCGCCGCTGCTGCTGTCTCTATTCCTATACACAGCGTTCATTGAACGCTGTGTAAAAACACATCGGAGAAGACAGAAGCAGCTAAAGCTGCTCCTATCCTCTCCTCAGGGTCCCCGGCAGTCACTGACAGCCGGAGACCCGACATTCAGCTGCCCGATCGCGCGGGCAGCAAGTTAAAACCCGAGCCGTAAAAAGTCTATGGCTCGGGTTTTAAGGAGGAGGCGGCGGCATTGACAAGTGCTGGGGGTGACGTATGGAGAGGGGGGCGGCGCAGAAGTGGGCAATACCCCCGTGTTTCCCCGAAAGTAAGACATATGTCTTACTTTCGGGGTACGGCTTATATTAGCCGACCCCCCTGAAACCCCCGATACGTCTTACAATCGGGGGTGTCTTACTATCGGGGAAACACGGTAGTCACTTTGTGGAATGTTGCATTAACATATTTTTTCTCCATGGATGTCTATGCAGTGTTGTATGGTGGCATATGGAGATATCTTCTAACATATATTTTCCCTGATGTAAGTGAATATTCAAATCCTAGTATGCATTTCTTGAGCTTTTCTGATGGTGTTGAAAATTGCACCCCTTAATGTAATGGGCCTTAATAGTCCGCAAAAGAAGGCATTTATGTGGGCAGAGGCCCGGGCTCTGTCATGCGATGTTTTTTGCGTCCAGGAAACGCATATTATGCAGAAAGATGCTTTTAGGATTAAACATCCGGGTTTCCCAGTGGTATATCAATCTAATTTTACTTCTAAATCCAGAGGGGTTCTCCTGGCTATTAAGAATACGGTAGCTTTTCAACTTATACAGGAGAAAATAGACACCGTGGGTCGGTACATAATTTTGGTTTGCTCCCTGTCGTATATACATTGGTATCGGTATATGCTCCCAATAAGGGCCAACTTCGTTTCTTTCAAAAGGTAATGAAAATTGTATCTAAACGGCGCCAAGTTAATTTGTACCATCTGTGGTGATTTTAATACCAGAATGGATACACAAATGGATACTACTTCTAGTGTGCGGAGACAAAAGAGCACGCTGGGCGAGAGTTTATGGAAAGCAGAATTGTATGATGTATGACGTGCTTTACATAGTACAGAGAGAGATTATTCTTACTTTTCTGCAGTTCACAATAGCTACTCTAGATTGGATGTGTTTTTGGTGGATAGAGCTTTACTGTTTTTGTCTAAATCCTCTACCATTGAAACTATTATGTGGTCTGACCATGCCGCTATCGCGCTCCAAATAGAACATATAATCATCCAAATACATATCTTTGGCGCTGTAATCCTTACCTTCCATCACATTCCACACATAAAAATACGATAGAACGTGATCAAGGAATTTTTCAGTTTGAATGCTCCTTCTGTCTCTAGTCGAGATATTTTATGGAATGCACATAAAGCATATATCAGAGGTACATTCATCAAGATTGGGCATAGAGACAGGAGGGAACAAACGAAACTGACCATGTCCCTTATGGAAAATATAAAAAAGCTAGAACTACTCAATAAAACTCAACAATCATCAGATCATGCTGAGAAACTCATGAACTTGAGACAGCAATTACGGGCATGTCTGATACAAAAATATAAGAAGAAGGTACGGAAAACAAATTCCTATTACTATTCCCAAAATAACAAGGCGGGTAAACTATTGGCCTCGCGACTTAAGCATCAATACACGAAAGCTAGAATTCCATTTTTATTAGCAGAAGGATCTAATGGAAAGTTATATGACCCACGGGACATTGCCAATAAATTTAGGGTTTACTACTCCTCGCTCTATAATTTGAAGGATGATCGTAATTCTCCCCTGGTGACGCAAAATACTATTCAGGCGTTTATGCAGTCACTTACTCCCTACCCTGACCATAGATCAATTATCTTCCCTCAACTGTCCCATTACTGATGCAGAAATTTCAAATGTAATTAAAAAACTCCCCTTAGGGAAGTCACCAGGCCCTGATGGGCTGACAAATGAATATTATAGATCTTTCCAACATATCCTTATAGAATATCTCAGACCATAATGCCTTTCTAACTGGCAGATTTCCCAAAGAAAACCAATCCGCATTCATAGTCACCCTTCCCAAGCCAGGGAAAAGCCCAGATATTCCCCAAAATGTTCACCCTATTTCGCTATTAAATACAGATTTGAAGATATGCTAAACTGTTAGCATCAAGATTAGCTCCACTTTTACCCACTCTAATTAAAGAAGACCAAGTTGGATTCATAAAAGGTAGACAAGCTACCGGCAATACTAGAAGGGTACTGAATATCATAAATTATTTGACTTCCCATGATGTACCTGCGGTTTTACTTTCGCTCGATGCGGAAAAGGCTTTTGACCGCATTAACTGGATGTATGCCTTTTCTGTGCTGAAGCGGATGGGTTTTTCTGGTCACATACTTACTGCAATTCAAGCTTTATATTCAGAGCCCTCGGCTCGGGTGTTTACTAATGGCTCTCTGTCTGAGGAGTTTTCCATCACTAATGGTACTAGGCAGGGATGCCCTTTATCCACACTAATTTTTGTGTTATCTATAGAACCTCTTGCACAAGCTATACGAGAAGATTCTTATGTGAAAGGCATAAAAATTGGAGACCGTACTCATGTTGTTTCTCTGTATGCGGACGATGTAATAATTACGTTAGGTGCTCCTGAAGTGTCGTTAACAAGAACCCTTGACATTCTTAAGGATTTTGGGGATTTCTCAGGCTATAAACTGAACACCCAAAAATCACAGGTACTACCGATTCATGTATCCTCTGATCGCCTCTATTCGGAAATGTAGATTTCCTTTAGATTGGCAACCAGAGGGTATACAGTACTTAGGCCTCACTTTGATGGTTTCACATAAAATAAACCATATACGGTTAATTATATACCACTTCTAGCTGATATTTCTGCAGAAGCTCGTAGACTTTCAGCATTTCAGGTCTCATGGATTGGTAGAATAGCGGCTTTTAAAATGCTTTTACTGCCAAGACTTCTTTACTTGTTCAGGACACTCCCTATTGAGGTACTAAAATTTTTTTTTAACTCCCTACGTCAGGTTTTTTCTTCATTTATATGGGCTAACCGTAAGCCACAAATTTCCTATAAACTACTTACTAAAGATAAGAAGAAAGGTAGCTTGGGGATACCCGATATGTAGGATTATTTTGTAGTGTGTCAAGTCTCACAATTGAGATATTGGTGGCTGTCGGACACGGTTAAACATTTGGTGCATATTGAGAGTGTTTTGGCTTCTCCCATCAGTCTGAAAGCATTATTAATAGCTGCCCTATGGAATATTAAGGCGCCAACCCAGATTTCTCCATTCACTAGAGCATCACTACTGTGCTGGTCTTTTCTCCATACGAATTCAGATGTTACAGTGGGTTTGCCAAAGCTGCATGTCCCCTTGGAATTAATGAACGTAGTTATATTAGATCTGAATGTTGATCTATGGGTGAAACAGGGTATTCGTTCATTGGCTGATTTATATGAGGCAAACCTTCTCAGGTCATTCACAGATTTATCGGATAGCTTCTATTTTCTTAACATTGGATACTTTGGACTCTTTTTCTCAAGTTTATATATATTTCAAAAAGGCATCAGAGGTCTAAAGCCTATTTATAATTTGTTGCATGAACATACTCTTTTTCAGAAAACATACCCTTTTAGATTATGGGAACGTGATTTGGGTGCCTCTTTTACTGATGCGGAATGGACCAGTGCCCTTACTTTAATTCATAGATTATTTAGGTGTAGTTCCCACTTCAGGGCAGCTATGAAGACTATGCTGAGATGGTATTTTACACCTGATCGATTACATTCTATGTATCCGAGCTCTCCACCTACTTGTTGGAGGAATTGTGGTTGTAGGGGATCCTTATAGCATACCTTATGGAGCTGTCCTATTTTGACGTCATATTTGGGAGAAGTCTTCCGCTTAGTATTTGATGTACTGAAACTTCACATTACTGCTGTACCTCAATTGGCCTTATTGTTTATAGGTATCCAAGTCATACCGGTACAATATAGAAAATTAACCTGTAAAATCCTTCTGATTTTAAAAAGAGAAAGGTCCTGTTGCACTGAAACGTTGCATTTGTGGGTAAATAAATTCCTGTTATTTTTGGATGTGCTGCCTTGTCTCCTGTATTTTGCGGTCTTCAATGATCAGCATCACCCTGCTTCTTTGGGTACTTAAAATCATGGTTTCAGTGTCTTGGTCATCAGCGTAGAACAAGTTAAGAAAAAAGAAGATGTTTGACAAAAAAGGTATAAAGTACGCATGGAAAAATGCTGGACAAATTTTCAAACAGTTTCCATTTAGTATTACTCCTGAGGGCAGAATAACAGAGCAAATAGCATTACAGTGAGAGGATTCTTTTAAAGAATTGTGAATGGCTTCCATTCTCTTCAGACTGTGCAAGGCTATGGACCATGCAAATTGATGGTCTCAATTATTACCGCCATAAAATAATTGTGAATGATGGCTGGTCTGCGGGTTGGATTTCCATTGCCAAGATGGAAAGTCGACTACAGTATTGATTCCATCTAAACTACGGAACCCTTGCACAACGGAGACAAACGTAAACCATTTGCACCGGATCAGTCACCATTGAAATCAATGGTAATGCAAAAGGAAACCTATGGTTTCCATTTGTTTTAGCCAGGGTTCCGTTCTGACGGAAAGCTCAGGCGGAACGCCAGAATGGAGCCCTGGTGCAGATGTGACGGAATCCTTACAAAATTAAAGCAAGCGAGTTCCATGGCACCCAGTAAATGTCCTCCAAACCTCCCTTTTCTGGTGTCTAGCAGGACATCTAGCTTAAAGAGCCTTATATTTTTAGACACAAAATTCTAGATTGCTTTCATTAACTAGTCTTCATGCAGGAAAAAGGCAAGACCATCAGACCATTTTTTTTTTAACCAATTGACTAGAGGTGTCTAGTTTGAGGCTACAGATTTGTGCTGCTTAGAAATCGTGCAGTAACTGCCCCTCCATCCTTGTCCCAATTTACTCTTTGCTAATGCAGTCCGTCCTGAATAGGGAGAAAAAGCACGATTTTCAACACAGTGTCCATTGACAACCCACCTTAATTTTAGACATTTTTCTCTTCTGCAGCTTTGTAACTTTTTTTCTCTGCTGGGATAAGAGGAACAAATGGTTCCCAAAAGGAAAAAAAAAAAAGTTTGTGGTTTAAAAAACCCAAAAAGCATATAGTGCGCCCCTTTGCGGGGAAACTTACGGCGGCATTAAAATGGCACAAACATCACTATTTGCCTCCATATAGAAGTTAAGCCTCTAGTTTGTACCCCCATAAATTTAGTGCCCTCTGTAGATGGTGCCACACAGCCCCCTCCCAGGTAGTGCCACACAGCCCCCGTGTAGATTGTGCCATACAGCCCCCTGTACTACAGCGCCATACAGCCACCCTGTAGATAGCACATTACAGCCCCCCTCCTGTAGATAACATCATACAGACAATACATGAATGCCAACGGGATCCTTGTGTAGGCTGGCATGATCCAGAGACATTATCACGCCAGCCTCTGTCGAAGTGTTCACTAGTATCTGCGTCCTGAGGACGCAGATATTATTGAATGTGGCGTCGCTACCGCTGTAGCAGCCATAGCGGCTGCTAGCGGCCCCCTCTTGCCGCAGGTCCCGTAGCATCCCTCTAGAAGCAGAATCCCCGGAAGAGTGTCGGCGATGCTCTGGCTGGGGATTTCACTCCTGTGAAAGCCATGACGGCAGCGACCTTGCCCGGCGGCTGAGTAGGCCACCTCAAGGGTAGTGGGCCCCGGCACTTGCCCGAGTTTGCCGGGTGCGAACGCGGGCCCTGTGCACATTTCAACACAAAACCGGAATTCAACTTGTATTCTAATAAAAATGAACATACAACAAACACTTGTACATGCCTAAGTCTAAAGTTGATCTTTACCCTAAACCAGTTTCACATGAGCAACTTATTTTTATCGTATTGCGTCTGTATTTATACAGTTCTTATTGTGGAGACAGTGTTAATCTATGGGGATTTTCACATGATTGTATAAAATAAGGGAGTATTTGAAAGTCTATGGAAAGCGTTAAAAATATGGATGCATTAATATGAGATCTGTATTGAATCTGTATTAAAGAAAAATAAAATAAAATCCTTAAAAAATCTCCCCAAATTTGCCATAACATCTAAGGTAACAGGGTTGGTTCACCAAACGAACATTCAAAAGAGCAATGTTTTTCAGAGTTTTCTATTGTATAGTCATATATTATCCCTATACAATGAGAAGCCTTGCATATTCCCAAACAAACTTGAAGATACACGGGATACTAAAATATATTTTAAAATGATCTTATTTCTGTTGTTGGGCAGCGTGCTTGGGACTATTTAGTGTTGTCCTTTGATGACATATCACAAGATTTTCCATCAGGACATTAAAATGTTGTGGTGTACTTTTTTTTTCCCTTGGAAAACATTTAACCTCGTATGTGCCACAGTGCCAGTTAAATTCAGAAGTAGAAAAAGTAAAGACTTGGCACTAACAAATCAGCATGCCCTTCCAGATACCCCAAGCCAGGAATGATTTTACGGCGTAAATATAGGAAAAAGCGATTCTTCACAGTTTATCTTGTTTATTTCTTATCCCGTTCACGTTTCACGCTAAACCTGTTAGATTAATTCTTCAGGTTATTACAGTCGTTTAGATACCAAATATGTGTAGGTTTTTTTGTTTTTATTTAATGTAGAGGCAATAAAATATATTTAATGCAAAATAATGACATTTTTGGGCCATTTTTTTTAAATTTTTGTTACTTTTTAAAAAAAATCCCATTAAGGGATAACTATTTTTTACTTATAAATGTATTAGCATACTCTTGTTAACGTTACACTGTGTCACGATGACACAGGCTGCTGTTAGCGCAGCACATAGTGTGCCCTAACAGCAGGCTTACGGAATAGACAGCCCTGGGGTCCTTTTATGTCCCCAGGGCTGACTGCATAGGGATTCCCTGCTCTTTAATCACATCACCGGTTTTCCAGTTACGCGATCAAAGAGGAGAGTTTCCTTTGTCACGGACCGTGGCAATCAAAGGGTTAAACAGCCGTGACTGAGGGCTTGCTTCCTGTGCAGTTCGTGTCAGCATGTTATCAAGCGCAAGAGACTAACATCGCTGGAGTCCCCGAGCAGAGCATCAGCTAGCGCTATGCCGGGACTCCAAGCACTGCTCCTGATGTCACTATCCATATATAGTCAGGGACTTCAGGGGTTTCTGATCGCTGGAGTTCCTGAGCAGAGCATCAGCTGATTCTCTGCCGGGGACTCCAACACTGCTGCATATATAGACAGTTATGTCGGCAGCAGTGCTGGAGTCCCTGGGAAGAGCATCAGCTGATGCTCTGCTCAGGAACTCCAGCGACAGGAAACCCCTGAAGTCACTGACCATATATGGACAGTGACGTCGGGAGCGGTGCTAGTGTCCAGAGCAAAGCGCTATCCGATTCTCTGCTCAGGGATTCCAGCGATAGGCAATGTGACAGCCCCTTGCGGTCATGCGATTGATAACATGACTACACAAACAGCACAGAAAGCAAGCTCTTAGTCATGTGGGGCCGTGTTGGCGCATCATCAATATTAGGATATTTTCAGGACTTTCAGGAACAATTCCCTGGGTTTGAACTGCACGATTTAGTACCAAATTAAAAATTAAAGTACATTAGTAAGGGACTTTTCACATAAAAATATTAATCCAATGCAATTTTTGGTGCCAGGATAACCCCTTTAAGATCTGGTGCATTTTCGAGAGCCATTGATCAATAGTTGGAATGAGTAATTTGGCCGCCGAAATTAAGAAAGTTGGGAGGATTGGGTGTGTTGAGGAAGCCAAAGAAGAATAAGTTCCACGGTTAGGATATGCTCGACTAACATAAAACTATTTATATGGGCTTCAACATCGTTCCAGTGACTTTTAATCAAAGGACAGTCCCACCAAATATGTGAAAGTGCCCGGATTACCACATCTCCAACAGGTATTCGTGGGGGATAGACCAATCTTATGTAGAAAGACTGGGGTTCTATACCACTAAGAGGTTGTTTTATCAGAGTTTTCCTGCACGTGAACACATCTGGAAAACCCATGGGAGTGGATCAGGATGTAGTTCCTTTCCGACTAAGTGAAAGTCTTAAGTTCAGATTCCCAAACTGCAATGTATTTTGGAGGGGGTCAGATGAAAGAGACCTTTATACACCTTAGACAGAATTTTCGAAGGTGGAGAGGGCAATAGTATATAGTTTGCTAACCAAGTGGTGTCAGGATAAGAAGATTCAAATATAATGGTGGTTTCTCTTGGCTCAAATACCCACAAAATCTCTCTCAGACCGGAGCAGGCAAAACTAAATTGGGTATGATCCAACAAATACCCTAAATAGCATATATAAAGTACAGTGAAGTTTACCGCTCAGACGGCACTGGTAAGAGTCCAATATCATTCAGTATAGACACTCTCTCCCAGAAAAATGCAGTGGACAGTCCGCAATCCAATGAGGGTGTGGATGGTAATTCTTATCCTTGTAGTTCCACCAAGCTCCTTATCGTCTCCCTCCACATTCAAAGAACTCCTGGTAGGAAAAGGATCTTATGTCTCTAATAGATGGAAAAAGGAAGACACATAGTGCAACACCCTCTGCAAGAAGATTGCTCCACGCCAAGTTTAATCCATACTCACAGAAGTAACAAGAAATAAAAGCATCAAGGTAAGTAAAAATCTTTAAAATTTCTAGGCGGCACGCCAAACACTCTCGCCCGACCCAGGGTTTCGCCCTTCCGGCTTCCTCTGGGGCATCATAATAAGAAGATTGGTGAGAGTTTTTGAACTTATGGCAAGTGATATTAAAATACATAATTTGAAGGCCATTAGGTTGAGCTAGTACTCGTTCGAGAAGAGATCGTTGGCAACGCGGTTGGATACTTCACTAATTCACAGATCTTTAAATTTTGTTAACAATTCCAAAAATCTGATACATGTGTAATCGAGTTATCCACAAAGTGGGGAAGCTTAGTGGGGCTAATGGGGACAAAACAAAACAACTTTGAACATGATGAGGGCCTGTGTTTTCTGGCAGACCCGCAGCATACCCCTAGTAAGGTCACTAATTAAAACATTCCTTCCCGGGCGTGAGGACTTGACCCAGAGAAGATGTAGAAGATGCGTGCCCCAAAGTCTGCGTTCAATATAGACATGTGAAGCAACTACACTAGGGTCAGCTAATCACGTCCATCTGATAGTACATTGGAGAGAAATTCCTCCATTTGACCTTTTTTGTGCCAAAAGAGGAAATACTAGCCTTTGGTATTTATTCTTCCAAAGAAAGCGCATGAAAAGACTTAAGAATTAATTATTTTGGACGGTTATGGTTAGAGCTTGGATCAAGTACAGAATTTATGTATAAAGCAAATTCTTCCTACCTAGCCAGTAAACATATGGAATCTTAAATTTGGCAAAAGAGAAGCTAATTTTAATCATAAACAGAGAGAAGTTTAGGTTGAATAGGGGAGTAGGATCAGCTGGAAGCATGATACCCAAGTACTTGATAGCGGTGCAGGGCCATTTGAAAGGGGAGGTGGTTTTGAAATAAGATATTAGAATGGATTTCTGCTTTGATTACTTGTGGTCTGATTGTTATAGGCAAACACAATCTAACTAATCTAATTAAAACACAGTTGTACTGTACCTTTCACATGGGCCAATAATCGCACAAACGCTCGTTCATCTGCTGATCGTATCGTAAATGCAGCACAAAATATTATCGTTATCAGCAGCACATTTCATTGCGTAAACAGGGAGATGTGCTACCGACATGATTGAAATGCATGCGGACGAGCGATCATAGTAACAATACATTACTAATCATTGCTCCTTGTGAAAGGAGAAAACGCGTGCCGATCAACGAGCTGTCTCGTTAGTTTCTTATGGTCCATATTGGCCGGTATAAAAAGGACCCTTAGAGTAGTCAAACTACAGAATGTCCTACCCCTAGCGGTAGTGATAACAGATACGTCAGCATTTAAAAAAAGGGCCAGATGATTATTTACGGACAAATGGCATTAAGGGTTATAATTAATCAAGCAATGAATAACGGGTAATGGATTGAGAAACGTTGAACTAGATGGACCTGTGTCTTTTTTCAACCTACGTAACCATGTATATGACTGCAAAAGAACAATTGGAGACTCTACAAACTGCAAAAACCTCTGTTCATGTGTCCACTATTAGAAAAACATTAGAATGGTGTCCATGGAAGGACATAACGAAGGAAGCCACAGAACCCCAAAAAACATTGTGGCCCATCTAAAGCTTGCCCTAGACCACCTGGATGTTCCACAATGTTTCTGGGAAAATGTTCTATGGACAGATGAGACCAAAGTGGAACTTTTTAGCACACATTCATGTTCATATTTATGTAATTCTCTAAATATATCTTAGCTATTTAACTGCTACATGCACAAATAACCTTACACATACATAGATAACCATTTAAAGAGATTTTACAAATTAAAAAATTTGTGGGTGAGGTTGGGGGGAAAAAAAACAAAAAAAAAACGTCAGAAAACCCCAAACACAGGGGCATGCAAGCAGGCATGCCAAGATATTGATGTGTTGATGTAAAAAGAAATGCAGGAAGTTGCTTGCGTTAAAAAAAGGGTAAAGATGCTTGGATACTTAAAAACCATTAAAAAAAAACAGAGACCTCTAGTGGCTAGATATAAAATTATGTATAGGAAGCATTTATGTACTGAAACCGTAAGGCCTAGTTCACACTGAGTTTTTTGTAGGCAGATTAGGAACTGCCAGCGTTGTTTTAACATTTTTCTTCTGCGTATTTCCTGTCGGTTTTTGCTAATGCAAGGACCGGGAGCAAAAACCGCTGCAAAAAACAAACAAAGAAGAAACGCTCAGAAACCAGCGCTGCTGTTTTTTTTCTGCCTCCCATTGATTAAAATGGAAGGTCAGAGGCAGAAACCGCGACACGTTAGAACATGCTGTATTTTTCCCCCGGGATTGGCAAAAAGCAGTCTTGGAAAAAAACAAAAAAAAAACGCCTCTGCCTCCCATTGAAATAAATAGGAGGCGATTTCGGACGTTTTTTAGCGCAGATTCAGTGTGAGCTGATGCGAATACTGCTTTAACCCCTTCCGGACATTTATCGAAAGTAAAAGTCATGGAAAGCCAGTGCTTCCCGCAATTTGTCATATATATATATATACACACGAAAAATGGATGACACTGGCTCAGAAACGGAGTCCGTGCCATCATCCCCGGGTGTCAGCAGGGTGACACCCTGCTGTAATGGCAGGGACCGAAGTTAGCTCAGATCTCCGCCATTAAATCCTTAAATGCAGCGGTCAAAAGCGATCGCTGCATTTAAGGCATTTTCAGCTCATCGCCATCCCAGCTACGAAATTGCCGGTGGTGCCGATAGCTGCAATGCAACCGGAGGCCTAATGCTGGCCTCCAGGTCTGCCTAGTACAGAAGCCTTCCAGGCCCCACCCGGAGGCCTAAAAGCCTTCTGTAGCCGACAGCAAGATGGCGCCAGCTCGGGAGCTGAGCCGACGTCATCAGCGGTGGATGTCAACTGTATGCTACAGCTGACGCCCTCCTGTAATGTCGGGGACCAGAGC
This sequence comes from Rhinoderma darwinii, assembly GCF_050947455.1. NCBI lineage: Eukaryota > Metazoa > Chordata > Amphibia > Anura > Rhinodermatidae > Rhinoderma > Rhinoderma darwinii. The sequence goes on along the minus strand of NC_134690.1, from coordinate 154,144,821 downwards.
TAGCTCCGATCCTTGCCATGAACGCCTTAGATAAAGCGATCGCTGCATCTTAGAGGTTGGTAGCAAATCGGCAGCCCTATATGCGATCGAAAGACTGCCGACTGCTGCTATGGCAAAAGGAGGTCTAACAATGGCCTCCTGCTCTGCCGTTATGGAAGCAGAGTAGGCCCTGCCCGGAGGCGAAGCCTAAATCGGCTTGCGGTCAGTGAACGACTTACAGATCTATTACATTGCCCTACATTGGTAGTGCAATGTATTAGAAAAAAAAATCAGACAGTCGGAACTTCAAGTCCCCTAGTGGGACTAAACAAAAAGTGAAAAAAAAAAAAAAGTTGCAAAATTTATAATAAAAGTTTCAAGTAATAAAATAAAAACGCAAATCACCCTTTTTCACTTATCAAGTTCTTTAATATTGAAAAAAAAAATGGATAAGCCATACATATTTGGTATCACCGTGACCGCAACGGCTTGAACTAGAACATAATATTTTTATTTATTTGACGTGGTGAACGGCGTAAAAAAAACAAAACAAAAAAAAATATATGTCAGAATGTGTTTTTTGGTCACTTTGCCCTACAAAAATGTGAATAAAAAAAGTGATAAAAAAGTCGCATGTATCCAAAAATGGTACTTATAAGAACTATAGCTCGCCTTGCAAAAAACAGCTCCGTCGACGAAAGAATTAAAAAGTTTTGTTTCTCACAACAAGGAGACAGAAAAAAATAATTTTTTTTTACAAAAGTAATTTTATTGTATACATAGTTGCAAAACATGAAGAAAAAAGTGCTATAAATTTGGTATCGCCGGAATCGTACTGACCCGCAGAGTAAAGTTGACATGTAAATTTATAAACGCATGGTGAACGCTGTATAGAAAAACCCCTGAAAAACGATGCCAGAATTGCTGTTTTTTGGTCACCTTGCCTCCCGAAAAATAGGATAAAAAGGGATCAAAAAGTCGCATGTACCCCAAAATGGTACCAATAATAACTACAGCTCGTCCCATAAAAAAACAGCCCTCATACCACTACGTCTATGAAAAAATAAAATTAGTTAAGGCTCCAATAAGTCAGTAAAGGAAAAATATGCAGTTGTGCAGGCCCGAGGGGAACATTTCTTCTGTTTCAAAAGCCGATTTATCAAGGCCCTAAAAATAGGGAACCAGGAAGAGTAGGGCCCAAACATATCCGCTGGAAGAGAGGATGCCCGTAAAATACCAGGACAACACTTTCCCAGCAAATTTCCCCAAACTGTAAAGGTGCGGAGTGTGTACCAAAAGGGAGATAAGAACGGACACCATTTATCAGTGTGACACCGGCCTGTGCAGGAAAGATTGCTTCACAGCGTAACACACAACTATGGATTATTTATTGCTTTTTTTTACCCCATTATTATATCATCTGACAATGCCCCTGATGTACTCTGCCCAGCTTACATGTACCCCCACATAATTGAAAACGCCAGCAATACTCAAACAAAACTACTACCAAGCAAAATCCACGCTCCCTTCTAAGCCCTACAGTGTGCCCAAACAGCCGCGTTTACCTCCACATGTATGGCATCTTCATACCCGGGAAAATCCTTTTAACAATTTTTTGGGCGTGTGTCTCCAGTGGCACAAGCTGGGCACGACATATTTGCCACTGAAATGGCATATCTAGGGAAAAATTTCTATTTTTACTTTGCTCCATCCGCAGCGCATTAATTTATGGAAAATGCTCACTACACCCCTTAATAAATGCCTGGAGGGGTGTAGTTTCCACAATGGGGTCAATTCTCAGGGGTTTCTTTTATTATTTCACATCAGAGCCTCAGCAATTGTGAACCAATACTTTGTAAAATCGCCAAATTAGGCCTCAACTTCACATGGTACTCTTTCACTCCTGAGCCCTGTCGAACGTCCAGGCAAAAGATTAGGGCCACATGTAAGGTGTTTCTAAAACCGGGAAAAACAAGTATAATAATTAGAGAGCTGTCTTGTTATGGTGGCACAAGCTAAGCACCACATATTGGCATATCTATGGGAACATTCCCATTTTCCCTCTGCAACATCGAGTGAACACTAATTTCTAGAAAACACCTGCATGGTTAGAATGCCCACTACACCCCTAGGTGAATACCTTGAGGGGTGTAATTTCCAAAATGGTGTCAATTCTGAGGCGTTTCCACTGTTTTGGTCCCACAGGGTCTTTGCAAATACGACATAGCGCTCCAATCCAGCAAAATCTGCACTCCAAAAGCCAAATGGCGCTCATTCCCTTCTGAGCCCTACTGACAGTAGTTTATGATCACATATGGGATATTGCCGTACTCAGGAGAAATTGCTTTACAAATCTTGGGGTGCTTTTTCCTTTATTTGTTGAAAAAATGAGAAATTTTGAGCTAAAGCTACAGCTTTATTGGTTAAAAAAAATAAAATAAAAAAAACAAAGGAATTTATTTTCACTGCCCAAGTCTAATAAAATCCATGAAACACCTGTGTGGTCAAAATTCTCACTACACCCCTAGATGAATTCCTCAAGGGGTGTAGTCTCCCAAATGGAGTCACTTTCTGGTAGTTTCCACTGTACTGGTACCTTAGGGGCTTTGCAAAAGAGATATGGTGCCTAGAAACCAATCCAGCAAAATCTGCGCTCCAAAAGCCAAACGGCGTTCCTTCTCTTCTGAGCCCTGCCACGTGCCCAAACAGTAGTTTATGACCACATATGGGGTATTTCCGTACTCCAGTTGCTTTACAAATGTTAAGGGGCTTTTTCTGCGGACATTGTTTTTTCTTAGCTAAAACTACATCTTATTGCTTTATATCTAAATTCTAATAAAATCTATGAAACACCTGTGGGGTCAAAATGCTCATTACACCCCTAGATTAACTCCTTGTGGGGTGTAGTTTCCGAAATGGGGTGTTTTTTGGGTGGTTTCCTGTGTTTTGGCATCACAAGACCTCTTCAATCCTTTCTAAAATATATTCTAATAAAAAGAAGGCCCCAAAATCCACTAGCTGCTCCTTTGCTTCGGAGGCCGGTGTTTTAGTCCATTAGCACACTATGTCAGATATTTCTAAAAACTTCAGAATCTGGGCAATAAATATGGAGTAGTGTTTCTCCGGTAAAACCTTCTGTGTTCCAGGGAAAAATAAAATTGATTAACTATGAATTTCTGCAAAAAAAAAAAAAATTTAATTTGTGAATTTCACCTCTACTTTGCTTTATTTCTTGTGAAACGCCTAAAGGGTTAAGAAACTTTCTAAATGCTGTTTTGGATACTTTGAGGGGGTGCAGCTTTTAAAATGGGGTGACTTATGGGGGTTTGTATTGTATAGGCCCTTCAAGGCTACTTCACATCCTGAACTGGTCCCTATAAAAATAGCCTTTTGAAATTTTCTTGAAAACGTGAGAAATTTCCAGTAAAAGTTCTAAGCTTTGTAACATCCAAGAAAAATAAAAGGAGGTTCAAAAAACGATGCCAATCGAAAGTTGACACATGGGGAATGTTAATTGGCAACTATTTTGTGTGGTATTACTATCTGTTTTACAAGCCAATACATTTAAATTTGGAAAAAGGCAAATTTTTCGCAAAATTTTGGGGTTTTTCACAATTAAATACTGTGTGGATCGACCAAATTTTACCACTGACTTAAAGTACAATGTGTCACGTGAGAACAATCTCAGAAATTGCTTGTATAGGTAAAAGCATTCCAAAGTTATTACCACATAAAGTGACACGTCAGATTTGAAAAAGGCTCTGTGAGGAAGGTCAAAAGTGGCTGCATCGGGAAGGGGTTAAAGATTGTAGAAAGTTGACAATAATGTGTACCTATGGCCACGTTTAGATGAAGGCCAAGCGATTGCTCGTTCAACTGACAGCCGTCTATCAAATGTCTATGGTTCGTTTCAGATGCAAATGCAGTTCTACAATAATTTTTTTTACGTTTTTAAAAATTGTTTGCTTCTTCCCTCTACTCATTCTACTTTTGTGTCAGTAACAATGACCCAGCACCCTTATTCTGAAATGCAGTTTAACTGCAGACTGTAAGGTTTGGTTCTGCTAGCCTTTGTACCCCCAACAGTTGCCAGTTATCTGAATCTTCATATTTTTACCAAAAATTCAGACTCGAAATGTATTTCGGTTTGATGAAACAATAATTCTTCTGCTTGAAGTTTGATAGCGGTCGTTCGGCCAACAGCTATTCCTCCCTACTCCCCCGTACATGCTCGGCCAAGCCTGTATGCATTCTCAATAGGGAGAATGCCGTTGCCAGAAACCTCTTTCAGCGGCTTATTTCTTTGCAAACAAAAGATCTCTCCGCCAAGATCGGTGTAGGGTCAATGCACATTAGATGGTCAACCACCGAAATCAGTGGGTTGGCCGGCATACATCCAGTATGTATTGCCATCGTAAAGCGTACCTAACTTTTCAGAATAAGCCGTCATATACATGTGTTCATGAGGAATAACACTGTCTGGCCATTATATGGATTTTTATTCTGCATTATTTAGAAGTTTTCCCCTCTGCAGAGTCTCTCTCCAAATCTCAGTTGTCTCAAAGTGGGTGGTGCCTGATGGCTATCATGTCTTCTATACACTGCACACATAGAAGAGGAGAATCCTGCTCCCCTATCTATCACATATAAAGAAGCTGCAGCAGCACGGAAGACATTATACAGCAGTAATGAGTAGGTTAAACAGGATATTTAAATAGTTCGGCCTATTACGGATGCGACAATACTAGTATGTTTACAATTTTTTTTTTCACATTACGTTGGGGGGAGGGGGGCGACTTGTTTTTTCAACGTAATAATCTCTATGTTTTGGTACATCATTGAAAATGTTCTTATACATAATAAATATTTTTTTAGTCCCTCTAGGGAAGGGTTGGGAACGTCCACCCGCGGGCCATATAAGGCCCACGGGATCATTTGGTCAGTGACGTGAGGTCAGGTGACTGGACTATGCCAGCCCAAGAGTGGACCAGTCCGGTCACCTGACCGGAGTCAGTGACGGGAGGTCAGGTGACAGGAGTGGTCCACTCCCGGTCCGGCATTGGCATAGATGTAGGGGTCACAAATGCGACCAGGCCCCTAAGCCTAGGGGGTGCGCAGGGTCCCCGTTGCCACACACCGCTGACCGCGCTGGTCTCGCTTCCAACAGGACGCACATTCAGTTGGCTTCAATGCTGGAGCCTTGCTTCAGCATTAACTGTGCCGCTAGCTGTTCGGCGCAGGCAGGCGCGATGTAGGGACGTCATTGCACCTGTCTGCGCCGAGTCACTCACAGCACAGTGCAAAGGAGGAGAAGGATCCTCCACCCATTGTGGGAACGGTAAGTAGTTATGTTATTGTTTTTTTCTATTATGTACATACCCATGGGGGCATTATACTGTATGGGAGAGCTATGGAGGGCATTATACTGGGTATGAGAGGGGGGCTCATATGGTAGCTGCTGATGGGGCTTTATACTGCGTGGGGGGCATTATACTGCATGGGACAGCTATGGAGGGCATTATACTGTATGGGGGGCATTATAATGTATGGGGCAGCTATGGGTGGCAATATACTGTGGGGGCAGCTATGGGGGCATTATTAAAGTTAATAATTTCTACGGCCCGCGAATGATGTTATAAATATCCAAATAGACATTGGAAGAAAAAAAAAAAGTTCCCAACCCCTGCTCTAGGGGACCTGAAAACGCAAACGCTTGATCGCTGGTACAATACTTATGTTTTGCAGTATATTGTGCTATTTACCGGCTCTCCTATTAAGCCCAACCTTTGGCAGGGTTTAATAGGAGAAGAAAGACCGCAGACCTGAGGGCCTTCATTAGGCCCCCAGGCTGCCATGGCAATTGTCGACATTCCACAATCGCGTTGCGCGTGGTGGGGCGATGGGTTGACAGAGAGGGCCGCACCCTTCTTCTAAAGGCTTAGATGCCCCTGGCGCTATTGACCATGGCATCTAATTTGTTAAACCTCCGGGATAAGAGTTATCTCCAATCCTGACCGTTGCAGTGAGGTACACCTGCAGAGTATGGAGTGGGCTCAGCCCGTGAGCTGGCTCTATACTCCCCCCCCCCCTCCCCTTATCACATGTTAAAGAGGAGTATCCATAAAATGCTCATGGTATGGTGTCTCAGCAGACCCACTGAACAGCGCCCCAAAAAGTGTGTGATCTATGCTTATTACGGTGCAACAGCACCCACTAAAGCATAATTCCATAAAAATGTTTTAGATTCTGATTAATAATCCTAGAATATAAGGGCTACAGCTTTGATCTTAATATCAAATTACAGGGATTATTCCATTCAATGTCTATGGGGCCAAAGGAAACAGCTGAGCGATGTACTTGGCTGTTTCCTTCAGCCCCATGTACATTGAATGGAGCAGTTGCGATGTTTGCGCCTTGCCGCTCTATTCAAACACTTCCTCACTGCAGTCATTTAGTGAAGAGGAACGGGGGCTCGGGACCTCCATGCTAGTGATCGGTGAGGTCCCGAGAGATCAGACATTACCTATCCCGATTATACCAGGATCATCTCTATCTGTAGCATTCAGCACTTGGGAACAGGATGAAAAGTTTTAGGCTATGTTCACACGGAGTATTTTGGGGGAGGAATATCTGCCTCAAAGCTCCAAACGGAATTTTGAGGCAGATATTCCTCCCCCAAAATACTCCGTGTGAATAGAAATTATCGCGCCGTTTTTCGCCCGCGGCCATTGAGCGCCGCGGGCAGAAAACACGCTTTCTCCTGCCTCCCATTGAAGTCAATGGGAGGTCGGAGGCGGAAGCGCCCGAAGATAGGGCATGTCGCTTCTTTTTCCCGCGAGGCAGTTTTACTGCTCGCGGGAAAAAGACGCCGACGCCTCCCATTGAAATCAATGGGAGGCGTTCTCGGGCCGTTTCTGCCGAGTTTTGCGACGCGGTTTCCGCGTCAAAAAACTCGGCAAAAGACCCCGTGTGAATTAATTTCTGATTTTGTGTCTATGTAAAGGGAGGGAAGCTGCAAGTGAAAGAAGGAAGGAAGCTCACAGCCTGTTACACGATCTCTCCTACTGTACAGCTTCCAGTGACCCCAGGTGGGTAATATAGGAACTTTTCTTTATGTTACCACCCCCCTTACCAATCAGGGAGGAGATGTGCTCTCTGGATGTCACGTTTAGGAGGATCTTTTTTCCCCCCACTACAGGGGTGAGAGAATGAGCAGTTACACATCTAATCACCCCCTGCACCAAGACATTTGTCAATTTTGTGACTCGGACGTTTCCTGGCATCTGGATTTTCACAGCAGTGAAAGGGTTAAAAGGGGTCTGTCTGGTGACGTATAAAACAGGACTCAGAGTTTATAACACCTATAGTGTCAAACCCAACCTTGCCGTTACCAGGACTGGCAATATCAATGGTAGTTTAAATGAGAGAAGAGATGTAGTGAGACTATGGTGTACAATTTCTACTAATGTTCATTCTACAACAAAGAATGAACCTTTTGACCACAATAGAATGGTGTTACTGAGGGAATTTTAAATCCTAAAGTTAAATATTCATTTGTGCAAATGTTATTTCCTGCAAGCTACTGAAAATGTAATGAATAGAGAGAAAAGACCACATACCTCCAGGTCAGTAGTATTAGAAGATGCATCAGAGCTGGAATTTGTAGAGTGTGTGATACGAGGAGGGGGATACACAGACAGGTCAAAGTAACAGAGTGGTTCCTTATTAATGCACCCAGGGTTAGTCTGTCCATCCCCAGGTAGTCTCACTGCTCCAATATCATTCTGAATATTGAACAAAATTTGAGTGATTCAAAAGTGGATCGGGAAACGTTTTCATTGCCAGAACGGCAAAAGTTTACCCTACACCAGAACACCCATTAGCAAATATTATCTTCTTCGCTGACCACCACTAAATATCCATAAAATAGCCAACTTGGACTTCAAAAATGGACTCCTGGAAGCCTTAGGCCATGGTCATATAACGTGGCTGTGTTGTGTGGTACTGCATTTGCCATCTTCAATTTTTTTTAATTTGTATTTTGCAGTTTAGTAAAAAAAAAAAAAAAATAGAGAAACCAAATATTACCTCTTGCACTTGCTCAACACTAAGCGTCACATAACGTCCAAGTGATACTTTGCTGCTTAAACATCTATTCGGAACCATATTTAATGGTGTCCAGCTCGAGTTCTAGAAAGAAAGAGGTAACAATAAACGGACAGCATTTTACAGAACGGTAGACCAAACACACAGAGTAGCAGTAACCAGTCAATGAACACCTACAATACGTGACACTTCATGAGATACCAGATTATATTTGGTTATTATTAGGAAACATTTGTACATAAACAGTGTCCTACTTAAATCATAACCATAAGTTGACAAACACTGTATACCGGCAAATAAGTAACAACAGCCAGAGATGATGCTAAATGCACCTCTACAGAGGTAGAAAAACCAAACCCGCCATCAGCAGACTACACAAGTGATGATTTTATATAAATGCATTGTCAACTTGAAGCTTTAAAAATCGATCCCAACCAATTAACCCTTGCCGTTGTAGGAGTGTTCAAACTAGACATGACACAGCACAGCAACTTTTAACATATAAAACTTTACTGATAACCAACCTCGGCTTCCACAGCAGCATTATGGATTACATTCGGCTCTCCCGAGTTTTGCTCTTCCGGTGCGAGTAGCTCGCAGCTTTCGTCATCCAGCGTTGCATCCAGGACAAGTCCCATCTGTTGTACCAGCTTATTTTTCATTATACAAGACAGTAACATTAACTGCAGATATCGCAAGGTCAAGGATTTTACACTAACAGCACAAAGACATCTAATAAAGGATCAAGAAAAAAAGACAGCAAGTCTTTATTTTTAGTCCTCAGGTGTCTAGCCTGTCGACCGGCACATAATCTTTTAATGGGCTTCTATTGTGTTTTATATGCGGTTTGTTATAAAGGCTTTAAAACGAATGTCCAACCTTTTTGTGTCCTACCTCCCTTCACAAGGCCAAGTCCCAGCTCTCTGCAGCCACCACTAGAGGGAGCTTATGGACTTATTGTATACTATGCGATTTATACATTGAACTCCATTATAAAACATTCAGTAAGCTCCTAAAGGGAATAGATCATGTGTCATCCCTAATGTCAGCTACAGGTAAAGAGAATATATTCAGGTAAATCTTTGGATGCAGGGGATTCGGAGCTCTATTAACCCCTGAGGACCAGGCCTATTTTGGCCTTAATGACCAATCATTCTTTTCATTTTTTCCTCCCCGCCTTCCAAGAGTCATACCTTTTTTATTTTTATGTCGACATAGTCATATAAGGGCTTGTTTCTTACGAGACAAGTTATATTTTTCAATTGCACAATATGGTGTATATATTAAATTGCTTAAACTTTTATAAAAAATTTTAGGGAAGGAATTGAAATAAAAGCAGCAATTCCAGCATTGTTTTTCATGTTTCAAATTGACACTATTCGGTGAAAAGAACAGGTTACCTTTATTCTATGGGTCAGTACGATTACGGCGATACCAAATATGTATAGGTTTTTTTATGTTTTACTACTTTTGCACAATTAAAAAACACTTTTAAACAAAAATTATTTAGATTTAATTAAGAGTGGTATCTTTGTAGCCATATCTGTTCTTGTTTTTTTGTGGGATGAGATGTAGTTTTCATTTGCATCATTTTAGGGTACATGAGACTTATTAACTTTTATTTTATATTTTGTTGGGGCGGAATGGAAAAAAAAAAAAAGCATTTTCACCATTGTTTTTGTGCCGTTTTTTTGTACGGCGTTCATCCTGTATTTTATTTAATAGATTAACTTTATTATTCGTGTCGTTATGATCGCGACGATACCATATACGTGTATTTTTTATCTTTTTTTACACTTCCAGTAAATAAAACCACTTATGACAAAAAGTGTGTGAATGTGTGAATGGCTGCCTTTCTATACCGTGCATGTACGGGATTCTGCGCCAAGGTGTTAATGTTGTTCAAGGGAAAATTCCCAAAATTTTACTGATGAACCGGAAGTAAAACGTTAAGTAACTATGCTTTACAGTTTTTGCATCAATATCAAGGTAGGGCATGTTCACACGGCAATAAAAATAAAATTAAAAAAAGGCGTCATATAAAACGCTAGCATTTTTGTAAAGTGCTTTTTAAAATATAGCACAATGCGTTGTGTGCGCTTTCTGAGCGTAATTAGGACCCCCCCCACTGATTATGGGAACATTTGGCGCGTTTTACGCACCAAAGAGTTTACCTGATGTTTTGTTTGTTTTTTAAATCCGCTCGCGTAAAAAAACAGTGTTGTATGTACTAATGGGGTGCTTTCTCATTGATTTGAATGTGAAGCTTAATCAAGCATTTTTTTTAACGCGTATTTTGGCGCATTAATACACGCCGTGTGAACAGGGCCTTACTCTTCTATTTCCTTCATTTATAATATAAGGGAATAAAAGCCAAAATAAAAGACAAATGCCTAAATAGCACAAGCTCAAAATACCTTAAATAGCAATTGCGCCAAAATTGTGTAAATTAACCATATACATTTTCAGTAAGTGCTATTTGGGGATTTGTCTTATTTTGCTCTTAAAGTGGTTGTCCCACAAAACATGTGTGATCGCTGGGGGTCCGACCCCTGGGACCTCCAGGAATAAGGAGAACAGGGGACCAAAAGACCCCGGAAGTCCGAAGCTTCTCATGAAGCACCTCAGGGGACTTTAGGCCCCCCGTACACATTATCGCTGGGGTACCAGCAGGCGGACCCCCAGCGATTACACATGTATCCCCTATCCGGGGGATAAGGGATACATGTGTTTTGTAGGATAACCCTTTTATGGCTTCACATTCACACGACTGAAAATACACGGTCATTAAGTTTTTCAGTTTTTCGTGGCCGTTTTACATCAGTGCGTCTCCAAATTTTCATCCATTTCCAGTCCGTATAACATCCGTTTTTCATGGCCGTTAAAAAAACTGATGTATTTCATTTGTCAGGGTTTTCTGTCCAAACCCCCAGAAAACACCACAATACCTATGTAGATCATGCCGCAATGCCCACTAAAAATAGTGTCCACATAGATAGTGACAGTGCTCACATAGTGCAATAGTGCCCACGTCGTGCCAGTGACCACGAAGATACTGCCACACACAGTACCCATGTACATAGCGCCAGTGTCCTCTCTAGATAGTGCCCATATAGTGCCACAGTGCCCATGTAGATAGTGCCACACCCCCTTGAAGAAAGCTCCACCCAACACTTCCTCCCCATAGATCGAACCCGACAACACCCTCCCCTGTAGCTAGCGCCAGACAACCCTACCTGCAGCTAGCGCCAGACAACCCCCACTATTGGGGCTCCATCTAGGAACGGAATCTCCAGCCAGAGTGTTGCCGAAGCTCTGGCCGGGATTCCGGCAGTGACGTCAAGGACTTCCCCGGGCTCAGCGCTTAAAGTAGTGCAGCTCCTTGGGAATCCTCTTGGCCAGGATCACTTTTTAATGGCAGTCACAAGGATTAAGTCATAGAGTTCTATGGGGGCCGTCTGGCCGTGAAAACGGCCAATAATAGGACGTCCTATTTTTTGACGGTCAGCATTTACGGGTCATTTTAAATAAAATAAAAAACGGTCGTGTGCATACAGACATAGAGGTACATCGTCCTTAAAATGGCTGCGACAGTGTCGTAAAAAAAATGGCCGTTTTTCACGGTCGTATGTATAAAGCCTAATGCATACTCACTACGGCGGTTCAGTTTTGTGTATGACATTCCCTCTTTAGTGAGATGTTTTAACACCAAAAAAAACACGACTCAAGGTATATAAAAGATGAGAAGTGCTACAAACTGATGAAAACAAGACTACACCTCAGCCATTGGTATTCATGCGCGGAGGCAAAATCCTGAAAATTCAATAATAGATTTAGGCGCTCATTTAGTATACATTCAGCGTAATAGTACGATAGTAGCGTAAAGGATACGGCAACATCCAGGGCAGCAGCGCCCATTGATATAAGGAACCAAGGAATTGCTCTGACAAAATATTCTGGGCGGCGATCATGGGACATTATGGCAGCTGCATACATCAAACTGGCCAAAGCAGAAAACAGCACAGCCCATACTCGAATGACTGGGAACACCAGCCCCTTGCACTGCAGACAAAATGTGCTTAGAACATAGTATAGAGATGCTTAGCAGGTTACACAATCCATACGCAAATGTTTATGTGAGAAGTGGTACTTGCCAGAGAAAAGCAAAGGATTCGTATGTGTCATTTGCTACCATGAAGAGTGGTTGATGTTTAGGCCAGGTATGCACTATTGTATAAACATTAATGCCTTGGGTGGCAGACAACCTGTTCACTTTAATGTAACACTGCAGGGACAAACTAGGCTTCGTTCACGTCTGCGTTTTGACAGAATCAATAGCGTAGACGACTGCGCTATTGATTCCGTCAAAACGACAGAACCCATGCACAACGGAGACAAATGGAAACCACTGGCACCGGATCCGTCACCATTCAAATCAATGGTGATGGAAACGGAAACCTGCGGTTTCCATTTGTGTCCGTCAGGGCTCCATTCTGACGGAAAGCTCAGACGGAACGTCAGATTAGAGCCCTGATGAATATTTGAACAAAGCCCAAATGCTAGTATTTATAGCGGTCTTTTTTTTTTTTCTTTTTTAACCACTCTGCTCTACTTTTCTCAGCAGTGGCAAATGCCGACAAAATACGCACCAAATCAAACAATTTGGTGAGGACTTTTAGCCAAAATTCCCGCAGCAAATTTGACCCGCGTTAACATACATTTTGGAAACAAATCCACACTAGATAGAAGTACACAACAATATCCATGCAGAGCCTACAGCAAAAAATGTTTCACATACTATGACTTTTACCCAAATGCTTCCTGGAAAAACCAGAATATCAGCTAAATCTACCTTAAAATAAGAGATGACGGGTGGGTAAGATGTGCATGTCTGTACAGTATGGCCTTCTTACAGTACGTGCTTGGATATTATTTCACGTGGCAGTGACACATAAGTACATGATGTCTGGTATTTTATACAGTGCCATATTGCAGGAGTATACATAAAAGTGGTTACATCCCAGACATGAATTATTTACAGGAAGGGCACCGTCACCATGTAAAACTATACTGGAGAAGTACAATTACTCTTCTCTTGGTAAATAAGTCACTGAATACAATGAAAGGAGGTTCACAAGGCATCTGTAAAAAAATAAACCGGTATATGTAATCTGTATCCTACACACAGAACAAAAAGGATGTGAACACTGGCCAACGGTGTCACAACAGAAACATTTTGGGAGGTCTTGCCCTAACCCTTTCAGAAATTGGCATCTACACCAGTGGTGACATTTTCTGTAGCCAACTTACCACTCTCGTGATGATAGGCACTCGTACTGTCCAGGAGACCAGAACAGCAATGATCCCAAGTGTAAAACCCACAACATCTGTATTTTCCTGGAACAGGATGACAGAATATTAAATATGAGACCTGGTCATCTAGTTATGCTAGGGTTACATGTAGAGGGGAGTTAGGGCAACATGGCGTATATCGTCACAGCAGATGCTAAAGAGAACAAAACACTAGCGGACAGGTCAGGTGACCCTTTGCTTTAAAGTGGTTACACTTTATATAAACCTACTGACGGCAAAAATCCCTGGTACCACCCCTCCAAAACTGGCATACAAAAAACACCAAGAAATCCTTACTCCAGTACTGGGGTGATCATCGAACCCTCTAAAGTCAAATGGACATGCAGAAATCTCATTTACACGGTGCGGTTCAAAACGGCTAGTGACGGAATGACGGAATCCACAGAGCTTTATGTTTTATAAAACCACAACTGCAGCAAAACATGCATGTGTTTACCTCCCTGTGTGAATGAACGCATAAGAGCTGGAAGTTATCAATCTGCACCACTCGTCTTTTCCAGTTTAGTGGGGGACACTTCCGGACACTGACCAGTGTTTACAGCACCATGTAGTCCATCGATGGACTTCTGACTACAACCGGCCATAAAGCGGCTTTGTTCTGCTGACGGGGTAGGGAATTTATCATGCACTGCACGTTATAAGAAGTGGGTTTTAAAAAACAAAAGTGCTATTCAATCTGCATAGTATAGATTGCAATTCATAGTTTCAATGCAGTTTATTACCTAGCAACATTTTTGTTGGTGGGTACTATAATGCGGTTATTTTATACTATGGATACTAAGTCTATTGCTATATGAAGTATTTATTAGTGGGTATCAAGAAATCACAATGCTCTTTTCTTTCCTACTTGGCACACTCAAAAAAAAAAGCTGCTCAGTGACGTTCAAATACCAGTCCACTTAGTCTCGTGTGATAGAAAGTGCTAACCATTGCATTTTCTGTCTCACAAACATTTCCTCAGGCAGTGTAAGGTGTAAATGCTTTGCTGGATTCACATGACAATAGTCTTTATTGCAACATGCAAATTAGTGCCACTCGGGCAGATCAATTCCCCGTATGTGCTCCTGTTCTCGGCATCTAAGCCAGGCCCAACTTCTACCCCTGGCACATGATTGACGTTTCCTCGCTAAGCTAGCGTCACAGTTCTCTTCATTGAATCTTGAACACGTGGCGCTCGCATTAGGGCCGGTATACTCATCATTTCTTGTAAGTCATCAAAGGCCAACTGCGCATTCCACACGGAAAAATGCTTTATAGCAAAGTCTCAAATTGACTAAAATCTGAATCATTTTTACCTGCAGTATTGTCCCGAGTAACCTTCTACGAGGAGCACGAGGCAATTCAAATGAAGAATGGTCATTTTCTACTAAGGAGTAATAATACCCCAAACTTATAAGCGTAGAGAGTGACAAAGCAGATAAGACAGGCTTGTGTTTTCTTCTGGATCTCCTTTGTCCTGCATTAGGGTAAATTAAATCCAAAATTAGTCAGCACCTCCTGTGGTTGCAATGCAGCAGCACCCTGCGAGCACTAAGGCCAGGGCGAGACCTAGACTTCTTGTGGCACAACTGATTGATTTTAACTCTTGAGGGACAACTTCAGTCCAAGATTGCCCTGGCCTATGGGTTTATTCACAAGTTGCGGTTGTGTTCAGTTAGAACCACATAAAAAAAAAAAACGCATCCAAAAACGGCTTTGTTTTTACTGCTGTAACTCAACTGCGTGTAAAAATGCACCAAAGAGGTAAAACCCCATGCAGATTTTGGGGGGAGTTGATTCGATGCAGTTTTAAGGGGCCATTCACATATGTCCGGCGTCCGCTTCAGTTTACCTCCGACGTGTTTAAAGAGGCTCTGTCACCACATTATAAGTGGCCTATCTCCTACATAAGGAGATGGGCGCTATAATGTAGGTGACAGCAGTGCTTTTTATTTTTAAAAAAACGATTTTTACCACTTTATAAGCATTTTTAGATTTATGCTAATGAGTTGCTTAATGCCCAACTGGGCGTATTTTTACTTTAGACCAAGTGGGCGTTGTACAGAGGAGTAGCAGAACCGATAAAAACAAGGGGACATATACAAAAACACCGAAAAAGGCCATACTTACAAATGGACACAGCCAGGTCAGAAACGCTGATGAAAGGGTGAGCAGGTGCTTTAAATAATAATAGCCACTCCCACTAGTCTTGAGGGGAGTGGTGTGTGGTGCATGGGATGTGTAGTAAGAAATAATAAATGAATAGTGTGTGTGCAAGTGTAATACTATAAGTGAAATATAGGGGGCAGTAATGAGTGAAGTGCCTCAATAGAAATAAATGGATAATGGGGTGCAAGTGAGTGAAACATGGAGGGATACTGCCCCCTATATTTCACTTATAGTATTACACTTGCACACACACTATTCATTTATTATTTCTTACTACACATCCCATGCACCACACACCACTCCCCTCAAGACTAGTGGGAGTGGCTATTATTATTTAAAGCACCTGCTCACCCTTTCATCAGCGTTTCTGACCTGGCTGTGTCCATTTGTAAGTATGGCCTTTTTCGGTGTTGTTGTACAGAGGAGTGTAGGACGCTGACCAATCAGCATCATGCACTCCTCTCCATTCATTTAGGCAGCGAATAGGGATCCGGTTAGATCCTTATGTGCTGTCTTATACTAAGTGTTTAGACAGTGAATAGACATTCCACGGGATATCTATTCACAATCTCTGCACTTCATTACGGTTTCTATGGTAGTTACAGCAGAGGAAGCGTGATCTCGAGAGATTACGCGGTAAATGACAGGTTACAATGAGATCACGCTTCCTCTGCTGTAACTACCACAGAAACATTAACGAAGTGCAGAGATTGTGAATAGATATCCCGTGGAATGTCTATTCACTGTCTAAACACTTAGTATAAGACAGCACATAATGATCTAACAGGATCCCTATTCGCTGTGTAAATGAATGGAGAGGAGTGCATGATGCGGATTGGTCAGCGTCATACACTCCCCTGTACAACGCCCACTTAAATCGAACCATAAATCTAAAAACGCGAATAAAGTGGTAAAAATAGATAGTTTATTTAAATAAAAAGCACTGCTGTCACCTACATTATAGCGCCGATCTCCTTATGTAGGAGATAGGGCACTTATAATGTGGTGACAGAGCCTCTTTAAGAAAAGCCAGAGGCAAACTGATGCTAGAACAGATCCCATAGCTTTCTATGGGATCTGTTCTAGCATGGGGGACATCAGACCTCCCTAGGAGCCGGATCTAAAAAAAAAAAAGTTACCTGCAGCGTTTTTTGTTCCAGCTCCCAGGGAGGTCTGGCGCTGTATCCTATCTATTTTAATGGCGGCCGGATGAACGCCGGGTGCTGCCGCATCCACCTTCTGGCAGCACCCGGCGGGAAGGTGGATGTGAGCTAGGAGCGGAATCCCCGCTCATAGCATTGCCGGGGACTCCGCTCCAGGCAGAGACCCTGACGACTACCCTCCCACCCTGGGCCAGCCTTAGGGGTGTACGACCTCTGCCATTGCACATCACCCCAGCAGGTGGAAGGGGGCGTTGCGCTGGATCCCTTCCCCTGCTGGTTTCAGAAGCGCCCAGGCCCGGCGACTCGGCAGTCGCCTGTCCGCTTCTTCAATCAGTGGCGTCGCTACCGCTGTAGCAGCCATAGCGGCTGCTAGCAGCGACACCGGGCATGAAGGCGCTCGTGCCGCCCGTCGGGACGGTGTACGGGACCCCTCATGGCCGGCGCCGCCGCTAGCAGCCGCTGCTACAGCGGTAGTGACACCAGTATAGCAGAGCAGGGAGGTATCTCTGCTCTGCTATCTACTAGCGCTGCTGTAACTCCTGAAGGAGCGGAATCCCCGTGGACAGAGACATTAAGCGTAACGCTCCAGCAGCGGACTCCCCGGCCACACTGGGATTTCGCTCCTTCAGGGAGCTACACTGGCACTATCTACAGGAAGGGGGTGTGCTACCTACAAGGGGTCTGTGTGGCACCACCTACAAGGGAGCTGCGTGGGGCTATCTACAGGGGGTACTGTGGCATTATATACAGAGGGCACTCAGCACTATTAACAGAGGGCACTGCGGTATTATCTACAGGGGGTGTGGCACTATCTAGAAGGAACCGTGGCATTATCTACAAGGGGGGGTGTGGCACTATATACAGAGGGCACTGCAGCATTATCTACAGAGGGCACGGTTTTATTATCTACACATGAAATTCATCCGTTTTTAAAAATTTGTCAAAAACTGAAAACACGGAACGGGTACAAAACGGCAGTCAAAAACTGACCTAGATGGCAGTTTTTAACAGCAGACACCCGAACCCTGTTGTGTGAATCCCTGCGTGGTGTGGGGTGGGTAGGATATGCAGGGTGGTATTGGTTAGCTGTAAAGGCGCCAAAAACTATCTACTCGCTGAACTTATGGCTAGTGTTTGGCGTCTTTTCAGGCTCCCATAGCTGCTTCGATGACTTGATCTGGACAGCAGCTGCCTTCTGGGCTCTCTCTCTCTTGGCACCGGCCTTGGCGCTGCGCTGAATATGACACAATGTGTGTGTCAGACTTCTCTGTTCCAGCCTTGGCGCTACACTAAAGGAGAGCCCTGACATGGAACACAAGTATCTAATCTATCACAAACTATCCACCACTCTTATAAAATTGGCACATTTTCAGACCCTTGACTACCTTTTTGGTGGACCAGTGTGGTAAAAACTGATGATAAAAACGGATGGTAAAAACTGATGACAACTGATTGTTTTATTGTAAAAATCGTGAAAAAGTCAGATTACAACTGATGCAAAAATGTATCTGTTGCCATCATTTGAGAGACAAAAAAACTGATGCGGATACAACAGATATATGTGAACGCCGCCTAACCGCACCTCAACCGCAATGCGTGAATGGACCCTAAGGCTGGATTCATACGACCGAGTGCAAACTCGGACGTGAAAAACTGCAGGTTTTCACGTTCGAATTGCCCCCGTGCGGTACCCGTTTTCATGGAGTCCTTCATAGACTTTAATCTTTTGAGGGATCCGTGAAAACTGAAGAAAATAGGACGTCCTATTTTTCCACGGACCCTTTACATAATCCATTAAAACAACGGCCGTGTAAACGGCCCCATTGAAATACATGCGTCCGTGTGACGGCCGATGTTTTAACGGCCGTCAGACGGACATATACTACGGTCGTGCGAATAAGCCCTTTGACATATGTAAATATTGTGTAGAAGTTATTTTAAATTGCATTACTGCTATGTGTACTATACATACAAACGTGAATTTCTTAGGGTCTGTTCACATCAGCGTTCTGTTTCCGTAGATGGGTTCTGTCAGACCATTCCGTCAGAGGAACCCATCAACGGAAAGGCAAATGCAAACCATAGCTACCATTGATTTCAATAGTAATGCTTCCGTTACTAATGGTTTCCGATTGTCTCCGTTCCGTAAAGGTTTCCGTTTTTTTTCAGAAACAATAGCGCATACGACTGCGCTATTGATTCCGACAAAAAGTAAGCTATGGTTACCGTTGATGGGTTCATCTGACGGAAAGGTCTAATGGAAACCCATCAACGGAAACTGAACGCTGATGTAAACACACCCTTAGCACACATTTTGATCAAATTTTATGAGCCCACCTGTCACGACAAGGCGACCTCATTCAGCTGGGTCCCTACGCTAAACAGACCAATTTGTGGGCGATTCATAATATAAATTAGACAATAAATTATATGTAAGAAATGCAGAAAAACAAACAAGGTTTTTTACTAAACCATTCCCCATAAAAAAAAAAAACGTGCTAAAATTAATTGTACCGGCTATGGTACAACAACAGTGACTGTTATTACTTGGTATGAATTAGAGACATGCGGACCACAGAGCGGCTGGGTTTAGATACGAAGACAAGCACATTAGATCAAACGTTCACATTTGCAAAACTCAGATGAGCCAGCAGACAATTACAAAATATGCCCATTACGCTGTACTCAAATTTTAAAAAAGCCTGTAAAAATTTATTCATACACCTTGTCCAACAAGCGACAAATTGATATTACTTACTCAATCTGTAGCTACATGCTGGGAATAAAGTCAACATAAATTGTATAACATCTGACAATGCCATATATGCCCCAGTGATGATCTGTAAAAATTTGAGGGGGAACAAAAAAAAAAACACATAAGAACTTGCAATAATTATGTAGAAAACAAAAATGGGGGGGAGGGGGGGGGGGACCTGCTATGTAAACGACTTTCTTAAAAATGCATAGTACCGTATATGTCGGCGTATAAGACGACTGGGCGTATAAGACGACCCCCAACTTTTACCCTTAAAATATAGAATTTAAGATATACTCACCATTTCGTGCAGGAGCGCTTCACTATGGCCATCGGCGGCAGGACCCAGGACTCTCTGTCTCTTTGAACTCGCGCATGCGCAGATAGGCTGCTTCATCGCGCGAGATCTGAGAGGCAGGGAATGAGAGGAAAGGGCGGGCCAGAGCATCTTACAGAGATGTTCCCTGGCGGCTAATACCGGCTTCCCTCAGATCCGTGGCGGATTCCGTGCATCCCGGGAGCCTGTGTACCGGACTGCAGGCTCACAAGGTAACACACAACCTGTGTGTAGACGATATGTAGACTAGGGATGTCACGATACCAGAATTTGGACTTCGATACCGATACTTCGTTTAGTATTGCGATTTCGATACCAATTTCGATACTTTTGCCAACAGTAATAAAAAAAAAATTCTTCCGTTTTCTGATGTGAGGCGCGACGTGTGATGAATTTTGAACGCGCCTCACATTAATAGTAATTAATCCCATCATGTTTCTCAGTCATATTGGGTTAATGTGCGAGGTACATGATGGGGTTAATTACTATTAATGTGAGGAACATGGAGGGTAAATTCATCGCACCTCATGCAGCACATTAATAAGTGAATGAAAGCCGTGTTTATTTAATTTTTTTATTTTAATGTTTATTGTAAAAAAGGTGAAGGTGTATTTTTTTTAAAATTTAACAATACTTTGTTTTTACTTTATTTTTAAACTTTAATGTACTGACATATATCAGATATGTGCCAGTACATTAACCTGTGGACGGATAATACACAGGCAGTTGTTAGGACATACTTGGGTATGTCCTAACAACATGAAATATGGTAAGACAGCCCTGGGGTCCGTCAATAGACCCTGGGCTGTCTGCCCATATATGGTATGGCCCTCGATCGCGTCACAGGAATTCCCTGTGACGCGATCCAGGGGCATCCCCCCTTCTCACTTTCCCCTGAATGCTGCAGTCAGCTGTGATCGCAGCATTCAGGGGAATAACGGCGGAGATGAGAGGTTTCTCTGATCTCCGCCGTTATAGCGCGGGGCTGCGGCTGTGTAATACAGCCATTGCCCCGCTCCTGACAGGAAGTGCGCGCTCGGTCAGCATGAGGTGATGCGGCCGGCGCTGCACTAATGAGCGGCAGTTCAGGCACTGAAGACAGAACATGGGGGTGTTTTGTAGCGCGCCCGCCATGTTCTGTCTCCAGTGCCGCCGCTCATTAGTGCAGCGCTGGCCGCATTGCATCATCCTGACCCCGCGAACTTATCATGACTCAGGAGCGGGGCTGTGGCTGAATTACACAGCCGCAGCCGCGCTCCCATACATTCATGCGTCACTATACTGAGCCGTGCGGCTGCAACATGCATCCCTAATGTAGACAATATCCGGCATATAAGACGACCCCACACTTTTGACATCTTTTTAAGGGTGTAAAAAGTCGTCTTGTACGCCGATATATACGGTACTTCAATACCAAGTGACAGACACATGTATGGCTGAGACCAGCTAAGTACAGACAAGTAGAATCACGTTTGGCTTCATATTTGCTCACACTTTGTAGAAGCACTGTTTATGAATAGTGTCCTTTTCAAAGCACAAAACCTAGTTGTGTACACAAGTATTCATTTGTAATATTCTCAATGTGTATTGTTATCTTGTCTAAAGCTTCACTGTCACATCCACACCCTCTATGCACACATGATGATCCGCTGAATAAAGCGGTAGCAGCGCTCGCTGAAGTATCGTGGCCCCTTCACTGCAGTACCTGGC
The DNA here is from genome assembly GCF_050947455.1 of Rhinoderma darwinii. Lineage (NCBI taxonomy): Eukaryota > Metazoa > Chordata > Amphibia > Anura > Rhinodermatidae > Rhinoderma > Rhinoderma darwinii. The sequence continues at coordinate 154,123,250 of NC_134690.1, read as the reverse complement.
AAAGCAACGTCCATACAAGTGTGGCTGTGTCTGGTACTGCAACTCCGCCCATTCAAGTGAATGAAGCTCAAGTATAGTTGATTTGCAGTACCAGTCACAGACATGGTCGTATAAATGTTGGACTTCATTATGTTTATCAGTGGGGGTCCCGGGGATGGGACCAACACGATCATACAATTTTGGCCTAGCTGAAGGATAGGCTATCAACAGGTGCATAGCTAATGGCTCATAGGCCCCGATGCAAAAGATGTTCTTGTCCCGTCCCCCACTTCTCATGGCCGACTACCCGCAGCTTTCAGCTGCATCGCTGGGTTTCATAAGTGACCCAACGATGCAGCACTAGTAGCCAGGGGCGTCACTAAGGACTTAAAACATCAGGGGAAACAACATATCTATAGCACTAAAGGGCCTTTTACACCTGCCGATATCTGGCCGATGCAGCGAGCGCCGATCAACGAGACATCCTTTGTCTTCTGCTGATGCCAGTCTGGACTAGGGATGTCACGATACCAGAATTTGGACTTGGTATCGCAATACAACACAAAGTATCGGTATCAAATACGATACTTTTGCCCAAAAAAAAGTTCTTCCATTTTCTGACGTGAGGCACGTGGTGGTATGAATTTTGAACCTTCATGTGCCTCACATTAATAGTAATTAACCCCATCATGTTCCTCAGTCGTAATGGACAACATTGGGTTAATGTGTAAGGTACATGGGGTTATTTACTATTAATGTAAGGCACATGGAGGTTCAAAATTCATAATACCTTGTGCTTCACATTAATAAGTGAAAGAAAGCAGTTTTTTTATTTTATAACAGAGTAAACACGAATGACGCTATAAATGTGTTATTACGGTCGTGACAATACCGAATGTGTACATTTTATGTAGCGAGACTTATTTTAATGTTTATTGTAATGTGTGTATGTGGTTTTTTTTATTTAACATTACTTTACTATTTTTTTACTTTTAAACTTTAACCAGTTCAGGACTGGGCTATTTTGAGCCACCGTTTAGCCCTTTTTAGCACGTGTTAGTTAAATGGCTATAACTTTTCTATTTGTTGGGCTAACGACGTGATTTTTGCGAAGTTTTTTCCGTAGACAATGCAGGTTTCATTTTGTATCGTTTTTATAAACACCTTTTTTGCTATTTTAGAAGTTTTATTCATAAAGTTTGAAAATAATAGTAAAAAAATAAGCTTTTTTACGTTTCAGCTATTTTTTTGGGGTAATAACATAGTTTTACCCTAAAATAGACCTTTTATTTGTAATCGTCATTGTCTACCGTAAATTTTTATATATTACATGTCTATATTAGGGTAATTGGGTCAGCGCTAGCGTTACAACAATGATTGGCGGGGGGGGGGATGTTTTTTTTTTGGGGCTGGGTATTTTATGTGTATTTATTATTTAATTTTTTTTGCTCTTTACTTTACTATTTTTTTATTACTATGGTCTATCCCTCAAAAGGTCAAAAAAGACCTTCGGGGAACTTTATATATTTTTTTTCTTTCTTTTACACCATCTTTTCCAATGTAACTGGAGCTGCACAGCAGCCCCAGTTACAGGGGAAATCAGCCCTCTCATAGTGACGATTGTCACGAATAGGGCTGCGCTGGGTCTAGTAAGACCCAGCAGCAGTCTGTCAGTAACGGCACCCGGCGATCATGTGACCAGTCAGATGATCACCGGGACCAATAGAGACAGAGCCGCTGCTGCTGCCTCTATTCATATACACAGCGATCATTGAGCGCTGTGTAAAAAGACATCGGAGAAGACAGAAACAGCGAAAGCTGCTTCTATCTTCTCCTCAGGGTCCCCGGCAGTCACTGACAGCCGGAGACCCGACATTCAGCTGCCCGATCGCGCAGGCAGCAAGTGAAAACCCGAGCCGTAAAAAGTCTATGGCTCGGGTTTTAAGAACCCTGACCGCTGGCCGTGAAAATACAGCCAGCGGTCGGGAACCAGTTAATGTACTGGCATAGATCTACATGCCAGTACATTAGCCTGCGTACGGATAGTACACAGGCAGTTGTTAGGACATATAACCTTATTCATGGTCAGAATTCACCTCATTCAGCCGCAACACAGAGTGGCTGAACGGGGTTTAGGGGGTCCCGTTCTGGAGATAGGTGCGGGTCCCAGAGGCGGGACCCACATCGATTTGACATTTATGACATATCCTGTGGATATCCTCAGAAAAAGCTTGGTTGAGCATGGTTTCTCAGACGGAATCAATAGCGCAGTCGACTGCGCTATTGATTCCGTCACAAAAACCTGCCGAAATGGTGACAAACGGAAACCATCAACAATGTTTTCGTCGCCATTGATATCAATGGGGATACAAACGGAAGCTAAGGTTTCCGTTTGACTTTCCATTGAGGGGTTCCACCACGGAAACCTCAGACGGAACCCCTGAACGGAAAGCGAACTCTGATATGAACCGGCCCTTAGAAAACCTCAAATAGTGACACTAGAAGTGTATCGTTAAAGAGAACCTGCTTGCTCTCCTGACATGTCTGTTTTAGTTAATACTGATATTCTCTATGAAACAATTTTTTTGTAGTATCTTTCTTAAAACTTTGCATTGTGCTTTTCCTCTGTTATTCCTCCTGGAAATGTAAGAATAAATTGACAACTGAGTGTTATTATTCCCCTTTTCAGAGGGGTTTGTCCCCAGTCTCACTCTGTCAGCACTGATTGGTCAATGTCAGTCTGTGTAACACCCAGTTGTCAATTTATTCATTCACGTTTCTAGGAAGAATAACAGGAACGCACAACGTAGACATAAAAAGATAGATGCTCCAGAATTGTTTATTCATAGGGAAGTCAATTATTTATTAAAGCAGACATGTCTGGTTTTTATTTTTAACTGCCACACAACAGAACATGTTTTCTGTGACACACGGTACTTAAAAATTATATTCATACCATTATTATACATACCTGGATGGTGAGCTGTTTTGACAATAAGGCCCCAATTGTGTTACACATAGAACCGAAAAACCCATATATGCTCCAGAACACAGATTCTTCATAGCTGAATTTCCGCTTGAACCTCAAGTAGACATGTCTAAAAGATACATACCGGTATATTAAAATAACGGCAAGCAATAATACTGGCGATTTTTAAATACTACTGAAAAACTAATATTATTATAGACCAGACTTATTGATCTGTGGAGCGATCTTCTCACTTTAATAAAAGCAGCAATTTCTATTTCATTATTTAATGGGTAACAAGTTAGTGTTAAAGGGGCTTATTTATTTAAAGAATAGGAAAGGGTACAGTTTTCTAATATACATGTATTAGAAATTCTGCTCACATACTATTGTTATATCAGTGTAGTAGGCCCGTCTCTTCACAGTAGAACGGTATAATCCGTAGGGCCTGTGAGTTCATTTGGTCTGGCCCGACCACACTCAGACCGCGTCATTGGCTATTTGGCTCAAGTATGACGGCGGTCAGAGTGAGGTTGGGGAGTTCCAGCCCGAGAGTGGACCAGCCCGGTCACCTGACCCGAGACAGTGACGTGAGGTCAGGTGACTGGACTGGTCCACTCCCGTCACAGCATGCCCCGCTGGGTCATTCCCTCCTAGGCTCTGTCCCCCCTATTCACTCACATTTAAAAGCAGACGGAGCCAAATATGGCGGCGGCGGTCTGAAGTTGTTGCGCGTCGGCCCAAGAGTGGAGCAGTCCGGTCACCTGATCCGAGTCAGTGACCTGAGGTCAGGTGACTGGACTGGTCCACTCCCGTCCTAGCACGCAGGATATGTCATAAATGTCAGAAAGATGCGGGTCCCACTTCTGGGACCCGCACCTATCTCTAGAACGGGGCCCCCTAAACCCCGTTCTACCTCCCTGTGTTCTGGCTGACTTCCGACCATGAAGAAGAAAACAGCATAGCTCACTGTAGTTTCGGAAACAGCGTAACTTGCACGCTTCGCTGCTTCTGTAACTGCCATTCACTACTATGGGAGTTACGGAAACTACGTAGCTCAGCGAGCCACTCGGTTTTCTTCTTCATGGTCGAAAATCAGTCAGAACACAGAGAGGTAGAAAAGGGTTTAGGGTGGCCCCGTTCTAGAGATAGGTGGGATCCGTATCTACCTGACTTTTATGACATATCCTGTGGATATGTCATAAATGTCTAATGGGAAAACCCCTTTAAGCAAGTCGGGACAAGCTCCTTTTCAAAACTTACCATTGCAAAGAGTCGATTGCGCTCTAGACTGACTGACACGGTAGCAACATCATCAATACCGGCTAACATCGCACGCCTCACCGAAGAGAAGTCGTTCCAGCCATCACATTAGGGGTGAGTTAATTCAATGTTTGACCATATATAGCAGGCACATTTTTAAGTTGATAATTTTGTATGGCATGCGAATGATTTTATAAATATCCTAAGTGAATAGAACAAATGGTGGAATAATTATGAGCTACTTCACCCTGTGTGTATTTACTTGTATAAAACGGGTGCCTGTCTCTAGGTGATATTCTCATTTTTGTAATAAACTAAATTGAAAAAAACCCCCCAAAAAAACAGAGGAGACAGCGAGAACAATGTCACAAAGACTGACAGACAGGATGCTGCTGTATGTAGTCATATTTAATACTCCTCAGTAAAATACTATTTACCAGATCATATACCTGAAGGTCAGTGGTCACATGATGTGCGGGTGGTGGGTCACATGATGTGCGGGTGGTGGGTCACATGACTGACGCCATCTTTAGTCCATTCAGTTATTCTATGGATGCATTATTATGGGCGATACCAGACAAGGGCAACTGCACCGTTACAGAAAGGTATGCGATCATCATTTCTAATACATGTATATTAGAAAAGCTTAAATAAATTAAACATAATAAAACTGGACAACCCCTTTAAGGCACTGTTCACATCAGCGTTGCTTTCCGTTGAGTGGTACCATTGGGTTAACCCCTCAACGGAAATGCAAACGGAAACCTTACATTCTGTTTGCAGTGATCTAAACGGTGACGGAAACTTTGCTAATGGTTTCCGTTTGCCATCGTTGTGAAAGGGTTCCGTTGTTTTCAACGGAATCAATATCGCACAATGTGAACAGGCCCTAAGTCTGTTATTAATACCGCTCCAATATTAGACGGGAGGCCTACCAGCCTCAAAGCTCTCATAATTCCAACCAACTACAAATATGTACAGTAATATCTCCAGTTCATTTGCAATAAATGACATCTGCAGTATAAGCAGATAACCTAAAATATTTATTTATTTTTAATAAATTTTTTCCAAATGGCCATCATGTTTTATGGGGATACTAGTAGCCGGTCCTCCTGAAATCAGATACTGCCAAGAAGAGATGACTCAATGACGGATGTCCAGGATGGAAAAACAATAAGGCCACTGAACTGAAGTCAACACGCACACCTAGTAATGCAAATATAGTACAGTCTAGTAACGAAGGCCGGGTCACACAGAGTTTTTTGCAGGAGGAAAATATGCCTCAAAATTCCGTTTGGAATTTTGAGTCAGATTTTGCTCTGCATGCACACCGATTTTTGCGACGTTTTTCACCTGCGGCCATTGAGCGCTGCGGGAATAAAACGCTGCAAAATACACTTTCTCTGCCTCCTATTGAGGTCAATGGGAGGTCAGAGGCGTAAACGCCCGAAGATAGGGCATGTCCCTTCTTTATCCCGCGAGCCGGTTTAATGTCATAGTGTCATAATGATGGCGGCTGCGCGAAAATCACACAGCCACGCATCATATGCTGCTGACACACGGAGCGGTTATGGACCTTTTGCGCGTGCAAAACGCACACGCTCGTGTGAATCCGGCCTAACCATGCAGTTTTTGAGGGTATGGTCACAGCCATTGCTAGAAGCAGGACCATCGGAAATAGTTTGAGATAATTCCATTTGTGACTTCTGGACTCGTGGTGAGTTACTGATATAATTGTACAAGGTTAGGCCTCATTTACACGAGCGTAATATACGCGCGTGCGACGCGCGTGCTTTTCACGCGTGTCGTACGCACCTATATTACTCTATGGGGCAGTGCAGTTGATGCGTGAATTTTGCGCAGCGCGAGTGCGTTGCGTAAAACTCACGACATGTTCTATAATCGTGCGTTTTTCGCGCATCACGCACCCATTGAAGTCAATGGGTGCGTGAAAACCATGAAGGTCGCACGGAAGCACTTCCGTGCGAACTGCGTGATTCACGCAAGAGCTGTCAAACTGAATGTAAACAGAAAAGCACCACGTGCTTTTCTGTTTACAAACATCCGAACGGAGTGTCTTAGACATGAGCGAACCGAACTTTACCGGGTTCGGCCGAACTCGTTTTGACCGAACCCGGCAGGAGACAGTCACTGTGCAGGGTGCTGAAAGAGTTAAACTGGTTCAGCACTCTGGACAGTGACTTCCGATTCCAATATACGTGAACGTGTAAAAAAAAAAAAGTTCTGACTTACCGATAACTCCCGGCTTCTTCCTCCAGTCTGACCTCCCGGGATGACAATTCAGTCCAAGTGACAGCTGCAGTCAATCACAAGCCAAGCACAGGCTGCAGCGGTCACATGGACTGCCGCGTCATCCAGGGAGGTGGGGCCAGATGTCAAGAGAGGCGCGTCACCAAGGACGCGTCACCAAGGCCGCGTCACCAAGGCCGCGTCACCAAGGCAACGGCCGGGAAGTTCTCGGTAAGTACGAACCTCTTTTTTTTTTAAACAGGTTGCTCGATATGGTGATCGGAATGCACTGTCGAGGGTGCTGAAAGAGTTACTGCCGATCAGTTAACTCTTTCAGCACCATGGAGTGACTGACGTCGACTAGCCTCATCTCTATGATGGCGGCTGGCGAAAATCACGCAGCCGCACATCATACACGGATGACACACGGAGCTGTGAAGTGCCTTTTGCGCACGCAAAACGCTGCGTTTTTTGCGCGCGCAAAACGCACACGCTCGTGTAAATGAGGCCTTAGAACTGGCAAGGGACGATTGATTACCATGAAATTGTATTAAAATGCAGCGGTTTAGCGAAATTGTGTGAAAACACACCAAAACCAAAGATTGATTATCATTATAAGGCCTTGTTCACACAGTGCAGATTTTGCGTGTATTTTTTAAACCACACAAAAGAAATATATAAAAAGGGAAGGCATTATAGATCTGCTCTCCTGGATCCAATTCTAGTTTTGGCTTATAAAAAGACATGCAAAATCTTCAGCAAATCTGCAGTGTGTAAACAAGGCCTTATAATGATAAGCAACATACGTTCCTTCTTTTCAAAGACTGATTATCACTTATTGAAAAATATAATAATATTACAGGTTAGGAGTGCTAGATTCTGGAGAGAGAACATTGAACCAGGGATTTATGATGATTGTCATATTTGGAGTCAGGGAGGAATTTTTCCCCTAATGAGGCCATTGGCATCTACCTCATGGGTGGATGCAAATTGCGTAAACGCTGCGGAATTCCCGCAATGGGATTATGTGCGGAAATTCTGCAGAATTTACAGTAGCAGCAAAGTGAATGAGATTTAGAAATTCTCATGCCCAAGCTGTGGAAAAAAAAATGCAAAACCCCCGCCGATTAGCAGCTTTGAAGGGGCTCGTACGAGCACCCCTCCTTCCCCTATCTGCTCATACTGTGAATCCCCAACACACTTGTAGCGGAAATTCACAGTATTTCAAGTGAAGGGGAGAAGACGTAAGGAAGAACATATGTTGTTTATCACTTCTTGAAAAATATAATAAGTTTGTCGGTGATTCACAGTACAAGCAGTGAAGGGGAAGCAGTGCTGGTATGAACGCTGTGGCCTTCGGAACAGCTGATTGGCAGGAGTGCCGGGTGTTGGACCCCCACCGATCAGAAGTTGATCGCCTATCCTGAGGCTAGGTCATTGATTTCTTATAACTGGACAACTCTCTTTAACCCCTACGCAAACCATGACGTAATAGCACGTTGTGGTGCGGGGGGGGGGTGATGTTTGGAGCGGGCTCATCCGCTCCATACACAGCGGGTGTCAGAATTGTATTACAGCTGACGCCCTGGCTGATTCCGGCAGTTAAAACCCTTAGATGCTGCGATCAATCGCAGCATCTAAGATGCCCCCCTCTGACAGCTCGAGATCAGGAGGTGCCGATGGTTGTCATGGCAGCCCAGGGGCCTTATGAGGGCCCCTAGTACTACCTTTCTTGCTAAGCTCTGCCTCTGGCAGTGCTTAACAGGAGCCTGTAAAAATGACAATATACTGCAATACATTATAAAACAAAGATCTCACGAGATCACGCTATGAATGACAGCAGTAGCGATTAAGTCCCACACAAACTTTACCGAAGTGTCGGGAGTGTGAATAGACATGGCGTCCTGGCTGGTGGTGATGTCTATTCACTCTCAAGACACTTCAGTAAAGTTAATGTGGGTGTATGTGACAGCACAGCGTGATCTCACGAGATCACGCTGTGCGGAATACAAATGGACATGAATGGAGAGAAGTGTATGACGGTGATTGGTCACTGATTGGTCAGCGTCATACACTACTCTGCACTACGCCCAGTTGGTCAAAAGTAAAAAAATGCCTAGTTGGTCATTAAGAAACTAATTAGCATAAAGCTAAAATTGCTCATAACTTCCTCATCAATGATCGTTTTTCTAAATAAAAACCACTGTTATCTACATTACAGCGCCAATCACATTATGTAGAAGATAGGGCACTTATAATCTGGTGACTGAGCCTCATTAATCTAGGGGTGTAGCTATAGGCGGTGCATAGGTTGCCGAAAAGGTCTCTCTGCTTCCTATGAGGAGACCACTATTATTATTTTGCTGGATTCAGTATTTTGCTGCGGCCAGAGTTTACGTAAGGCTATGTTCACACAGAGTTTTTTGACGCAGAAACCGCGTCGCAAAACTCGTCAAAAACGGCCCGAAAATGCCTCCCATTGATTTCAATGGGAGGCGGAGGCGTCTTTTCCCACGAGCGGTGAAACCGTCTCGCGGGAGAAGGGACATGCCCTATCTTCGGCCGTTTACGCCTCTGACCTTCCATTGACATCAATGGGAGGCAGAAAAAGCGCATTTCACAGCGTTTTATGCCCGCGGCACTCAAATCGGCGTGCAGGGAGAGGAAAATCTGCCTCAAACTTCCAAATGGAATTTTGAGGCAGAAATTCTGCCTGCAAAAAACTGTGTGAACATAGCCTAAGGATGGGTTCACACAACCATGTTACGTCCGTAAAGTACGGAACGTATTTCGGCCGGAAGACCCGGACCGAACACACTGCAGGGAGCCGGGCTCCAAGCATCATAGTGATGTACGATGCTAGGAGTCCCTGCCTCGCTGCAGGACAACTGTAATCATGATTACAGTACGGGACAGTAGTTCCACGGAGAGGCAGGGACTCCTAGCGCCGTACATCACTATGATGCTAGGAGCCCGGCCCCCTGCAGTGTGTTCGGTCCGGGTCTTCCGGCCGAAATACGTTCCGTACATTACGGACGTAATATGGTCGTGTGAACCCAGCCTTAAAGTCTATAGAAAAATATAAAAAGCACTACACAGCTGCATTGGTTTGCAGTGTTTTTGGGCAATGGAACGTTTTTGTGGTCAGTGGCAGTTTTTTTCCAAACACACATGCTCTGGGTATGGCGTTTTTCACGTAAACTTTTATTTAGGTACACCAAATAACAAAGCGCCACTAAAAACACCATCAAAAACGCATGTTACATTTTAATCATGCTGGTGGTTTTTGATGCAGTTTGTTGCCAGACAAAAAAAAAAAATCTGTATGTGTGAAGGAGACTTGAAGATGTGTAATAGGACGGTGCTTCAAGTAACCGCCACTGCTATAAATGGTATCTAGCGCAAATGGAAAATGTTTAAAAAAAAAAATATCAAATAGAATTAAAAACGCCATTACACATCTCATAGCACAGAAGATTATATATATATATACACACACACAGAGAAGTGTTTGCTCAAGTATGTGGGTCAGAAGTGACTACATTCACCACACCATACTAGCAACTTAACCCCTTTGCTGCCACTATCTCCCTCTATCTACACTGCCTGTTTAACAGACGGAAGTCTTATCAGGTGAACGATCCCTGCAGGAGGAGCAGCCAAACAAAACAAAGAAGGAACAGGCGACATTACAGGGAGAAGGAGGTGAACCAGAACAAGCAGGACAGCAGCCAGAGCCCGAACGACACGCAGATCTTCTCCTCAGCGAAGCAGGCGATCAGATAGTCCAGGTTCCACAGGCCGGGGTCACGACCCTCCTTCACGGTGACGTTTCCCGCCCCGTCCATGTTACCCCCTCAGCACCTGGTATGAGGGGGCAGCGTGCAGCGAAGTGTATGCCTGTCACTGACATATACCTGTGTGGATGCTTCCAGGCTATAGAGCTGAGGTCTGCTCCACCTGTGCATCCTGGCCGCGCCCCCTGCCCTGCCATAAAAACTCTGCTGATCCTAGTACTCTCAGCCTCAATTGAAACAAACGGGATCCTGATCATGACATTGACGCCTCCGTTCACACTAGCGGTTTTCTCTAGTGTCAGATACAATATCCCTGTTTTTGTAGTATTTAGTTTTTATTTTCTAAAGCAAATCTATGTATGACAGCAGACAAACATGATGTAATCGTAGCCCTAGGGCTCATTGCCACAGCAGAGTCCAGTGCATGGCCGGCCTTAGCTATGTTCGACCAGTGCGGTCGCACAGGGCGCCAGCCGCCACACGGCAAGAGGGGCTTCAGCGGGTGTGTGTATCCCCGCGCCGTTGCAACCAGGGCCGGCCCTAGGATAGATGGCGCCCTGTGCGAAATGATCTTTCGGCGCCCCACCCCATCATTAAAAAATAATGGCCCATAAAAAAAATTATAATGACCCTTTAATGCCCCCATACAGTATAAGGCCTCATTTACACGAGCGTATTATACGCGCGTGCGACGCGCGTGCTTTTCACGCGTGTCGTACGCACCTATAATAGTCTATGGGGCTGTTTAGACGATGCGTGAATTTTGCGCTGCGTGAGTGCGTTGCGTAAAACTCACGACATGTTCTATATTCTTGCGTTTTTCACGCAACACGCACCCATTGACTTCAATGGGTGCGTGAAAACAACGCATGCCACACGGACGGTCCTGCGTTGCATGCGCGAAAATCACGCAAGAGCTGTCAAAAGGATGAATGTAAACAGAAAAGCACCACGTGCTTTTCTGGTTACAAACATCCAAACGGAGTGTCAAATTAGAGATGAGCGCACCGAACTTCACCGGGTTCGGCCGAACTCGTTTTGACCGAACCCGGCAAAAAATGTTCGGGTACGCGACGACAGGAGACAGTCACTGCCCACGGTGCTCAAAGACTTAAACTGTTTCAGCACCATGGACAGTGACTTTCGATCACAATATACATATACGTGTAAAAAAAAACAGAAGTTCGGACTTACCGATAAGTCCCGGCTCCTTCCTCCAGTCCGACCTCCCGGGATGACAATTCAGGCCAAGTGACAGCTGCAGCCAATCACAGGCCAAGCACAGGCTGCAGCCAATCACAGGCTGCAGCGGTCTCATGGGCCTGCCGCGTCATCCTGGGAGGTGGGGCCGGATGACAAGAGAGGGACGCGTCACCAAGGCAACGGCCGGGAGACCGGACTGGAGGAAGCAGGCAGTTCATGGTAAGTTTGAACGTCTTTTTTTATTCACAGGTTGGTGTATATTGTGATCGGCATTCACTGTCGAGGGTGCTGAAAGAGTTACTGCCGATCAGTTAGCTCTTTCAGCACCTTGGACAGTGACGGGCGTCGACTACCTCATCTCTATGATGGCGGCTGCGCGAAAATCACGCAGCCGCGCATCATACACGGATGACACACGGAGCTGTCAATTGCCTTTTGCGCACGCAAAACGCAGCGTTTTTTTGCGCGCGCAAAACGCACACGCTCGTGTAAATCCGGCCTAATAATAATATTTAATAATATAATATATTACAACCCCTTCAAGGACACAGTATTTTGTCCTCTAATTGTGCCCACAGTATTATGCCCCCTGTAGTACCCCTACACAGTATAATGTCCGCTTAGTGGCCCCCACACAGTATAGTGCCCCCCTGTAGATTTTGCCATATAGCCTCCCTGTAGACAGTGCCATAATCCCCCACCTCCTTTTTGTAGATCGTGACATACAGCCCCCACCTCCCCCTTGTAGACAGCGCCCCCAAACAAAAACAAAAATTGTACTCACCTAGGCCCCGTTCACATGACGAACTGAGCTGCTCCATGACGGGACCCTAGTACAGAGTTTCCCAACCTTTTCGGACTCGAGGCAGCACTGGAAAAACAAGCATTGCAGACTCTATGACCGTGGATTCCACTCCAGGAGAAGCCAATGACGTCATGGACATAGACGACAGGAGCTTCTCCTGGAGTGGAATCGATGGTCATAGAGTCTGCAACGCTGTGGACGGGGATTCCGCCTCAGGAGTTTTCCCTGATGTCACTGTCCATATATGGACAGAGGCATCAAGCAGCGCTCCAGGACCGGAATCCCCGGCCACACGGGGATTCCGCTCCTTCAGGGAGCTACGGTGGCGCTATCTTTACTGGAAGGAGGGGGGTTGCTATCTACAGGGGGGCTGTGGGCTGTGTGGCACTACCTACAAAGGACAACTGTGCAGGAACACACACAATACCCAGCTTTCCCGGGTATGAAAAAAAAGTGTGGAAATAAACGAAGATATAACTTTTATTTTATCTAGCTAAAAGGATTAATCCTTTACTCAGACTAAATAAAAGTTATAACTTTATTTCCACACATTTATTTGATAGCTGGGAAAGCTGGGTATTTTGTCTGCTCCTGCACAGTTGTCCTTTTTTGAATGTCTTTTGCCCGCCAGCTATCGGTCATTTCGTAGTCCATGCACTACCTACCAGGGGGCTGTGGGCAGTGTGGCACTACCTACCAGGGGGGGCTGTGGGCTGTGTGGCACTACCAACCAGGGGGCTGTGGGCTGTGTGGCACTACCAACCAGTGGGCTGTGTGGCACTACCTACCAGGGGGCTTTGGGCTGTGTGGCTCTACCAACCAGTGGGCTGTGTGGCACTACCAAGCAGTGGGCTGTGTGGCACTACCAACCAGGGACGGAGCTGTGGGCTGTGTGGCACTACCAACCAGGGGGCTGTGGGGCACTACCAACCAGGGGGCTGTGGGCACTCCCTACCAGGGGTCTTTGCGACACTTCCTACCAGGGGGCTGTGGGCACTCCCTACCAGGGGGCTGTGCGGCACTCCCTACCAGGGGTCTTTGCGACACTTCCTACCAGGGGGCTGTGCGGCATTCCCTACAGGGGGCTGTGCGGCACTCCCTACAGGGGGCTGTGCGACGCTATCTACAAGGAGGCTGTGTGACGCTATCTACAAGGGGGCTGTGTGGCGCTACCTACAAGGGGGCTGTGTGGCGCTACCTACAAGGGGGCTGTCTGGCGCTACCCACAAGGGGGCTGTCTGGCGCTACCCACAAGGGGGCTGTGTGGCGCTACCCACAAGGGGGCTGTGTGGTGCTACCCACAAGGGGGTTGTGTGGTGCTACCCACAAGGGGCTGTGTGGCGCTACCTACAAGGGGGCTGTCTGGCGCTACCCACAAGGGGCTGTGCGGTGCTACCTACAAGGGGCTGTGTGGCGCTACCTACAGGGGGAATCTGTGAGTGGGGGTCTGACGGTAATTTTACTGTGAGTGGGGGGTTGATGGTCATTTTTCTGTGAGTGGGGGGCTGATGGTCTTCAAGTGGTTTCCACCTCTGATCTCCAATTGAAATTAATAGGAGGCAGAAGATACCTGCAGCGCCCGTTTGGAGCTTTTTTTCCTGCGTCTTTTGCATTCGCTTCAACAGCTTAAGAAAAAACACCAAAAAAAGGTCACACAACGCTGTCAGTTGCTGAAGGAATTTTGAGGCAGATTTTTTTTGCCTTACAAAAAACGTGTGTGAACATGCCCTACGAGTGGAGTGTTTGTTCTTAGCTGTTTTCTGTCTTTCTCAAAAAAAATTTGGTAGGGGGGCCCTGAGGAAATTTTGTTTTTCCAGTGCTGCCTCGAGTCCGAAAAGGTTGGGAAACTCTGTACTAGGGTCCCGTCATGGAGCAGCTCAGTTCGTCATGTGAACGGGGCCTAGGTGAGTACAATTTTTGTTTTTGTTTGGGGGCACTGTCTACAAGGGGGAGGTGCGGGGACTGTATGGCACGATCTACAAGTGGGAGGTGTGGGACTGTATGGCACTGTCTACAAGGGGGAGGTGGGGGACTGTATGGTACTGTCTACAAGGGGGATGTTGGGGTACTGTATGTCACGATCTACAAAAAGGAAGTGGGGGATTATGGCACTGTCTACAGGGAGGCTATATGGCAAAATCTACAGGGGGGCATTATACTGTGTGGGGGCCACTAAGCGGACATTATACTGTGTAGGGGTACTACAGGGGGCAAAATACTGTGGGCACAATTAGAGGACAAAATACTGTGTCCTTGAAGGGGTTATAATATATTATATTATTAAATATTATTATTATACTGTATGGGGGCACTAAAGGGGCATTATAATTTTTTTTATGGGGCATTTTTTTTTAATGATGGGGTGGGGCGCCGAAAGTTCATTTCGCACAGGGCGCCATCTATCCTAGGGCCGGCCCTGGTCCAGTGGATGGAGCCTGAGCGAGCCAGTCCTGTAAGATATTCTCTGCTAGAAACATTGCCACAATTTGTCTTTTAGTTGGACAATTGTAATAAATCGGAGCTATACGGAAATACGGTAGAAGCATCATGGACCTCTATGACCGTTCTATTATGGCTCTGTACGAAACCAAACCGCAATACGACCGTTTGCGCGAGCCCTAGGATCATGTAGACGTTTTCATCCGCAGATTTTACCTTATTCGTTTTAGTTGAAATCCGTGGTTAACATCACTTGCATTTCCTCAACAGAATGATTTGAAAATCCGCAGGTTGTTCTGATTTCCGCATGGATTTTTTCTGCTACATGTGGATGGGGTTTTGAAAAAACCGTAGCACATGTATTGTGCTGAAAATCGCAGCAGATTTTTGGTGCGGAATCTGTGTGGCCAGAACATCTGATTCTGGTATAGTAGTAAGGCTCTAGTCACACCGATGTGTCCTTTTTAATACAAAAGTAAAAAGAAAAATATTGGCGAAAATATTCCTTCCAAACATAAACACCAAATGCAGTGTGAATTTAGCCAAAGTTAGGCTATGTTCACACGGAGTATTTTGGGGAGGAATATCTGCCTCAAAATTCCATTTGGAACTTTGAGGCAGATTTTCCTCTCCCTGCACGCCGATTTTCGCGGCGATTTTCGCGCCGTTTTTCGCCCGCGGCCGTTGAGCGCCGCGGGCATAAAACAGCGCGAAATACGCTTTCTCTGCCTCCCATTGAAGTCAATGGGAGGTCAGAGGCGGAAGCGCCCGAAGATAGGGCATGTCGCTTCTTTTTCCCGCAAGGCAGTTTTACTGCTCGCGGGAAAAAGACGCCGACGCCTCCCATTGAAATCAATGGGAGGCGTTCTCGGGCCGTTTTTGCCGAGTTTTGCGACGCGGTTCCCGCGTCAAAAAACTCGGCAAAATACCCCGTGTGAACATAGCCAGTTTTTTGCAGGAGGAAAATCTGCCTCAAAATTCCATTTGGAATTTTGAGGCAGATTTTCCTCTGCCTGCACGATGATTTTAGCGGCGTTTTTCACCCGCGAAATCGAAATACGCTTTCTCTGCCTCCCATTGATGTCAATGGGAGATCAGAGGCGTAAATGCCCAAAGATAGGGCATGTACCTTCTTTTTTCCACAAGCCGGTTTTTCCGCTCGCGGGAAAAAGATACCTCCGTCTCCCATTGAAATCAATGGGAGGCATTTTTGGCCGTTTTTGGTGCGTTTTCTGAAAAAACTTGTCAAAAAACTGTGTGTGAACTGGCCCTTTCAGTGGTTTTGGTACCTGAATATTTTGTTGGCAAAGACCAAAGACTTTACTGCTAGAAAAGATCCTATTGGAGGCAGATAGTGGAAATCTCTGCTTTTTTCCTCTGCTTTGTTCACACTGTTGTTAGGGGATCCACTAGTAGTCGCCTTTGGCAGTTCCAACTTTTTTGACGGCAAGAATAACGCAGCATTCCGCACTAATATTGCTGTCAAAATGACAGTCAATGGGATCCGTCAGGCACTGTTTGGATCGATTTTAGGGCAGGTTCCCACGGGTCGGATACGCTGCGTAAAAATCACGCAGCATATCCGACCTGGAACCTGCAGCACTTTCTGTCCGAAAAGTCGCACCACGTTGTGGTGCGGTTTTTCTGATGGAATTTCCGCTGCGTAAGAAAGATGTTCATACTTACTCCCTCCCTCTTACGATGATGTTGCTGGCCATGTGACACTGCAGCCTGTGATTGGCTGCAGTGGTCCCATGGGATGAAACGTCATACCAGGAGGCCAGACTGCAGGAAGGACACCGTCCTGGGTAAGTAGGATTTTTTTTTTCCCCGTAGTTGCGAATACGCTGCAAAAGTCGCAACACTTGGCTTTCTGTTGCAGGTTTTGGATCCCTATTGAATTCAATGTGGGAAATCCGCAGCAATCAACAAAAACGCAGCATAAGTTGACGTGCTGCAGAATTAAATTCTGCTCCGCAGGTCACTTTATTAACGTTTACGCTGCAGGTCTTTTTCCCGCAGTATGGGCATGAGATTTTAGTAATCACATCCACTTTGCTGCTACTGTAAATGCTGCAGAATTTCCGCACAGAATTCCGTTGCAGAAATTCCGCAGAGTTTATTCTACGTGGGAACCCTGGCCTTACGACGGATCCGCCACAACACATTTGTGAACAGTAAGGCCGGATTCACACGAGCGCTGCACATCTCGGACGTGAAAAACTGCAGTTTTTCCCGTCCGAGGTGCATCCGTGTTCTGCACTGCGGGATGCGTTAATACGCATCCGCCATAGATTAGAGTCTATGGGGGGATGCGTGAAGTGTGAAAAAAAAGGGCATGTCCTATTTTCTCACGGACCCTTCACACGGTCCGTTGAAACAACGGCCGTGTGAATGGCCCCATTGAAGAACATTGGTCTGTGTGACGGCTGTTGTTTAAATGGCTGTCACGCGGACGTATACCACGTTTATGTGAATTATGTCTAAGGGCAGATTCACACGAACGTTGCGTTTTTGCGCGCGCAAACAACGCGGCGTTTTGCGAGCGCAAAAACCATTTGACAGCTGCGTGTGTCATGCGTGTCTGATGCGCGGCTGCGTGATTTTCACGCAGCCGGCATCATAGAGATGAGGCTTGTCAACGCCCGTCACTGTCCAAGGTGCTGAAAGAGCTAAATCTTTCATCACCCTCGACAGTGAATGCCGAACACAACAGCGAAAAACCTGTAAAAAAAAAAGATAAAGTTCCTACTTACCGAGAACTTCCCGGCCGTTGCCTTGGTGATGCGTCCTTGGTGACGCGTCCTTGGTGACGCGCCTCTCTTGACATCGGGCCCCACCTCCCTGGATGACGCGGCAGTCCAAGTGACCGCTGCAGCCTGTGATTGGCTGCAGCCTGTGCTTGGCCTGTGATTGGCTGGAGCTGTCACTTGAACTGAAGTGTCATCCCGGGAGGTCGGACTGCAGGAAGGAGACAGGAGTAATCGGTAAGTTAGAACTTCGTTTTTTTTTTACAGGTTCATGTATTTTGGGATCGCAAGTCACTGTCCATGGTGCTGAAACAGTTTAACTCTTTCAGCACCATGCACAGTGAATGTCTCCCGACGTCGCGGACCGGAAATTTTTTTGCCGGGTTCGGCCAAAACGAGTTTGGCCGAACCCGGTGAAGTTAGCTTCGGTTGTCGGGGTTCGCTCCTCGCAAAGACACTCCGTTTGGATGCTTGGAAACAGAAAAGCACGTGGTGCTTTTCTGTTTCCATTCATCCTTTTGACAGCTCGTGCGCTGTTTCAGTCTGTTCGGACGGAATTGCTTCCGTGCGACCTGCGTGGTTTTCACGCACCCATTGACTTCAATGGGTGCGTGATGCGTGAAATACGCAGAGTTATTGAACCTGTCGCGTATTTTGCGCAGCGAACAAACGCTGCGCAAAATACACGGACTGTGTGTACTGCCCCATAGACTTCTATAGGGCATTGCGTGCCGCGCGAAAACCACGCGGCCTACACGCTGCCAAATCACGTTCGTGTGAATCCCCCCTAAGGGTGAGTTCATACGTAGCGTATATACTGCAGATTTTCCGCAATGAATTTTGTTGTGGAGAATCTGCAGCATAATACAGAAGCAGCAGAAAGGATGAGATTTTAACAAATCTTATCCACACGCTGCGTAAATGCTGACCGGATAAAACGCTCAGAAATTGACCTGCGGTGCGTTTTTTTTAAATCCGCAGCATGTCAATTGTATTTGTGTAATCGCTGCTTATTTTTTGCGGGTTTTCCCCATTGAATTCAATTGGGAGGTAAAACCCGCAACAAATGGCATATGTTGCGTTATTTTGCGTTGGAAAAGCAACAATTCTGCCGCAAAAAACGCAACTCAAAATAAAAAACTTATACTTACCCAGGAATCTGTGTTTCTTCATCCAGGCCGGCCTCCTGGGATGATGTTTCATCCCATGTAACCCCTGCAGACAATCACAGACTGCAGTGGTCACATGAGCTGAAACGTCATTCCAGAAGACCCGTCTGCAGGACAGCGGAGAGACGTGTCGCCACCGTAAGTATGAGGGTATGTTCACACGCTGAGCCAAAACCGTCTGAAAATACGGAGCTGTTTGCAAGGGAAAACAGCCCCTGATTTTCAGACGTTTTTTGAGCAACTCACGTTTTTCGCAGCGTTTTTCGAGGCGTTTTCGCGCCGTTTTTTCTGCCGTTTTTGGAGCTGTTTTCAATAGAGTCTATGAGAAAACGGCTCCAAAAACGTCCCAAGAAGTGTCCTGCACTTCTTTTGACGAGGCTGTAATTTTACGCATCGTCTTTTGACAGCTGTCAAACGACGACGCGTAAATTATAGGTCGTCGGCACAGTACGTCGGCAAACCCATTCAAATGAATGGGCAGATGTTTGCCGACGTATTGGAGCCGTATTTTCAGACGTAAAACGAGGCATAATACGCCTCGTTTACGCCTGAAAATAGGTCGTGTGAACCCAGCCTGAAACTTTTTTTTTTTACATTCAGTTTTCCACAGCTGACATTCCGGCCGAAAAACTGCATCAAAATTTGGTGCGGTTTTTCAGCCGGAAGTTCCCTGTGGCACACAGGGCGGATACGCTGTGTGCTGTTATGCAGTGTATCTGACCTGTGTGAACATACCCTAAAGGAGTTTTGTAATCGTGCCTGGAAGGTTCGGAGGTCTCCACTTCATTTACATCACCTTTTGTATTTTTGATGTATCTTCTGTGTGGAACATGACACAAGGCGATGCCGGCACAGAGAAAGGAGGCCGCGAGTCTCAGCAAGCTCTCACTGCATGGAAATGGTAAAGCGTGTGTAATGTTTGTATTCGCTGACGCCTGTATACTCTGATGTCATCTGTGTGCACACAAATATCAAGTTACAGTCCTGATTCAGCTTGTCGAAGCACCCGGATTCCCTTACTCTGCGGATTTGTTCCAGAAATTTCTGCGTCTTATTATCGAGTTGCTTCTGCGACATGTTCAGGGATTTTTGCAAGCCCCATTGACATGGATGGGACAGTCGCCGAAATTTCTATAAAAAGTCTGCTACATGTGTATATACCCATAACGCTCATGCACACGCAGTAGTGTCAAGAATGGGAATGGATCCTGTCACGTGTTATTAGAAAAACACTTTCCAGATTACACATGGCCGTAACCGATCCTGTTCTTGGCCCTCATCATGTGGCTCACAGACTATGTGCATGCGTCCTTGGTCTTGGGATACATGGCAGCTTAGTCCAGGAAAAAGTTGCAGTCACTCACAATGCAAGTTCAATTCCCTATGGGGAACAATCATCGCCTTACAACGATCGTAAAATTTTTGACGCAGTTATATTCTCGAAGAACCTGCAGGGAAGTGGAATTATCTTATGCTGCGCCATCCGTTTAATAAATTCTGCCGGAAGTCATAACCAATATACAGCCACACTGCATTGGAATACATAGCGCTGTCGTGGAAATCCATCGCTCAAAATATATTATACTGAAATTTATACGAGTCCAAACAGACTCTCAAGGCCAGACCCCATTAGTCAGTATCCTAATTAGGATATTTCACCGATATATATCGAGAGAGGAGAAGAAAACACACAGACACGCTGATATGTTCAAAAATACTCCTCTGAAGGATTTCAGACTCAGGCCTCATTTACACGAGCGTGTGCGTTTTGCGCGCGCAAAAAAACGCAGCGTTTTGCGTGTGCAAAAGGCACTTGACAGCTCCGTGTGTCATCAGTGTATGATGCGCGGCTGCGTGATTTTCGCGCAGCCGCCATCATAGAGATGAGGCTAGTCGACGTCAGTCACTGTCCAGGGTGCTGAAAGAGTTAACTGATCGGCAGTAACTCTTTCAGCACCCTCGACAGTGAATTCCGATCACAATATACAGCAACCTGTGAATAAAAAAAAGACGTTCATACTTACCAAGAACTTCCTGCTTTCTCCAGTCCGGTCTCCCGGCCGTTGCCTTGGTGACGCGTCCCTCTCTTGACATCCGGCCCCACCTCCCTGGATGACGCGTCAGTCCATGTGACCGCTGCAGCCTGTGATTGGCCTGTGATTGGCTGCAGCTGTCACTTGGACTGAATTGTCATCCCGGGAGGTCAGACTGGAGGAAGAAGCTGGGAGTTATCGGTAAGTCAGAACTGTTTTTTGTTTTTTTACACGTTCATGTATATTGGGATCGGAAGTCACTGTCCAGGGTGCAGAAACAGTTTAACTCTTTCAGCACCCTGGACAGTGACTGTCTCCTGACGTCGCGTACCGGAATTTTTTTGGCCGGGTACGGTCAAAACGAGTTTGGCCGAACCCGGTGAAGTTCGGTTCGCTCATCTCTAAATTCTGACACTCCGTTTGGACGTTTGTAAACAGAAAAGCACGTGGTGCTTTTCTGTTTACATTCAGTTTGACAGCTCTTGCGCGAATCACGCAGTTCGCACGGAAGTGCTTCCGTGCGGCATGCGTGGTTTTCACGCACCCATTGACTTCAATGGGTGCGTGATGCGCGAAAAACGCACGATTATAGAACATGTCGTGAGTTTTACGCAACGCACTCGCGCTGCGCAAAATTCACGCATTGTCTGGACTGCCCCATAGAGTAATATAGGTGCGTACGACACGCGTGAAAAGCACGCGCGTCGCACGCGCGTATATTACGCTTGTGTAAATGAGGCCTCAAACTGTTAAACTGAAATTCAGAAGGGGTGTAGGCTTGAGGTAAACCAATCAGAGACAATGTAACAATATTTGTTATTCAGTAAAAAGCATACAATAAAATACATCCCAGATACATCATTATAATTCTTCACACATTAGGTTTTGCAGGTGTCTTATCTCTTTTTTACAGAATATTCTCGTGGAGATGGGGGAGACCTTCCCACACAAATACTTGCCACCCTCCCATCTCCCTCCCATCTCCCTCCCTGTCCATTCCTTACCAACTTCGCATGGGAACCAAGGTCAAAGATAAAACATACGAAATCAACATTACTTGTATTAAAGGAACAATGACTTTTCTATTCACTACAAAAGAACCAAGATGGGAACTCCAGACAAGATGGCTGCTGCACGAAACGAAATCATTTAAACATTATCATCACTTTCACATATTACATATCTTAGTAATTCGGCATCCTGCTTGATAATTCATAATGTAATTTCATACAGAGAATATAAGCAAATAAATCATCCTTCACAGCGCACACTAGTTTAACCCCTTTTAGATATTTTTTATTTAAGCTGTTTACGTCCTAAGGTCTTGTTCACACAGCGCAGATTTGCTGCAGATTTTGGCAATAATTTTCAAGTCAAAACCAAGAACGGAACCTAAACAGAAGCAATATATAAAGAAAGGCCTATTCGGTCTGCTCTCCTGGATTCAATTCTGCTTTTAGTTTAAATAATGCAAGTAAAATGTGCAGCAAATCTGCACCATGTGAACAAGGCTTAAAACATTCCTCTGTTCGAAGAAACTAATTTAAAGGGATTTTCTGTGACTTAAAGAGGACCTGTCATGTCCCCAGAAAAGTTAATATTACAGGGCGGCTTAGGTTCACGCGCCATTGTTGCTGGGCATTGGAGACTACCCAGTTGTCATTTTATTCATAAATAAGCATATCAGCCGTCGACCGGGCTGATTGCGGGGGAACGGGGGCAACTAGAAGCATCAAATAAACCAAGCGGGAATCGGGTAGAAGATTAACTTTTCTGGGGACATAATATGTCTTCTTTTAACTATTTACTTTTAGAACCCTATGATCTAAGTTTGGCTCAGGAGAACTGTGGACGGTGTTGGGTTTGTGACTGTAAGGGTATGTTCACACGGCGGGGGTCCGTAACGGCTGAAATTACGGGGATGTTTCAGCCTGAAAACATCCCCGTAATTTCAGCCGTACCGGCATGTGCAGGCACTTGAACGCCGCGTCCATTACGGACGTAATTGGCGCTGCTATTCATTGGAGTCAATGAATAATGGCTCCAATTACGGCCAAAGAAGTGACAGGTCACTTCTTCTACGCGGGCGTCTATTTACGCGCCGTCATTTGACAGCGGCGCGTAAATATACGCCTCGTGTGAACAGACAAACGTCTGCCCATTGCTTTCAATGGGCAGATGTTTGTCAGCGCTATTGAGGCGCTATTTTCAGACGTAATTCGGGGCAAAAACGCCCGAATTACGTCCGTAAATAGGCCGTGTGAACATACCCTAAGGGTATGTGCACACCTTAACTGCAGTTACGCCTGAAAACACGGCTCAAATACGTCGGCAAACATCTGCCCATTCATTTCAATGGGTTTGCCGATGTACTGTGCCGACGACCTGTAATTTTACGCGTCGCTGTCAAAAGACGGCGCGTAAAATAACAGCGTCGTCAAAGAAGTGCAGGACACTTCTTGGGATGTAATTTGAGCCGTTTTTCATTGACTTCAATGAAGAACAGCTCCAAATTACGGCCGTAATTGACGCCTCGCAAAACGCGAGTACGAGCAATTACATCTGAAATGCAGGAGCTGTTTTCTCCTGAAAACAGCTCCCTAATTGTCGATATGATGTGCACATACCCTAAGGGTATGTTCACACTGCCTATTTTTGGCCGTTTTTCGGGCCGTAAACACCCGAAAAACGGCCGAAAAGTTGGAAGCAGAACGCCTCCAAACATCTGCCCATTGATTTCAAGGGGAAAACGGCGTTCTGTTCCAACGGAGCGTTTTTCACTGCGTTTTTTGGCGTGTAAAAAAACGGCCGCGAAAAAGAAGTGCAGGACACTTCTTGGGACGTTTTTGGAGCAGTTTTCCATAGACTCTATTGAAAAAAGCTCCAAAAACGGCTGTAAAAAACGCCACGAAAATCCCAAGTGGCACAAAAAACGTCTGAAAATCAGGAGCTGTTTTCTCTTGAAAACAGCTCCGTATTTTGAGACTATTTTGACTCTGCGTGTGAACATACCCTAAGAGTATATTCACACGCAAACTCCCAAAACGTCTGACAATACGGAGCTGTTTTCAAGGGAAAACAGCTCCTGATTTTCAGAAGTTTTTTAAGCCACTCGCGATTTTCGCTGCGTTTTTTATGGCCGTTTTTGGAGCTGTTTTCTATAGTCAATGAAAAACGGCTCCAAAAACGTTCCAAGAAGTGACCTGCAGTTTTTCGCGGCCATTTTTTTACGCGCCCGTTTTTCAAAACAGCCGCGTAAAAAAACGGCCCATCGGAACAGAACTCAGTTTTTCATTGATTTCAATGGCCAGATGTCTCTCTTTATGTTCCATTTCTGTTTTTTGCTCAATGCATGCCATACTATGGAGGTACTCCCCTAAGGGCGGATTCACACGGACGTGATTTGCGTGCGTGCAGCCCGCGTTGTTTTCACGCACCACGCACAGACCAATAGAAGTCTATGGGGCAGTACAGACAGTCCGTGTTTTTTGTGCAGCGTTTGTCCGCTGCGTACACAGCGCGACAAGTTCTATATCTCTGCGTTTTTCGCGCATCACGCACCCATTGAACTCAATGGGTGCGTGAAAATCACGCATGTCATACGGAGGCACCTGCGTGGAACGTGCGTTTTTCACGCCGGAGTCGTTGTCTCTATTCTAATTAGTTTGACCTAACTTGTTCAAACCAGCAGAAAAGCAGGAAGTTGTTGATAGGCCAGGTTTGAAAAGAGAACAGACCATACTCCTGCAGGACAAGCAACTTGCAGCCATGCCACGCCACATGGATGTGGAGAAGCTAATCATTTTAGTTCAGGAGCGCCCAGAGGTATGGAACACCCATGCAGAGTCATACCATGACTGAACACTCAAGGAGGTGGCATGGGAGCATATTGCGGAGGCGCTGTTCGAGCAGGATTGGGCCAAGAGCACCTGCCGCGACCGTCAACGCATTGGTGAGTCGATGTCTGTATACATGTAATGTGATCCATATTCACTAGTGTGTCCCTGTGGTAACAGTTCCTCTCATGGCCAACGTTTCGGTTCAGTCGCAGCTTTAGCAGCTTAAAGTAATGTCTGTTCATCTATGTAAGTGTCGTCCTGTCGTTTCTAAGCAGTGCCTGTGTGGGCAGTAACATCATGTGTGTTCATTGAATGTTGTGTTCATTCTACAGTGGATGATGTAAAGAGACGGTGGCGAAGCAACCGCGACCAGTTCCGCCGTGAATATGGTTCCAGCGGGCGCAGCGGAGATGGTGCCACCAGGAAGCGCCGCTATATATACTATGAGCAGCTGCTGTTCTTGCGTGAAATCATGGATATGCGACAGTAAGTAATCGACGTTTCCCCTTTTTGCAAACGTGACCTCGCAGAAATGTCATATACGTAAAAGATGGTGGGTTTTCCAACAGTAAAATGTGATACTCAACTCTCGTGTCTATTATTCTAGAACTAGCGACAATCTTGACGACTCTCAAGAGGAGGCACGGCCAGAGTCGTCTCAGGCGTCCGCCGCTCCCCTGGTGACCCTAACCCCGGAACCCACCGCAGAGGAGCCTGCCCCAGTAGCCTCGGCGCCAGAAGCGGGCCCACCTGAGGAAGTGGCACCTATGCCTGCAGCACCCCGACGCAGACGGCCACTGAACCCGTCCGCAGGTGCACAGGTGGACGCTTGTGTCCTGGACTACCTGCGCCGCGCCGCAGATGAGGACAACTGCGATTTTTTTATTTTATTTTTGTCGCAGCATGGCCCCTTTAATGTGCCGGGTACCGTAGCATAGGCTGGGGCGCCTCCAGTCCAACATCCTGTTGCTGATCGACAGTGCTACACCCCCGCATAGTCCAGGGCGGTGCTTCACTGCAATAGAGCAGTGGCGTACTGTCCCTGTGCCCTTGCCGGGGGTCCATTTGCCTGGGCCCTCACAACCTGCCCCAGCCATATTGCATATGCTGCAATATGGTCCAGGGCCAAGCCACTTGGCCCCTGGTCCGATGGCTGGCCCTGACCCTCACTTACCTCCCTACTCCCGACCTGCCCCAACCTTTCAGCCTCCCATCCAGCATCACGGCTACCAGCCCCAGTATCAGCACCACTATGCTGCTCAGGACCATCCTCCTCAGGGCCGTGGACAGCATAGTGCTGCTCACTGGCGTAGCTATAGGGGTCGCAATTGCGACCGGGCCCCGAAGCCAGGGGGGCCCACGGCCCCCCCGCACCACATCAATAAAAAGTTACTATAGTAACTCGGGCCGCGGGCCCCTGTTACTATAGTAACATACTTTACTTACCTTCCTGGTTCCGGGTGGCAGCGGAGGTCCTGACGTCAAGAGCTGTGCGCAGCGCATGACGTCACAGCGCTATGCGCCGCGCACAGCATCGCGACGACAGAACTCCCGCCGCGGCCGAAGAGGAAGGTAAGGTTAGCCCTGACTGGCGGCGTCCGACTCCCGGGACCCGCCAATCAGCTGTTTTGAAGGGGCCGCAGCACTCGTACGAGAGCTGCTTCCCCTTCATTCCTGTCACTTCATTCCGGTCACACTGTGAATCGGTGTCGGTGATTCACAGTATGAGCGAGTAGTGAAATGAAGGGAAGCAGCTCTCGTACGAGTGCTGCGGCCCCTTCAAAACAGCTGATTTGCGGGTCCCGAGAGACACATCAGCTATTGATGGCCTATCCTGTGGACAGGCCATTAATGTTTAGGGACTGCACAACCCCTAAGCCTACGATGTATCAGGCTTAGGGGGCCCATGAGACAGGATCATAGATTGTGTGATCCTGTCTGCTGGGCCCTGTATCTAAGCCAATCACATGGTAGGCTTAGATACATGGCCCATGTGTGATGCTGTCTGCTGGGCCCTGTATCTAAGCCA
Source organism: Rhinoderma darwinii (assembly GCF_050947455.1). NCBI lineage: Eukaryota > Metazoa > Chordata > Amphibia > Anura > Rhinodermatidae > Rhinoderma > Rhinoderma darwinii. The sequence continues at coordinate 154,096,726 of NC_134690.1, read as the reverse complement.
ATCACATGGTAGGCTTAGATACATGGCCCATGTGTGATCCTGTCTGCTGGGCCCTGTATCTAAGCCAATCACGTGGTAGGCTTAGATACATGGCCCATGTGTGATCCTGTCTGCTGGGCCCTGTATCTAAGCCTACCACACTGTAGGTTTAGATACAGGGCCCCAGCACACAGTAATCTTATACTGTATAAGATTACTGTCTGCTGGACCCTGTATCTAAGCCTACGTTGTGGTAGGCTTAGATACAGGGTCCCACAGACAGTATCACACATGGGCCCTGTATCTAAGCCTAACACACGTGTTACTAATCATTTTTTGTGTGTTTTCTTACAGGTTCGGTCGTTGGACTACGGCGGATTCCAGGACTACTTCGATGACGGCTTTTTTTTTTATTATCAATAAAATGGTTAATGAGGGTTGTGTGGGTTTTTTTTTATTTCAATAAAATATTTTTTCTATGTCTTTGTGTTTTTTTTTAAACTATATTACTACCGCCTTAGTAATGGCCGCCAGCTGATTGACGACGTCCATTGCTAAGGCGGGGCTTAGTGTTAGCCGATGCAGCGGCTAACACTAACCCCCTTTATTACCCCGGTACCCACCGCCACCAGGGGTGCTGGGAAGAGCCGGGTACGATCCAGTACCTGACCATCTGTAGTGATGTTCGGCTACTGGGGTGGCCGCAGGCTGGTATTATCAGGAGGGGAAAGGCCAGATACGGTGGCCCTTCCTACCCTGGTAATGCTAGGCTGCTGCTGCTTTATTGTATCTGGCTGGTTATGAAAAATGGGGGGTGATGTGGGGTCCCCCCCAATTTTCATAACCAGCCAGATACAACACAGCAGCAGCAGGCAGCATTACCAGGGTGGTAGGGGCCACTTTTTTTGGCCTTCCCCAGCCTAATACTACCAGCCTGCGACCGCCCCGGTGCCTGCCCGTCACTACAGATAGTCGGGTACTGGTTCGTACCCGGCTCTTCCCAGTACTCCTGGTGGCAGTGGGTACCGGAGTAATAATGGGGGTTAGTGTTGGCCTCTGCATCGGCTAATATTAAGCCCCGCCTTAGTAATGGAGATTGTCAATCAGCCAGCGGCCATTACTAAGGCGGTGATAATAAAGTTTAAAAAGATACAAGCACATAGAAAAAATATTTTATTGAAATAAAAAAACACAACCCTTATTAACCATTTTATTGAGAATAAAAAAACGCCGTCATTGAAGTCCTCGAATCCGAAGTCCAACAACCGAACCTGTAAAAAAAACACAAACACAAAAATAATCAGTAACACATAAAGAAGCAAAATTATTATTCTTACCTATCCTGGGTCCAGCGCTGGAGCCGCAATGTCAGCGAGCTGAGCCCTGTATCTAATCTAATCATGTGTGATACTGTCTGCTGAGCCACTGTATCTAATCCTATCATGTGTGATACTGTCTGCTGAGCCACTGTATCTAATCCAATCATGTGTGATACTGTCTGCTGAGCTGTGTATCTAATCCAATCATGTGTGATACTGTCTGCTGAGCTGTGTATCTAATCGTATCATGTGTGATACTGTCTGCTGAGCCACTGTATCTAATCCTATCATGTGTGATACTGTCTGCTGAGCCACTGTATCTAATCCTATCCATAGTTTATAGGGTTGTAGTGCTATAGATATGCTATGCTGTCTCATATACACACTTTTTTTTGGGCGGACACATATGTATTGGGGCTATTTTCCCTGACATTTTAAGCCCTGAGGGTATGGTCACACGGCAGCGTCTGTTACGGCTGAAATTACGGTCCTGTTTTCAGGAGAAAACAGCACCGTAATTTCAGCCGTAATGGCACGTGCAGGCGCTTTTCGCTGCGTCCATTTCGGACGTAATTGGAGCTGTTTTTCTATGGAGTCCATGGAAAACGGCTCCATTTACGTCTGAAGAAGTGACAGGCAGTTCTTTGACGCGGGCGTCTTTTTACGCGCCACTGTCAAAAAAAATGACCGTCGGGACAGAACATCGTAAGACCCATTCAAATGAATGGGCAGATTTTGAGCCGCATTTTCGGACGTAATTCAATGCTAAAACGCCCGAATTACGTCCGTAAATAGGGTGTGTGACCCCAGCCTTATTGACGCCCCCGGCTGCTAGTGCTGCATTGTTGGGTCACTTAGGAGACCCAGCGATGCAGCTGAAAGCTGCGGACCGTCGGCCATGAGAAGTTTGCGGGGGGGGGGGGGGGCCCAGTAAGAATTTTTGCATCGGGGCCCATGAGCCTTTAGCTACGCCCCTGGTGCTGCTGATATGTCCGCCTACACCTCGCCGACCCATGCATATCAGAATTTGTAGGTGTGCGCGGGCAAGGGCCTTTAATAATTAAAAACTGATGAAACCCTTGACAGGGTTGTGTTCGTTACGGGTTATAATGTTGATAGCATCATGTTGGTGCATAACTGTGTTTGGGTATTTAATCCTACTATGTTGTTTTTTTTATGGAGTTTATGTGGCACTAACATAAACTCAGAAGTCATTTGTTTAACTACCGTGTGGACAATCCTTATTTTACATATCTCAGCAATTTGTAGAGGCTCTACCGCTAGGAGGTGACATGTCTTAAGAGGTTTGCAGGGTACGACATTTCTCCACCACATCGTTGAGGTCTTAGTTGATCGGTAGGGGTTTGGAATTCTGGGGACTAAGCTTTTAGTATTTTGGTGCCCACAACTAGCTTGGTTCAGGCAGAAAGGGCCGCTGACATAGGACAGGAAATCATTGGTCTACACGAGGGGATGTTGTGGCAAGGAATTGGTGCCCACAAAAAAGGGAGCTCCATACCGCTACCGATGTTGAAGCTCGCAACCCACGTCAAGGGTCCTCAAGTATTGCGAGTCCCTAACACAACTCCCCCCCCCCCCCCCCCAAAACAAAAAAGGCCTAGAGGGAGAAACAACCGTTCTCGCAAATAATTAGAACTTCGCAACAGTTCAAATGGCAACGTGCTGCCAGGGTACATCTCCAGCCGGGCTGTCAAAATACTCGGCAAATTGCTGACGCACTCGCAGGCCAGATGTTGGTGGCCGCCATATGCGACCTGCCTGCACAATGTTGGTGGTGGGTGCAGGTGGTAACATATATTCCCCATCATGACTGGCATCATGGATGCGGGTAAAGTTGTGCAGCAAAACACACGCTTTGATCACACATGTCACATTGGCCGGTGACATTTGCATTGCTGTCATCAGGACCCTCCACTTGTTTGACATGATGCCAAAGGCGCATTCCACACATTTGCGTGCTCTGCCTAGCCGGTTATTGAACATGCGCCTACGGTTATCCAAGCCCCTCCGCGCATATGGACGCATTACTTGTCTGGTCAGGGCAAAACCCTCATCACCAACCATAACATATGGAAGTGGTGGGCCGCTAGTGCCAGGGAGGATGTTAGGTTCGGGAACATCAAGTTGGTTTGACATTAGGCGCTGGCCCATTCTGGACGAGCGAAATATGCGGGTATCCGCAGAGCTTCCATAGGACCCGATGTCTACGATGGTAAAGCATAAATTACAGTCCGCCAAGGCCAGCAAGACTATAGAAAAAAACTGTTTGTAGTTGAAGTATCGCGATCCAGAGTGGGGGGGGGGGGGTTTATGGACACGGATGTGCTTCCCATCGAGTGCACCAATACAGTGTGGAAATTGGGTGTCAGTTTCAAACTGCTGGGCTATTCGAAGCCAGTGTTGGGCCGTTGGCTGAGGCATCACGGTGCTCTTCAATCTCTGCCACAGGACCACACAGGTTGATGTGACAATGCCGGAAATTGTCGACACCCCAAGAAGGAATTCGAAATGAAGCGAATGGTAGCTATTGCCTGTCACCAAAAATCTACATGAAATCAGAAACACAAACAACAAAGCCAACATGTTAGGTAGGACATGAAGCACATAAACCACTGTGTAACCTCGCTTAACAAACATCACATACCGCAAGGTGACAAGGAGACGCTCCTCTGTGGAAATACAGCGCCGCATGTTGGTGTCCTGGTAGGTTATTCCTGTCCGAACCAGCTCAAGCAGCATATCAAAGGCGCTGACAGACAGGCGGCAAAAGGAGCGGAATTTATCAGGGTGACGACGGAGGTCAGCATACAGGGTATGAAAATGGCCTTTGGAGGTGCGTTGGGCCACGATGGTATGAACCCAAATCCTACCTCTTCTCCGCGGGTGTGGCAGTAGCATGGTACAGCGTTCCCCAAATCTCCAGGAAACCATCCATGCTAGCAGGACACGGGCCAGCGAGCTAGGTGGCATCAATGCAGTTAAGCAGGCAAAATATCCACAAATAGGGGTTGTATTAAACACTGTCTTGCACAAAAAGGCACAAAAATGCGGCATCACAGGTGCGTACATCAAGCTGGGGTGTTGCATTGTCTGCCTTTTTGTAGGCTGGCCAAAAGCTCACACCTCCTTGCATTTTTTAGACGCACGTGAAAAACGAATGTCGTACGCGCGTATTCAACGCACAAACGCGCCAAATACGCATGCCACACGCTGCTGACACGTGAGCAAAACGCTGCGTTTTTTGCGCGCGCAAATACGTCACGTTCGTCTGAATCTGGCCTAAGGCTGGGTTCACACGACCTATTTTCAGGTGTAAACGAGGCGTATTATCCCTCGTTTTACGTCTGAAAATACGGCTCCAATACGTCGGCAAACATCTGCCCATTCATTTGAATGGGTTTGCCGACGTGCTGTACCGACGACCTGTCATTTACGCGTCGTCGTTTGACAGCTGTCAAACGACGACGCGTAAAATGACTGCCTCGTCAAAGAAGTGCAGGACACTTCTTTGAAACGTAATTTGAGCCGTTTTTCATTGAATTCAATGAAGAACAGCTTAAGATTGCGGGCGTCAATGATGCCTCGCAAAATGCGAGGAGGAGCATTTACGTCTGAAACGACGGAGCTGTTTTCTCCTTAAAACAGTCTGTAATTTCAGACGTAAAAGCCAGTTATCGTGTGTACATACCCTAAGGCTTTGAGGGCCTTATGTACTAGATCAGGGGTCTCAAACTCGGCAGGGTAAGTTGGCCGCATATAGAAAAAATGGGAAGTTGACGGGCCGCATTACTTTCAAATTTGATACAACACAAAATTATTGTTAATAAATTACTTATTTGAACTACTATAACACTATATTACTATAATAATAATAATACTACATTACTATAAAATTAATACTACATTACTATAATAATACCACTAGGTTTAAAATTTGAGATATTTCTCCACGTGCTTATTTCAACAATCCAGTTTTCCAGTTTAAGTGTCGCTAAATGCAGTCCGGCGGCTCAGTTGGCAGACACACATGTCAAGATTGGACAGCCCCTTTTGAGATAGTGCCACTGTGCCCTCTGTAGATGCTGCCGCAGTGCCCTCTGTGGATGCTGCCGCAGTGCCCTCTGTGGATGCTGTCGCAGTGCCCTCTGTGGATGCTTCCGCAGTGCCCTCTGTGGATGCTGCCGCAGTGCCCTCTGTGGGTGCTGCCGCAGTGCCCTCTGTGGGTGCTGCCGCAGTGCCCTCTGTGGATGCTGCCGCAGTGCCCTCTGTGGATGCTGCCGCAGTGCCCTCTGTGGATGCTGCCGCAGTGCCCTCTGTTGATGCTGCCGCAGAGTCTTCTGTAGATGCTGCCGCAGAGTCTTCTGTAGATGCTGCCGCAGAGTCCTCAGTAGATGCTGCCGCAGTGCCCTCCGCAGATGCTGCCACAGTGATGTCAGGGGCTTGCCCAGAGCTGGAGTCCCGGAGCAGAGCCGCTTCTAGCACTCTGCCTGGGATTCCAGCTCTGCTCCTGACATCACTGTCCATATATGGACAGTGATGTCAGGGGCTTGCCCAGAGCTGGAGTCCTGGAGCAGAGCCGCTTCTAGCACTCTGCCTGGGATTCCAGCTCTGCTCCTGACATCACTGTCCATATATGGACAGTGATGTCAGGGGCTTGCCCAGAGCTGGAGTCCTGGAGCAGAGCCGCTTCTAGCACTCTGCCTGGGATTCCAGCTCTGCTCCTGACATCACTGTCCATATATGGACAGAGCTGTCAGGGGCAACCCCAGAGCTGGAGTCCCGGGCAGAGCGCTAGTAGGCTCTTCCTGGGACTCCAGCTGTTGTCCTGACATCACTGGGACTCCTGCTCTGGGGAATTCCACAGAGTCCCGGAGCAGAGCCTGTACTAGCGCTCTGCTCGGGACTCTGCTCTGGGGAAGACCCTGACACACTGTCCATATATGGACAGCGATGTCAGGGAGTTCCACAGAGTCCCAGAGCAGAGCCTGTACTAGCGGTCTGCTCGGGACTCCGCTCTGGGGGAGAACTGACACACTGTCCATAAATGGACAGCGATGTCAGGGAATTCCACAGAGTCCCGGAGCAGAGCCTGTACTAGCGCTCTGCTCGGGACTCCGCTCTGGGGAAGACCCTGACACACTGTCCATATATGGACAGCGATGTCAGGGAATTCCACAGAGTCCCGGAGCAGAGCCGATACTAGCGCTCTGGCGAAGCCCCAGACATCGCTGTTCATATGTGGACAGCGATGTCAGGGAATTCCAGAGTCTAGCGCAGGGGTGGGCAAACTTTTTGACTCGCGGGCCACAATGGGTTCTAAAATTTGACAGAGGGGCCGGGCCAGGAGCATTTGGAGGGAGTGTTTGGGCCGGATATACTAAAGCATTAAATGTAGTGTGTGCAAACCTCATAGCACAGTAAGAACACTACAACCCAATTTATTAACTGTCTTTCAAATGTGAAAAATAGCCCTTATCAGTTAATAAATTTGTCTCAAGGAATATGCAAGATATGGCATTTACATACTATTTCGCAGATACTGGGAGAAGGAAATGTAAATAGATTAAAATAACATACGCACTGTGATTTATCAAGAAAAAAGTTCTGTTGACTCTGTAAATTAGCTGCCAACCTCTGAGCAGTAGCCGCCCGTTCTTGTGTTGACTGCTTGCTAGAATAGTTTGCATGCTTCGTGGCAAAGTGACGGCTGATATTGTACTCTTTGAAAACCGAAGGGCTTAATGGTGACGTGAAACGAAGTGAAAATTAAAGTGAAATAAAGAGAAATACGCGCCACATTAACCCCTTAATGACCGGGCCATTTTGCACGTTAATGACCAAGGATTATTTTTTGTTTTTTCATGGTCGCATTCCAAGAGTCGTAACTTTTTTTTTATTACGTCGACATAGCCGTATAAGGGCTTGTTTTTTGCGGGACGAGTTGTATTTTGTAATTGTACCATTTTTAGATGCTTACAATATATTGATTAACTTTTATTAACTTTATTTTAGGAGAGAATTGAAAATAAGCAGCTATTCCAGCATTAATTTTCACGTTATAAATTTATGCCCTTTACTATGCAGCATAAATAACATGTTACCTTTATTCTACGGGTCGGCACGATTACGAGGATACCAAATATGTAAAGGTTTTATATGTTTTCCTATGTTTGCACAATAAAAACCCTTTTAGAAAAAAATTACTTGTTTTTGCATCGCCGCGTTCCAAGAGCCGTCATTTTTTTATTTTTCCGTCGATGTGACCGTATGTGGGCTTGATTTTTGCGGGCCAATGCGTAGTTTTCATTAGTACTATTTTGGGGTACATAGGACTTATAGATTAACTTTTATTTTATTTTTTATGGGGGGAATGGGAGAAAAGAGAGAATTTTGCCGTTATTTTTTGCGGGTTTTTTGGACGCCGTTCATCCGGCGGTTTAATTAATGTGTTCATTTTATTGGTCAAGTTGTTACGATCGCGGGGATACCATATATGTGTATGTGTGATTTGTTTTGACACTTTTACTGAATAAAACCACTTTTTGGGCAAAAAAAGTAGTTTTATTTGATTTTGACTGTAATTATTTTATTTTTTTTCAACAAACTTTATTTAACTGATTGACATTTTTTTTTTAAGTCCCACCAGGGGACTTCACTATGCGATGTGCCGATCGCATATATAATGCTTTGGTATACTTAGTATACCAAAGCATTATTGCCTGTCAGTGTAAAACTGACAGGCAACCTGTTAGGTCATGCCTCCGGCATCGCCAAACAGGCAGTTGCGGAAGACAGACCTGGGGGTCTTTGTTAGACCCCCGGCTGTCATGGAAACCCGACGGCGACCCGCGATTTGTTTGCGGGGGCGCCGATCGGGTGACAGAGGGAGCTCCCTCCCTCTGTCAAACACATTAGATGCCGCTGTCACTATTGACAGCGGCATTTAATGGGTTAAACTGCCGGAATCGGAGCGCGCTTCGATTCCGGCAGTTGCAGCAGGAGCCAGGCTGTGTATAACAGCCGTGCTCCTGCCGCTGATCGCGTGGGTACACTGGCAGTACCCGCGCCATCACAGGACGGATATATCCGTCCTCCTGCACGAACTAGCAGCTGCTGAGGACGGATATATCCGTCCTTCGGCGTTAAGGACAACGGTCAATGTGTTTTGAGTGCGCCATCTATTGGGAAAACGTGGGCATTGCAGGGAAAGGGGAAAAAAAAAGGAGGTTTTTACTATGATTTGGACAAGTTCGGCGGGCCGGATTAAAAAGCCTAACGGGCCGTATGTGGCCCGCGGGCCGTAGTTTGCCCATGTCTGGTCTAGCGGCTCTGTGTCCCACGGGCCGCAGATGACAGCCCCATGGGCCGCATGCGGCCTGCTGGCCGCGTGCCTGAAACCCCTGTACTAGATAGACCCCATAAATCACCCTATATTAAAAACTGCGCCCCTCAAAGTATTTAAAACAGCATTCAGAAAGTTTCTTAACCCTTTAGGCGTTTCACAGGAATTAAAGGGGAAATTGACAAATTTTTTTTTTTTGCTGCAATTCATTTGTAATACATTTTTTTCTGTAACACAGAAGGTTTTACCAGAAACGCAACTCAATATTTATTGCCCAGATTCTGCAGTTTTTAGAAATGTCCCACATGTGGCCCTAGTGTGATAATGGACTGAAATACCGGCCTCAGAAGCAAAGGAGCACCTAGAGGATTTTGTGGCCTCCTTTTTTTAGAATATATTTTAGACACCACGTCAGGTTTGAAGAGGTCTTGTAGTGCCAAAACAGTGGAAATCCCCCAAAAGTGACACGGTTTTGGAAACTGCACACCTCAAGAAATTTTTCTAGGGGTATAGTTAGCATCTTGACCCCACAGGTCTTTTGCTATATTTATTGGAGTTTGCCTGTGAAAGTGAAAATCTACTTTTTTTCTGAAAAAATATTAAAAAAAATATTTGCAAGGAATAAAGAATAAAAAGCACCCCAAAACTTGTAAAGCTACTTCTCCCGATTACAGCAATGCCCCATATGTGGTACTAAACTGCTGTTTGGACTCACAGCAGGGCTCAGAAGGGAAGGAGCGCCATTTGTATTTTGAAGCGCAGATTTTGCTGGATTGGTTTTCAGTGCCCTGGAGGGAGCAAAATTGTGGAAACCCCCCAAAAGTGACCCCATTTTGAAGACTACACCCCTCAAGGAATTTTTCTAGGGGTATAGTTAGCATTTTGACTCCACAGTTTTTTTGCTGAATTTAGTGGAATTAGGCCGTGAAAATTAAAATGTTTAATTTTTACAATGAATAAAGGAGAAAAATCACCCCAAAATTTGTAAAGCAATTTGCCCTGATTACAGCAATAGGCCATATGTGGTAATAAACTGCTGTTTGGACCGATCGCAGGACTCAGAAGGGAAGGAACAATATTAGGCTTTTGGAGCTCAAATTTAGCTAGAATGGTTTTCGGGTGTCATGTCGCATTTGCAAAGCCCCTGAGGTACCAAAACAGTGGAAACCTCCCAAAAGTCCCTTTAGGGGACTGGAACGAGCGATCATTAGGTCGCTGGTACAATACACTGCAATACTAATGTATTGCAGTATAATATCATTTTTACAGACTCCTGTAACAGCGCGATCGCTGTTCCTGTCCATTAGTCCCGGGTGTCGGCTGTAATACACAGCTGACACCTGCAGAATATGGAGCAGGCGCAGCACATGAGCCCGCTCCATATATAACGCCCCGCACCACCAAGTCGTGGTGCGCGAAGGCGTTAATGCACAGAGGATGGTGCAAAGTGAAAATTTACATTTTCCACTGATACGCCATTTTAATGCACAATATGTTGTGCCCAGTTTGTGCCACTGAAGACAAATACCTCGTACAATGTTGAGCGGGTTCTCCCGGATATAAAATATCATATATGTGGACGTAAGCTGATGTTTGGGCACGCTGTGGGGCTCAGAAGGGAGGGAGCGCCATTTGGCTTTTGGAGCGCAGATTTTGCTTGGTAACTGTTCTGTTTGGGGTTTTGCTGGTATTTCAGTTTATAATGTGGGGGTATGTGTAAATTGGGCAGAGTATATCAGGACATAATAAGAGGGTATAATAATTCGGTAAATAGATAATAATCCGCAGATATGTGGCTAATGTCGCACTGATAAACGGCGCCCGATCTTATCCGCTTTTGGACACTGCACAATTTCTGTCGCTAGAACTTTTTTATTTTTTCTTCACCGGAGCTGTTTGACGGCTTATTTGTTGCGGAACAATGTGTAGTTTTCATTGGTACCATTTTAGGGTACATGTGATTTTTTTTATCACTTTTTATTAGATTTTTTTGGCAAGCAAAGTGACAAAAAAAATCATAAATTCTGACAAGGTTTTTTCTTTTATTCTTTACAGTGTTCACCGTGCGCTATAAATGACATTTTACTTTATTCTGCGGGTCGATACGATTACGGCGATACCAGATGTATATAGTTTTTTTATGTTTTGTGGCATTTGCGCAATAAAATCACTTTTCGATAAAATTATTTATTTTTTGTGTCACCATATTCTGAGAGCCATATCTTTTTTATTTTTAAGTAAAAAAAGCTGTTTAAGGGCTTGTTTTTTTGCGGGACGGGTTGTAGTTTTTATTGGTACTATTTTGGGGTACATGCAACTTTTTGATCACTTTTTATTCTATATTTTTGGAGGGTTGCTGACCAAAAAAAAATAGTGATTCTGACATTGTTTTTTAATTATTTTTTTTGCGGTGTTCACCGTGCGGGAAAAATAATATTATAGTTTTATAGGTTGGGTCGTTATGAACGCCGTGATACCAAATATGTGTACTTTTTTTTAACATTTTAATTTTTTTCCTATAACAAAAGACTTATAATAGGAAAAAATGAATTTTTTGTTTTTGTAACTTATAACTTGTTTTTACACTTTTATAAAACAGTTTATTACTTTTTTTCTTTTTGAAGACCTGCAGCACTGATAGCTGCTATAATACATTACACTACCTAGGTAGTGTAACGTATTATAAACTGTCAGTGTGACGCTGGTTTTGTGGGCTCTATATATTAGATACCCCCATAAAACACCCCATTTTGAAAACTGCACCTCTCAAAGTATTCAAAACAGCATTCAGAAAGTGTTTTAACCCTTTAGGCGTTTTACAGGAATTGAAGGAAAGTAGAGGTGAAAATTTCAAATTTCATTTTTTTTTTGCCAAAATTCATTTGTAATACATTTTTTTTCTGTAACACAGAAGGTTTTACACGAGAAATGCATCTCAATATTTATTGCACAGATTATGCAGTTTTTGGAACTATCCCACATGTGGCCCTAGTGTGCTACTGGACCGAAAACATTTTAGGCACCATGTCAGGTTTGAAGAGGTCTTGTGGTGCCAAAACAATGGAAACCCCGAAAAGTGACCCAATTTTTTAAACTACACCCCTCAGGGAATTTATCTAGGGGTATAGTTAGCACTTTTGACCACACAGGTTTTTTGCTAAATTTATACTACCGTATATGTCGGCGTATAAGACCAGTGGCGGACACAGACTGCAAAAGGCCCCTGTGCAGATAATGTGCCAGGGCCCCCCCCCCCCACCCCGCAAACTTCTCATGGCCGACGGTCCGCTTTCAGCTGCATCGCTGGGTCTCCTAAGTGACCCAACAATGCAGCACTAGCAGCCGGGGCGTCACTAAGGCTGGGTTCACACACACACTATTTACGGACGTAATTTGGGCGTTTTAGCATTGAATTACATCCGAAAATGCGGCTCAAAAGCGTCGGAAAACATCTGCCCATTCATTTGAATGGGTCTTACGATGTTCTGTGCCGATGGTCATTTTTTTTTACGCGCCGCTGTCGAAAGGCGGCGCGTAAAAAACTGCCTGTCACTTCTTCAGATGTAAATGGAGCCGTTTTCCATGGACTCCATGGAAAACCAGCTTCAATTACTTCCGTAGTGGACGCAGCAAAAGACGCCTGCACATGCCATTACGGCTGAAATTACGGTGCTGTTTTCTCCTGAAAACAGCACAGTAATTTCAGCCGTAACAGACGCTGCCGTGTGAACATACCCTCAGGGCTTAAAATGTCCGGGAAATAGCCCCAATACATATGTGTCCGCCCCAAAAAAAAGTGTGTGTATAGGAGACAGCATAGCATATCTATAGCACTACGACCCTATAAACTATGGATAGGATTAGATACAGTGGCTGAGCAGACAGTATCACACATGATAGGATTAGATACAGTGGCTCAGAAGGCAGTATCACACATGATAGGATTAGATACACAGCTCAGCAGACAGTATCACACATGATAGGATTAGATACAGTGGCCCAGCAGACAGTATCACACATGATAGGATTAGATACAGTGGCTCAGCAGACAGTACCACACATGATAGGATTAGATACAGTGGCTCAGCAGACAGTACCACACATGATAGGATTAGATACAGTGGCTCAGCAGACAGTATCACACATGATAGGATTAGATACAGTGGCTCAGCAGACAGTACCACACATTATAGGATTAGATACAGTGGCTCAGCAGACAGTATCACACATGATAGGATTAGATACAGTGGCTCAGCAGACAGTATCACACATGATCGGATTAGATATAGGGCCCAGCACAGTATCATACATGATTGGATTAGATACACAGCTCAGCAGACTGTATCACACATGATAGGATTAGATACAGGGCCCAGCTCGCTGACATTGCGGCTCCAGCGCTGGACCCAGGAAAGGTAAGAATAATAATTTTGCTTCTTTATGTGTTACTGATTATTTTTGTGTGTTTGTGTTTTTTTTACAGGTTCGGTTGTTGGACTTCGGATACGAGGACTTCAATGACGGCGTTTTTTTTATTCTCAATAAAATGGTTAATGAGGGTTGTGTTTTTATTTCAATAAAAAAAATTTCTATGTGCTTGTATCTTTTTAAACTTTATTATCACCGCCTTAGTAATGGCCGCTGGCTGATTGACAACCTCCATTACTAAGGCGAGGCTTAATGTTAGCCGGTGCAGAGTCTACACTAACCCCCATTATTACCCCGGTACCCACCGCCACCAGGGGTACTGGGAAGAGCCGGGTACAAACCAGTACCCGACCAGCTGTAGTGACGGGCAGGCACCGGGGTGGCCGCAGGCTGGTAGTATTAGGCTGGGGAAGGCCAAAAACAGTGGCCCTTCCCACCCTTGTAATGCTGCCTGCTGCTGCTGTGTTGTATCTGGCTGGTTATGAAAATTGGGGGGGACCCGACATCGTTCTTTCCAATTATTTTTTAAATGACGTGGCGTCCCCCCCATTTTCATAACCAGCCAGATACAATAAAGCAGCAGCAGCCTAGCATCACCAGGGTAGGAAGGGCCACTGTATCTGGCCTTTCCCCTCCTGATAATACCAGCCTGCGGCCACCCCAGTGGCCGACCATCACTACAGATGGTCAGGTACTGGATCGTACCCGGCTCTTCCCAGCACCCCTGGTGGCGGTGGGTACCGGGGTAATAAAGGGGGTTAGTGTTAGCCTCTGCACCGGCTAACACTAAGCCCTGCCTTAGCAATGGATGCTGTCAATCAGCCGGCGGCCATTACTAAGGCGGTAGTAATATAGTTTAAAAAAAACCACAAAGACATAGAAAAAATATTTTATTGAAATAAAAAAAAAAAACACAACCCTCATTAACCATTTTATTAATAAAAAAAAAAGCTGTCATCGAAGTAGTCCTGGAATCCGCCGTAGTCCAACGACCGAACCTGTAAGAAAACACACAAAAAATGATTAGTAACACATGTGTTAGGGTATGTGCACACACACTAATTACGTCCGGAATTGACGGACGTATTTCGGCCGCAAGTACCGGACCGAACACACTGCAGGGAGCCGGGCTCCTAGCATCATAGTTATGTACGACGCTAGGAGTCCCTGCCTCGCTGCCGGACAACTGTCCGGTACTGAAAACATGATTACAGTACAGGACAGTTGTCCCACAGCGAGGCAGGGACTCCTAGCGTCGTACATAAGTACGACGCTAGGAGCCCGGCTCCCTGCAGTGTGTTCGGTCCGGTACTTGCGGCCGAAATACATCCGTCACTTACGGACGTAATTAGTGTCTGTGCACATACCCTAAGGCTTAGATACAGGGCCCATGTGTGATACTGTCTGTGGGACCCTGTATCTAAGCCTACCACAAGGTAGGCTTAGATACAGGGTCCAGCAGACAGTAATCTTATACAGTATAAGATTACTGTGTGCTGGGGCCCTGTATCTAAACCTACAGTGTGGTAGGCTTAGATACAGGGCCCAGCAGACAGGATCACGCATGGGCCATGTATCTAAGCCTACCATGTGATTGGCTTAGATACAGGGCCCAGCAGACAGCATCACACAATCTGTGATCCTGTCTCATGGGCCCCCTAAGCCTGCTACATCGTAGGCTTAGGGGTTGTGCAGTCCCTAAACATTGATGGCCTATCCTCAGGATAGGCCATCAATAGCTGATGTGTCGCCCGGGACCCGCAAATCAGCTGTTTTGAAGGGGCCGCAGCACTCGTACGAGAGCTGCTTTCCCCTTCATTTCAGAACTCGCCCACACTGTGAATCGCCGAAACCGATTCACAGTGTGACCGGAATGAAGTGACAGGAATGAAGGGGAGCAGCTCTCGTACGAGTGCTGCGGCCCCTTCAAAACAGCTGATTGGCGGGTCCCAGGAGTCGGACCCCGCCAGTCAGGGCTATCTTACCTTCCTCTTCGGCCGCGGCGGGAGTTCTGTCGTCTCGATGCTGTGCGCGGCGCATAGCGCTGTGACGTCATGTGCTGCGCACAGCGCCTGACGTCAGGACCTCCGCTGCGATCCGGAACCAGGAAGGTAAGTAAAGTATGTTACTATAGTAACAGGGGCCCGCGGCCCGAGTTACTATAGTAACTTTTTATTGATGTGGTGCGGGGGGCCGTGGGCCCCCCTGGCTTCGGGGCCCGGTCGCAATTGCGACCGCTGCGACCCCTATAGCTACGCCAGTGGTCCACGGGCCTCTGTCTCAGTCCTCAGCATCGCGCAGCTGAGAACTGAGTCGGCCAGCAGAGGAACGGGCCCCCTTCCCACGCGGGGCCCTTGTGCAGCTGCACCGGCTGCACATGCGGTATGTCCGCCCCTGTATAAGACGACTGGGCGTATAAGACGACCCCCAACGTTTACCCTTAAAATATAGAATTTAAGATACACTCACCATTTCGTGCAGGAGCGCTTCACTATGGCCATCGGCGGCAGGACCCAGGACTCTCTGTCTCTTTGAACTCGCGCATGCGCAGATAGGCTGCTTCATCGTGCGAGATCTGAGAGGCAGGGAATGAGAGGAAAGGGCGGGCCAGAGGATCTTACAGAGATGTTCCCTGGCGGCTAATACCGACTTCCCTCAGATCCGTGGCGGATTCCGTGCATCCCGGGAGCCTGTGTACCGGACTGCAGGCTCACAAGGTAACACACAACCTGTTTGTAGACAATATGTAGACTAGGGATGTCACGATACCAGAATTTGGACTTCGATACCGATACTTCGTTTAGTATTGCGATTTCGATACCAATTTCGATACTTTTGCCAACAGTAATAAAAAAAAAAATCTTCCGTTTTCTGATGTGAGGCGTGACGTGTGATGAATTTTGAACGCGCCTCACATTAATAGTAATTAATCCCATCATGTTTCTCAGTCATATTGGGTTAATGTGCGAGGTACATGATGGGGTTAATTACTATTAATGTGAGGAACATGGAGGGTAAATTCATCGCACCTCGCGCCTCACATTAATAAGTGAATGAAAGCCGTGTTTATTTCATTTTTTTTACAGCGTACACATCATAAATGATGCAAAAACATTGTTGTCCGCGCCATTACTGAATGTGTATATTTTATGTATTGAGACTTATTTTAATGTTTATTGTAAAAAAGGTGAAGGTGTATTTTTTTTTAAATTTAACAATACTTTGTTTTTACTTTATTTTTAAACTTTAATGTACTGACATATATCAGATATGTGCCAGTACATTAGCCTGTGGACAGATAGCACACAGGCAGTTGTTAGGACATACTTGGGTATGTCCTAACAACATGAAATATGGTAAGACAGCCCTGGGGTCCGTCAATAGACCCTGGGCTGTCTGCCCATATATGGTATGGCCCTCGATCGCGTCACAGGAATTCCCTGTGACGCGATCCAGGGGCATCCCCCCTTCTCACTTTCCCCTGAATGCTGCAGTCAGCTGTGATCGCAGCATTCAGGGGAATAACGGCGGAGATGAGCGGTTTCTCTGATCTCCGCCGTTATAGAGCGGGGCTGCGGCTGTGTAATACAGCCATTGCCCCGCTCCTGACAGGAAGTGCGCGCGCGGTCAGCATGAGGTGATGCGGCCGGCGCTGCACTAATGAGCGGCAGTTCAGGCACTGAAGACAGAACATGGGGGTGTTTTGTAGCGCGCCCGCCATGTTCTGTCTCCAGTGCCGCCGCTCAATAGTGCAGCGCTGGCCGCATTGCATCATCCTGACCCCGCGAACTTATCATGACTCAGGAGCGGGGCTGTGGCTGAATTACACAGCCGCAGCCCCGCTCTCATAGTCATGTGTACTATACTGAGCTGTGCGGCTGCAACGTGCATCCCTAATGTAGACAATATCCGGCATATAAGACGACCCCACACTTTTGACATTTTTTTAAGGGTGTAAAAAGTCGTCTTGTACGCCGATATATACGGTAATTATTCTGTGAAAATGAAAATCTACTATTTTTTCTGGAAAACTTAGAATTTTCGCAAGGAATAAAGGAGAAAAAGCAACCCAACATTTGTAAAGCAATTTCTCCCGATTACAGAAATACCCCATATGTGGTAATAAAATGCTGTTTGGACCCATGGCAGTGCTCAGAAGGGAAGGAGCGCCATTTGGATTTTGGAGCGCTGATTTTACTAGGATGGTTTTCGGTGCCGTGTCGCGTTTGCAAAGCACTGGAGGGACCTAAACAGTGGAAACCCCCAAAAAGTGACCCCATTTTGGAAACTACAGCCTTCAAGGAATTTTTCTAGTGGTATAGTTTGCATTTTTACCCCATAGGTGTTTGCTGAATTTATTGGATTAGTCTGTGAAGATGAAAATATTTATTTTCTGAAAAAAACACAGAATTTTCAAATTTTTATAAGGAATAAAGGAGAAAAAGCAACCCAACATTTGTAAAGCAATTTCTCCTGATTACAGCAATACCCCATATGAGGTCATAAACTGCTGTTTGGACCCATGGCAGGGCTCAGATGGGAAGGAGCACCATTTGGATTTTGCAGCTCAGATTTTGCTGAATTGGTTTCTGGGGGCCATGTCGCATTTGCAGAGCCCCTGAAGTACCAGTATAGTGGAAATTCCCCAGGTGTGATCCCATTTTGGAGACTAGACCCCTCAAAGAATTTAATTTGAGGTGTAGTGAGCATTTTGATCCCTCAGGAGTTTTAAGGATTTTATTAGAAATATATTGTTTCAATAACATGTAGATTTAGCTCATAATTTTTCATTTCCACAAGGAATACAGGAGAAAAGACACCACAAAATGTGTAACACAATTTATCCTGCGTAGGGAAATACCCCATATGTGGTTGTAAACTGCTATTTGGACACACGACAAGGGCCTAAAGGGAAAAAGCGCAATTTCATTTTTTGGAGTGAAGATTTTACAAAATCGTTTTTTGGCACCATGTTGCATTGCAATGAGGTACCAGTACAGTGAAAACCGCCGAGAAGTGACCCCATTTATGAAGCAACACTCCTCAAGGAATTAATCGAAAAGTGTAGTGAGCATTTTGACCCCAGAAGTTTTGCAGAAATTGGTGCACAGTGGATGTTGCAGATTGAAAATTGCAATTTTTCCAGACATGCTATTTCAGTGCCGAATGTGTTGTGCCCAGCTTATACCACTGGAGTCACACACCCCATAAATTGTTAAGCGGGTTCTCCAGAATACAGTAATATCCCATATGTGATCATAAACGGCTGTTTGGGCGCACTGCCAGGCTCAGAAGGACCGCCATTTGGCTTTGGGAGTGCAGATTTGGCTTGGTAGTAGTTTTGTTTAGTGTTTTACTGGTGTTTCAGTTTATAATGTGGGGGCATATGTAAGCTACGCGGGGTACATCAGGGTATATGTAAGCTGTGCGGAGTACATCAGGGTATATGTAAGCTGTGCGGAGTACATCAGGGTATATGTAAACTGTGCCGAGTACATCAGGGTATATGTATGCTGTGCCGAGTACATCAGGGTATATGTAAGCTGTGCCGAGTACATCAGGGTATATGTAAGCTGTGCGGAGTACATCAGGGTATATATAAGCTATGCGAAGTACATCAGCATATATATAAGCTGTGCGGAGTACATCAGGGTATATGTAAGCTGTGCGGAGTACATCAGGGTATGTGTAAGCTGTGCGGAGTACATCAGGGTATGTGTAAGCTGTGCGGAGTACATCAGGGTATATGTAAGCTGGGCAGAGTACATCAGGGTATATGTAAGCTGGGCAGAGTACATCAGGGTATATGTAAACTGTGTCGAGTATATCAGGGTATATGTAAGCTGTGCCGAGTACATCAGGGTATGTGTAAGCTGTGCGGAGTACATCAGGGTATGTGTAAGCTGTGCGGAGTACATCAGGGTATGTGTAAGCTGTGCGGAGTACATCAGGGTATATGTAAGCTGGGCGGAGTACATCAGGGTATATGTAAGCTGGGCAGAGTACATCAGGGTATATGTAAGCTGGGCAGAGTACATCAGGGTATATGTAAACTGTGTCGAGTATATCAGGGTATATGTAAGCTGTGCCGAGTACATCAGGGTATGTGTAAGCTGTGCGGAGTACATCAGGGTATATGTAAGCTGGGCAGAGTACATCAGGGTATATGTAAGCTGGGCAGAGTACATCAGGGTATATGTAAACTGTGTCGAGTATATCAGGGTATATGTAAGCTGTGCCGAGTACATCAGGGTATGTGTAAGCTGTGCGGAGTACATCAGGGTATGTGTAAGCTGTGCGGAGTACATCAGGGTATGTGTAAGCTGTGCGGAGTACATCAGGGTATATGTAAGCTGGGCGGAGTACATCAGGGTATATGTAAGCTGGGCAGAGTACATCAGGGTATGTGTAAGCTGTGCGTAGTACATCAGGGTATGTGTAAGCTGTGCGGAGTACATCAGGGTATGTGTAAGCTGTGCGGAGTACATCAGGGTATGTGTAAGCTGTGCGGAGTACATCAGGGTATGTGTAAGCTGTGCGGAGTACATCAGGGTATGTGTAAGCTGTGCGGAGTACATCAGGGTATGTGTAAGCTGTGCGGAGTACATCAGGGTATATGTAAGCTGGGCGGAGTACATCGGGGTATATATGAGCTGGGCGGAGTACATCAGGGTATATGTAAGCTGGGCGGAGTACATCGGGGTATATGTAAGCTGGGCGGAGTAATAGGATGATGTAATAATGGGGCAAATGAATAATAAAATGAATTATCCATAGATAGTGACGTACGCTTTCAACCAATCCTTTATGCACAGGCCGGATTTTTGGGTGCAGGGGTCGCACTTCTAAAGGGTGTCCGTGGGATTGTACAAAATATCTGCACTCCAGCATTGCCTAATCTTTGACTTCTTCACTAGCCCCATATGTAGCACAGACCCCAAAAGGTCATAGTTTCCGCTGCATTTACAGGGTCCACCAGTGGGGGCCCGGCAAATTATGACGTGGGGTTTTAGGTGAAGAACTGCTGCACATATTAATTAGTCTGGGCCATCGTTTTGCATTATTGCGTTCCAAGAGTCATAACTTTTTATTTTTCCGTTGACGAGCTGTGCGAGTGCTTGATTTTCATGGGACGAGCTGTCGTTTTTACTACTATAATTTTGGGGTACATGTGATATTTTGATCCGTTTTTATTAAATTTTTTGGGAGGTGAGGAGACCAAAAAACAGAAATTCTGTAAAGTTTTTGTATGTTTTACTACTTTTACACAAAAACACTTTTTGCTAAATAAAATAATGTTGTAGTGTCACCATATCCTGAGAGCCATAACTTTATTTTTTTCAGACGGAGCTGTGTGAGGGTTTGTTTTTTGCGTTGGGGTACGTGCGACTTTTTGATCACTTTTTATTAAATTTTTTGTAAAGGTGACCAAAAAAGGAAATTCTGCCATTTTTTTTTTTTAACGTGTTCACCGTGCGGAAAAAAAAAAGTAAATTTTAATAGGTCATGCCGATACGAACGCGTCGATAACGATTATGTATAGTTTAAAAAAATAAATAAAAATCTAATTATAAAAAGGACTTGATCAGGGAACCAGGGCAATTATTATTACATAAAACTTTTATTTATTTATCTATCCAAAACTTTTTTTTTCCACTTTTTCTTTTACACATACTAGGGGACCGGAAGATCTGATCTTCTGATCCCCAGTACAATACACTGCACTACTTCTGTATGTACTGATGTAGTGCAGTGTATTGAAACTGTCATTTTGCAACTGACAGTTAAGCCTATTACGTGCTGCCTCGGGCAGGACCTAATAGGCTCACGTACCTGGCAACCAGGAAGCCGTTGCTAGGCTTCCTAGTTGCCATTGCAATTATCAGCACCCCGCAATTTTCCGCGGGGGCCCAAAGGGGTACAGAGGGAGCCCCCTCCCTGTTTCAATCACTTAAATGCCGATGTCGCTATTGACAGCGGCATTTCAGGGGTTAAACGGCGACAATCGGCAATAACTGTCATTGCAGCGGATGTCAGCTGTACATTACAGCCGACACCTGCTGAAGATGCGTTACTGTACGCCCATTTGTGGGGAGGCACCGCTAAAAAGTACGTATAGTAACGCCGATTTGCGGGAAGGGGGTTAACAAGCGTTTTCCACTAGGTTATCGATGGTGGAATATCCACCATCCAATGCTATAGTTTTCCTAGCTAGAAATATTCTTTTAAAAAAATACACGTGTGATGTGTCCATTGTACAGTGTTTATTTTTAATACATTTCTTTTCTTTGTACAGAGATTTTTCTGCTCCGTTAAGAGTGAGATGGCGGATGTAAATTGCAGCCATTGTTCTGTTCCTGATCATTCGTGCACAGTAGTACGGCTTACACAATGTGGCATAAAAGTGTGGTGCAGATCCCCTAAGCACTCCATCCTGTGCCGTTCTTTAGAGTTTCTCACCGCACCCTAGCTTCCGCTGCTCAGGTTCCCCACCGTATTTGCATACATTATCGTGTGACGACGCTGCAATGACGGGTCAACCATAGGGACGTCACTAGCTGGCCAACTTACATTATCACACAGCAATGTAAACAGATGTGGCAGCAGGGGAACGGTGACCAATTCTAAAAGGTAAAAGTATATTATTACAGCATTCTGGGCAGAAAAGTTTTTAGTTTTCTTCAAACCAGCAAACTCAATTAATGGAAACTCTGTTAGCACCAATAACTAAGGGGCATCTAACTATGAAATGTTTTTTTAAGCCCTGGCACCTTCCCCTGCCGGCCATCCCATCTCCTGCATGCGCTTTCCTTCACTACAAGGGAAAAACGTTTATTGGTTAATACGGTTACAGGCTGTCTCTCCGATAGGCGCTACCCAGTATCCAATGAGCCCTATCATTTACTACAGCGTAAAGCGATCATTGGTTAATGCAGGCTTTTTTTTTTGGTCAATGAACGATTTCCCCAGTAGTGAAGGACAGCACTCATGGTCTACTGAACGACACGGGTCACACAGTTAAAGTCTATGTTTGGTGACATGAGCCTGCAATAACTAATAAGCACTTTCCTTCACTACAGAGGAAAACGCTCATTGCAGTTCTGCAGGGGCCGGACATAGAGACACAGCCATAGGCAGGCAGCAGCTGTGTCTGCCGGGGCTGCAGCTGCGGGCCAAGGGTTGAGCATCCCTGGTTTTACATATGTCCTTGACAGTGAATGGGTTGAAGAAGTGATCTAATTGGCTGAAAACGGCAACGGTCACTTTTGGTTAGAACAGTTTAAATGCATGATGCTCTCAAGCGTCCGGTTATTTCTGCAGGGAAATGTGCGCCCCTTCAGTTTTGCTGAATGGCCAAGATGTCTCATAAATGTATTCTAAGCCATTTACCAACCTCTTTATGGGAACTTCAGGTGACCATGTAGTTGGCACAATTGTAATAGTCGTCTCATCTAGATCATTAGTGCGAGATTTGTGAAGGGGTTATAAGAAATCTTCACACAGTCGTGACCAACATGACAGTAATAAATGAAGTAGCCCCTGGAATGGTGGCCGTGTTTATTACACTCAGCTATTACGGTCACAGCAGGATTGCAGATTTGCAGTTGGGCAATGGAATTTGGAATATTAAAAATCAGTTCAATTGTGTTAATAAAAATGTACAGTGTTCTTGCAGATTTCTGTGGTCCTTGGTTGGTGTCACATTCATGCATCCAAGTGCTTGTTAAGCCTGCGTACTTTCTCCTTCTTATTTCGGTTTCCATGCTTTTTCCAGGGCTTTCCTGAAAGTGTCTCTGTGGTTGTAGATAATGGCATGGGGCCGCTGCCAGGCTTGTATCCCATTACTGACTGCACACCTTTGGTCAGAGCTCGGACATTTTCCTGTAACATTAAAGAGAGTTAATGTATTCTTCTAAGCACGTATGGCAGATCTTGTGATATGAAGCTTGATGTCCACCATTCCTAATCAACACATTTTTCTCAGTTTCCCTATTTTGACACGTATACGGCATAGAACAAACATCAAGCAGTTGCGCTCAGTCCTTTCCGTTTAAACAGTCTCCAGCCGGATCTCTTCTTGTACCTCATTACTAAAGACAGGGGAATTTTTCTGAAAATGGTCTAAAAAAAAAATGAACACCAAAAAGTCTTTGCAGCCCATATTCAATCAGAGTATAGCTTTAATTTTCCAAGCGCACTATAAGGGTATGTTCACACGGAGTGTTTTCAGACGTTTTTCGGTCCGTAAATGTCCAGAAAGACGGCTGAAAAATCGAAAGCAGAACGCCTCCAAACATGCGAAAAGAAGTGCATGTCACTTCTTCAGCCGTTTTTGGAGTCGTTTTTCATAGACTCTATAGAAAAACAGCCGTTAAAAACGCAGCGAAAAATGCAACTTCGATTAAACAACGTCTGAAAATCATGAGCTGTTTTCCCTTGAAAACAGCTCAGTTTTTTCAGAAGTTTTTTGCGAAGCGTATGAACATACCCTAAGAAATTTGCAAGGGCACAGGAGCCGAGATCTGCGTCTTCTCCTTATTTCCCATGTATGAATTGATTGGTAACTTATCGAATGGTCAGGAGCTGGAAATTGGAAGGGAAGGTATAGACTACTTGGGAAACAAAAAAAAACAAAACAAACACTCCCAATGTATGTGCAATTGCTGAAATATTATACAGATAAAATTTGCATTGATGGACAAAAAGGGCCCATTGTTTTTTTTTTCTATCCCTGATATCTATATAGCTCTATATTAAATATCCAATAATACCAGATCACTTAGCTTATGGACGTACCAGAGTGGAAGCCTCCAAAACCATCTCTATTAGGGTATGTTCACACAGCCGTAAACGCACCGAAAAACGGCTGAAAAAAAAAAACGGAAGCTGAACGCCTCCAAACATCTGCCCATTGATTTCAAAAGGGAAAAAGGGCTTTCCGTTCCGACGGGGCGTTTTCTTACGCAGCCGTTTGTAAAAACGCCCCCTAAAAAGCGCATGTCACTTCTTGAGCAATTTTTCATTGGTCAATAGAAAAACAGCTCCAAAAACAGCCGCAAAAAACCGTCGAAAATCAGAGGCGGTTTTCCCGTTTTTAGTCTTTCGTGTGAACATGCCCTTAGACAGAGTAGATCTTTTACAAAGATGGGCCTTGCTCAATTGGTTTTGCGCACATCTGTGCATTACATTAACTGCCCATTGATTTTATAAGGTGGAGAGTAAGGCTGGATTCACACTATGCTGAATTTACATGCGGACATCTGCAGTGTATTACAGTCCCAGGAATATGGATGAGATTTCAACAAATCTCATCCACATGCTGCTGAACATTTTCTGAACAAACTTCAAAGCATGCTGCAATTTTCAAAACTGCGGCAAGCTCATTCTATTCTACATTGCAGAGGCTGAAATCCGCAGCAAAATACACAAAAGGGTAGGAACACACTAGGCAGAAACACTGCGTATTTTCCAAAATGGATTTCAATGTGGAAAATCTGCAGCGTATTACAGTAGCAGTGCGGGTGAGATTTGAACAAATCTCATCCGCACACAGTAGAAAAATTCTGCTGGAAAAAAAAAGTTCATAAATGGACCTGCGATGCGTTGTTTTTACCTGTGAATTTATGCAGTGGAATCGCTGTTCTTCTGTTGCGGGTTTTCCCCATTGAATTCAAATGGAGAAGTAAAACCGGCAACAGAGCGATATGTGTTGCGACTTTTACGGGGGAAACTGCAATCCGCTGCAAAAGTCGCAAATTAAAAAAAATACAAAACAAAATTTGTATTTACCTGGCCAGTCCTAACAACGCAATCCTCCATTCCGAGCTCAGCCCGGCCTCCTGGGATGACGGTTCACCCATGTGACTGATGCAGTCAAAGAAGGGAGGTACGTGTCACCATGACTACGGCCGGGGGAAGTCTAAACTTTTTTTTTGCACAACAGGATTTCCGCAGCGGACATTCAGACTAAAAAACTGCACTACTATTTGGTGTGGTTTTTAGGGCACCATTCACTGCAGCTACCGGGGCGGGTACGCTGAGTAGTTTTACACAGCGGATCCACCTAGTGTGTTCTTACCCAAAACGTGAGCATTTTTGCTGCGGTAAGGGTCAGTCAGTGCCCACTTGTTTCGCAATAAGTAGTTGATCAACAAGCAGCAGTGACGAGTTAATTATAAAAGGGTGGTCCGAAATAAAACTTACATGAAGGGGTTAAGACTACATTGGGTTGCCATCTACGCATCAGTAGCAAGTTCTAATTCTCTGTTAAATTGTACAAAATTTAATGCAAAATGTGGATTCAAAAACTGTACCTGATGAAAAAAGGTCTTGTCCACCACGTTCTCAATATGTTTGACTTTCTTGCTGCCATGACCTTTTGCCTCGGCCATGCCATCTAAATTATTATCTTCCCTATACGGAGAATGCCGAGGCTGGAAGTCTGAAGGATCTATACCAGGAGGAGCGTGACAATACAGAAGCTTACCCTAAAATATAAAAAGCATTCTGCTGTGATTTTGCAAAATCCAAAAATTACACTTTGAATATATATATATATATATATATATATATACACACACACACACAGCATTTATATTTATCACAAAACAAACCCCTATGACGTACATTGACATAGTCCTTCAATATATACCGTGCAGATCTTGGCTGATCAGGCTGCCCATGTGCAGTCATAAAACCTCTCATATCTGCAAAGCAAACAAAGTATAGAGAAACAGTATAATGTATAAGATGTGTGTGTACAAGACATTCATGATGTAATGGAAACATGTACATCACTTACATCCATATGCAGCTAACAGTTCTTCTGAAGTAGGTGCACGGTCCTGATCCTCATCTTCTCGAGGTCGAATGATATTTATACCATAAATGGCCTCTAATGCATATCGTGGAATTCGCTGTGCAATGTAAGTACGTTAAGAAATCTATAAATGTACATGTCGAGCATGAAATACAATCAGTCTATAAGATCTTAAAGGGAACCTGTCATCCACAGTATGCTGCTCTTACTCAGCTCAGATGATTTCAGCGGTCTAACACCTATTTGCTTATTGGGGTTTTCCAGGACTTTTATATTGACAGCCTATCTTTAGGATAGATTATTAATATCAGAAGTTTCAGAAAACCCCTTTAAGTGAAGCAGATTTTGAGAACTTCCATGCAGAGCCTGGGCAGTGCAGCCAGAGATGATTCAGGCGTATTCATGAGCTCGCGCTAGATCAGCCCACACTCCACTGACAGATGCCTCCATAGGACCAGTAATAGGGAAAGATGGGGCAATCAATGGACAGTGAGCGGAGCTAGTGGAAAATATACAGCGCTAGCGGCAGCTCATGAATAAGCCGGAATCATCTCGGGAGGCGCTGCATAGGCTCTGCATGTAAATTCTCAGAAATGGCTTCACCTAGACCTCTGAAATAAGGGTGCCTGTCACTTATTTGCTGGTCACTAGATTATGCTGCCCTTAGTGAGGGCAGCGTAACGTGGATGACAGGTTCCCTTTAAAGAAGACCTGTCAGCTCTTGTGTGGTGCAGTACAAAGGACTGGTCTGTTTTAGTAAATACCTGCATTCCACATTGAATAACAATTCTGGAGTAACTTTTCTTAATACTCTGCATTGTGACACTCCTGGTATTCCTCCTGGGAGCATATGGATACATTTACAACTGTCCACTGTACCCTTGTCAACAGGGTGCATCTCCACACAGTCTGACACTGTCAAACAAGGGGACTTGGCTGCTTCCGTAACTCCCATAGGAATGAATGGAGAGAGGCGCGCACATGGATGACCACCTCTCCATTCAGTCTCCGCCTGGACGCAGCACCCGCTTCACCGGGTAAGACAGGGGTCGCGTGACCTCCGTTCTGGAGATCGGAGAGGGTCCCAGAGTGGACATCAAACATTTATGGCAAATCCTGTGGCTAGGCCATAGATGTTTCAGTGGGGAATACCCCTTTAAAGTAATCCAAGGAAGGCCATGATATGAAATGACGAGTGTTTATGACGATCCTTTATGAGATGTTTTGAACCATTTACAGCCTTTCTTTAAAGGATATGAGAGAGATTGGTGGGACATGGTCTCTCATCTGATCAATTGGTAGGATGCCACTACATATCATCTCTGCCTTTGTGGAAACAAATGAAGGCATCACAAGGCCAGGGCAATCACAGAGGCACAGTCCAGGCTCCACGTACAGCGTCTGCAGGGGAGGAGACAGAGTTAACTACAACTAACCAAATAAACATTACAGCATCATGTGATATAAAAATTATTATCAGCATAAAACAGAGCTATGACCTGAGAGATACATCTCAATCTGGTCTGTTCAGCAGACAATAGTGTTATTTACTAACCATAGGAAACGGAGCATTGTTTTGTTTTCCTATCCAACTAGGAATTGGCCAGTGTGAGCGCATCGCCAGGCGGCTTACTGCACACAATAATGTCTGTAGTCAATGTCTGTAAACAATGTGCTTACACACATTGACTGGCCTCATAAGGAATAAAAAACAGGTTAAAGGGGTTATCCGGGTTCACTGGAATGGGACAGTAGTGCAATACCTTGCAGGGCCGCTACAAATGTAATGGCACGTGCAGGTTCGAACGGAGAAGAGAACCATGTAAACAATGAAGAGGCTGCAGCGCTTGTACGCGCGCTGCAGCCCCTTCAAATAGCTGATCGGCGGAGGTGCCGACAGACGGACCCCCAACGATCTAATGACGATGGCCTGTTCTAAGGATAGCCCATCAATTTTAATAACCCGGATAACCCCTTTAATAGTGGTGATGTGGACACACATGGAGATAGGTATTTTAGAGCAGAGATAATAATCTTCTAAACAAACAACATTTTTCTGGATGGCTTTCAAGATAACTGGCTAAAATACCCTCTGTAGCAGGCACAGTATTAAACAAAAAAACACTTCTTCACACTTGTTTTTATGTAAAAAACCACTGGCTTGAAACCAGGTTAGTATGCATTAAATAATCGGGTGTTTCCTGCTTAATTTAATTAAAATGTTTCCTTTTAAGCACAAGTTCACTTTGGAACATACAGTCGGGTCCAGAAGTATTTGGACAGTGAGAGTTTCCATCATTTAGCCTCTGTATTCCACCACTATGGATTGTATAAAAAGCAATGAAGATGTGATTGAAGTGTAGATTGTTAGCTCTTCAAGAGGTTTAAAAAAAATATTACATTAACCGATTAGGAATTACAGCCATTTTTTATATAGTCCCTCCATTTTCTCAGACTGAAAAGTAAATCGGACAAACGAATAAAATTATAAATATAAGGATTATTTTTATTAATTAGATGCAAATCCCATACAGTCAATGACAGCCTGCAGTCTGGATCACATGGACATCACCAAATGTTGGGTTTCCTCCCTTGCGATGCTTTGGCGGGCCTTTATTGCAGCCAGCCGCCTTTAGTGGATGATTCTTTGTGGGTCTTTCTGCTGTCATTTTTGTCTTCAGTAAGTGAAAAGCAGCTCAATCACGTTGTGGTCAGGTGACTTGAAAAATGTCGCTTTTTTTAAACCCCAAGAAGCTCTTGGGTTGCTTTCATGGACGCTTTGGGTCATTATTCATCTGTACTGTACATAACCATCGTATCAGTTTTACAGGATTTGACTGGACCTGAGCAGAAAGTCTCACTTCAGAACTCATCCTGCTACTTCTATCTGCAGTCACATCATCACTAAACACCAGTGACCCAGGTCTATTGGCAGCCATTGGTGCCCATGAAAGAACACTGCCTCCACCATGTTTGACAGATGATGCGGTATGATTCGGATCACAAGACCTTCCTTTCCTTCTCCATACTCTTCTCTTGCTATCATCCTGGTACACGTTCATCTTTGTTTTATTTATCCAAAGAATCTGCTTCCAGAACTGGGCAGCCTTTTTAGGCTTCATTCACATCTGCGTCAGGGCTCCATAGGTTTCTGTTTCCATTACCACGGATTTCAATGGTGACCTATGGTTTCCGTTTGGGTCAGTCAGAGCTCCGTTCCAACGAAACAGAGCCCTGACGCAGATGTGAACGAAGCCTTAGATGTTTTCTAGCAAAGTCTAATCTGGTCTTTGTGTTCCTGAGTATTCCCAGTGGTTTACATCTTGAGATAAACCCTCTGTTATTTACATCCATGAGGGCGTCTCTTGACTGTAGACTTTGACAATCGTACGTCTACCTCCTCGAGAGGGTTGTTGACTGGACTAGATGTTGTGAAGGGGTTTATCTTTACCAAAAGAAAGAATTCTTTGATCATCCAATTTAGTTGTCTTCCAGGCCTTTTGTTGTTGCTGAACTTAGCAGTGCATTGATTATTTTTAATAATGT
The DNA here is from genome assembly GCF_050947455.1 of Rhinoderma darwinii. Taxonomy (NCBI): domain Eukaryota; kingdom Metazoa; phylum Chordata; class Amphibia; order Anura; family Rhinodermatidae; genus Rhinoderma; species Rhinoderma darwinii. The sequence continues at coordinate 154,067,271 of NC_134690.1, read as the reverse complement.
ACCAAATACTGCCATCGATTGCCACAAACCTTTAAAGGGGTTGTCCAGTCCCTAAAAATTGATGGCCTATATTTAGGATAGGCCATAAATATCTGATCGGTCAGGGTCCGACACCCAGGACCTCTGGTGATCAGCTGTTTTGAAGGGGTCGCAGCACTCGTACGACAACAAATGTGTCTTCTAAAAAGATATTGCTGCTCTATAACCTAGAACTGAACCTTAAATTACCTGAAAGTGCTTCGTGTGGCCTGGAGTTGCCGAAACCGAAACCTTCTTGTTCCCCAGTATAGTGTTGATTGTTGAACTCTTACCAACATTGGGATAACCCACCTGACGCAAATTGGAAAAAAAAAAAAAAGGATTACATTTGAGACTACTTTATAGTACAGCAAACTCTTCACAACAAAGAATGTAATGGCATGGTAAAATAAGATCAGGACAACTGTCCATCTGGAGTAACAAATTACTTCGGGATTATACGGGGGTCGCAGAAACCTGCAGCAGGAGCCGGCTGTCAGTCACTGCTGGGGTCCCGCGGTGATCACACGATCTCCATCACGTACATGCACGTCATATTGCGGACCCTTCCTATGAAGTGCATGTACGATATATTGCACGAAGGGGTTAAAAGAAATCAGAACAAATAGGTCTTTTTTCTGATTACACATTTTTCTATAGAGGTATTCTGATTAAAATAAAAAAATCTTTAAAAAAAAGGTTTGTCATTATCTATATTTAAAAAGGGTACTTGTAACTAGATTTTAAGGCACTAAACCATCAGTAGGTCATTATACTGCAGGGGTTTGGCATTCTAATCACGCATCTTTAAAAACTGTCCGTTTTAGCATTTTGCCTAAAAAGACGTTATAATATAGTGTGTGCTGTGTGTAAATGACCAGAGGAGAGTCCTGAGATGAGTCCAGGTGTACTGGCCTTGGCTTCATCTGAGCACTGAGCATGTGCAGGATGTCGCTGGACTCATTTCAAGGTTCATCCCTGGTCATTTATAACTGCTTTTTGCCCAAATTCTAAAACGGACAGTTTTGAGAGGGGCATGTTGGTGGTTTAGTGCCCTAAAATCAAGTGGCCAGTTCCCTTTAACCCCATAGTGACCACCAATACACCTTTTCACGGCGGTTACTAAGGGGCCTTAGGCTAGGCCACCGCGTTTTCACGGCGGCCCAGTCTAAGTCCTGCACGGGTGTTCCGTGTAGGCTGGAGCCAGGGATCTGCTGTCTGATGACAGCCGGGCTCCTGCTCCAATGCCGTTTAACCCGTTAAATGCCACCGTCAATAGTGACCGCGGCATTTAACTTGTTTACAGAGAGAGTGAGCTCCCTCTGTCACCAATCGGCGGCCCGCAAATGCAATCGTGGGTCTCTGATGGGGTGTCATGGCAGCCGGGGGGCCTGATAAAGGCCCCCAGGTCTGCCCTGGGCATAGGCCTATTAGGACGCGCCGGAGGCACGTCCTAATAGACTGCCTGTAAGATTTACACTGACAGGCAAAATTGCTTTAGTATAATAAGTATACCAAAGCATTATAGCGGCGATCTGAAGATCACATAGTAAAGTCCCCTAGTGGGACTAATAAAATAATAAATGTGAAAGATTATTAATAAAAATGACAGTAAAAAAATAAAAAAAATCATTTTTTCTCCACAAAAAGTGGATTTATTTAGTAAAAGTGTAAAAAAAAAAAAAGAAGTACACATATGTGGTATCGCCGCGACCGTAATAACTCAATTAATAAAGGTAATATGTCATTTAAACCGCAAGGTGAACACCGTAAAAAAAAAAAAAAAAACGGCAAAATTGCTATTTTTTTCCATTGCCCCCCAAAAAAGTCATAATAAAAAAAATCAATAAGTCCCATGCACCCCAAAACAGTACCAATCAAAACTACGTCTTGTCCCACAAAAAACAAGCCCAAAAAATCACTACATTGACTGAAAAAGAAAAAAATTACGACTCTTTGAAAGAGACGATGCAAATACAAATAATTTTAGTTAATAAAAAGTGTTTTTATTGTGCAAAAGTCGTAAAACAAAAAAAAACAACTATACATATGTGGTATACCGACCCATAGAATAAAGGTAACGTGTTATTTACGCCGCACAGTGAACGGCGTCAATTTAAAATGCATAGAACAATGGTGGAATTTCAGGGGTTTTTTCTAATCCCCCCCCAAAATAAGTTAATAGAAGTTAATCAATAAATGATATGTACCCTAAAATGGTGCCATTAAAAAGTACAACTAATCCTGCAAAAATCAAGTCCTCATACAGCTATGTCGACGGACAAATAAAAAAAGCTATAGCTCTTTGAATGCGACTATAGAAAAACAAATAAAATAACTTGGTCATTAGGGCCTAAAATAGGCTGGTCACGAAAGGGTTAAATGGACGCTAACTTTTCATACAACTTATGCTAATCTAGTAGTATACCTGATATCATGCAACTTTGCAAGGAAAAAACAAGCTTTGAAGTAAATTGCAAAGTCTGTATGAAGTTACAGCCACTAGGTGTCTCCCTTCCTGTCATCTGCTGTCCACCTCCTGTTCCTATGCAAATTCCGTTCATAGTTATACAGAAGAGAAGACTGACTGCAGGAAGTGGGGGGGGGGGGGGGGGTCTGTGCTAAAACGTGTCCCCTGTACTCATATAGCCTGCTTGACGCTGCAAATATCCAGTTCATCACTCCTGGAACACATGTAAGTTTTCTTCTTCGTTCTGCTCGCTCATGTAATCCTTGCAGTAGCAGCTTGTGTCTGTATCTGGCTGCAAGTATCCCTCAATAAGAACTTAAAATCTGTTCATAAAACTACTGCTGGGTTCTCACGTTGTGGTCAGAATGCGTGTTTTGCCATAAATCTCAGTTTCACCATTTTGCTGCGATTCCACGTAAAATCGGGGAAAAACACAAAGCTCCCAACGTACAAGCGAAACTTGTTCATAGGGCTAACCGAATAATACCCCGAATGATACTAGTGGTCCTAGTGACTAATTAAAACTAAACCAGAACAAGAAACAAGTCACGACCAGGTGTTTGAAAAAATACAAATAATCTTTATTAAAGTCAATTAGACACATGGAGACAACGTATAACACTTAGACATACTAAAATGCCATGGACCCTCGAACACAAACGGAATCCGAACGTAAAAGCAGAGTAGCCCCCCAGATGTAAAAATGGTCTGACACAACCTATATATGGCTAAAGTGCATAAGTACATATTAATGAGCAGGTACTAGGCATGGTACGCTTTGCACAGATGAACACATAAATAAGTATAGAGAATATATATAAGGTACAATCTAAGCAAAAACGACATATAAAGTAGTATACCTACACCTGCGTGTAAGAAGATAAATAGGAGATCAAGACCAGGAGGGGGACCTCTGCTTAACCCAACGCGCGTTTCGCTGGTGCTTCGTCAGGGGTTGAATCAACCCCTGACGAAGCACCAGCGAAACGCGCGTTGGGTTAAGCAGAGGTCCCCCTCCTGGTCTTGATCTCCTATTTATCTTCTTACACGCAGGTGTAGGTATACTACTTTATATGTCGTTTTTGCTTAGATTGTACCTTATATATATTCTCTATACTTATTTATGTGTTCATCTGTGCAAAGCGTACCATGCCTAGTACCTGCTCATTAATATGTACTTATGCACTTTAGCCATATATAGGTTGTGTCAGACCATTTTTACATCTGGGGGGCTACTCTGCTTTTACGTTCGGATTCCGTTTGTGTTCGAGGGTCCATGGCATTTTAGTATGTCTAAGTGTTATACGTTGTCTCCATGTGTCTAATTGACTTTAATAAAGATTATTTGTATTTTTTCAAACACCTGGTCGTGACTTGTTTCTTGTTCTGGTTTTGTTCATAGGGCTCTATAAGCCCGACTCAGGATTTTCTATCCCAAAGAAAGCCACAAGTGAACACTACGCAGTGTTGTTTTTTTTTTTTTTTTTTTAACATGGGAGCCTACGTAAATGCATGCCTGTTTCGTATGCCATAACATTTACGTCATGGGCTTTTTAATAGCCTTTCATGACGTATTCGTGAAACGGATAACATTATCTTATATATATTTTCGAAAGTTTGTTTGTTTGAAGCCCGATTTTTCATTGGTTTAAAATGGATCACGTCATCGAGGCCACCGTACTAACAGGATGTGCCAAGGGGGAAGTGGTCTTTATTCCTCACATTTCCCTCTCTCCAAATGATGTTCCTTTCGAGTTCAAGCGGCAACAGTTCCCAGTACGCCAAGGCTTCGCAATGACAATTAACAAGGCTCAAGGTCAATCCCTGAAAGTGGCAGGAATACACCTTCAAAGTCCCTGTTTTTCCCATGGGCAACTATATGTTGCTTGCTCCAGAGTCGGCACTGGAAAGAATCTCTACATCTTGGCACCAGATCAAAAGACAAAAAACATTTTTTTACAAGAAAGTGTTGGAATAGAAACGCAGTCCTAAATCAACCCTATATGAATCTGTAATGAATATATTGCTTCATTTCATTTCTTTTATGCTTCCAATAACATTATTTACACTCTCTAGCAATTGAATTCATATAGAGAGGTAGCAATTAGGCTGGGTTCACACGAGCATGTTCGGTCCGTAAAGGACGGAACGTATCTCGGCCGCAAGTCCCGGACCGAACACACTGCAGGGAGCCGGGCTCCTAGCATCATAGTTATGTACGACGCTAGGAGTCCCTGCCTCTCCGTGGAACTACTGTCCTGTACTGAAAACATGATTACAGTACGGGACAGTTGTCCAGCAGCGAGGCAGGGACTCCTAGCATCGTACATAACTATGATGCTAGGAGCCCGGCTCCCTGCAGTGTGTTCGGTCCGGGACTTGCGGCCGAAATATGTTCCGTCTTTACGGACCGAACATGCTCGTGTGAATCCAGCCTCAAATTCATACTGAGAGGTATTTAGAAATAGTGAGCTTTTACTCTATCCATACTGTAAGTCAACCTCCCGAGCAACGCCGGGTATAAATGCTAGGAGTCTATAGGTGAGAGATCCCTTAAACTGTTAGGCATCTGTTACAGCCTATGTTAAATGTATATGTCTGGAGCTTTTTTCCCGGGGCATATGTCAAACGCAGGCAAAAAAATAAAAAAAAAGTGATGTGACCAGAGCCCTAAGGGAACGGAAGTCTCAACATGTAGTCCTGGTAGACTTCAGAGCCTGAAGACAAACACCCAGAAATCAAGTGAACAGGAAGAGGGTGCAGCATGAACGGAGCGCTCAGTGGGAAAATCGGTAAAATGCTAAAGCACGTTTATAACCACAAATTAAGTTAAACTAGAAGCTCATGCTTTTATTTCAACTTAAAAAAAAAATAATTAATGACCCCTTTCCTTTATTAATTTATGTGTTTTTATTTTATAATAAAATTTTATATGTACTTTATTTCTTTTTATTAATACTTTTTTTATTTACTGGGGGCTGCCATGTTTTATTTGATCTGTGTATGTGTCCCTTAATGACAGATACACAGATGGAATATGGCAGCTACAGGGCATACGACATAACGGGATACGTTCATTACATCCTCTGCCGTCTTGCTCTGTACAGTGCGTACATGCGGTTGCATAATTTTGTGTGTGTGTGTGTGTGTGTGTGTGTGTGGTGTTTTGGGGAGAGGCGCTCGACGTAGCACCGGTGGGGGGGGGGGGGGGTGTGTGTGTGTGTGTGTGTGTGTGTGTGTGTGTGTGTGTAGGGGAGGGGGGGGCGCTCGACGGAGCAGCGGTGCTCGCCGCTGTTTCTTCTAAACAGCTGATTGGCGGCTATAAAGGATCAGCTTGTCAGCTGTTTTGAAGAATCAGCGGCGAGAACCGCTACTCCGTCGAGGAGGGTTTGCGCGTGGCACTGTTGCATGTTTGGGGGGGTTGTGTGTGGTGGGGGGGCGCTCGACAGAGCAGCGGTGCTTGCTGCTGTTCCTTCAAAACAGCTAATTGGTGGCTATTAAGAATCAGATACTAATCAGCGGCGAGCACCGCTGCTTCGCCAAGTGGTCCCCCATACACACAATCCCCCCAAATATGCAGGTAAGGTGTACGCGCGCGCGCGTGTGTGTGTGTGTGTGTGTGTGTGTGTGTGTCGCGCAGTTGCATGTTTGGGGGAGGGGGTGTGTGTCTCGACGGAGCAGTGCTACTCGCCGCTGTTCTGTCGTTCCTTGCTCCTACTGTGAACCGCCGTGTAACTACATGGCGATTCACAGTAGCAGCAAGGAATGAAGAAGCTTTTTTTTGTTTTGTTTTGCAGGTTCCACTGGACCGTTTGGACTACATCGTAGATTCGTTGGATTACGTCGATCTACTTTTTTTTAAAATTTTTTAAATAAAACGGTGAAACTGGTTGTGTGGGGGGAGTTTTTATTTCACTAACCCCCCCATTATTACCCCGGTACCCACCGCCACCAGGGGTACGATCCAGTACCCGACCATCTGTAGTGACGGTCGGGCATTCGGCGGCTGCGGGCTGGTATTATTAGTCTGGAAAGGGCCAAAAACAGTGGCCCTTCCCACCCTAGTAATGCTAGGCTGCGGCTGTTTTATTGTATCTCGCTGGTTATGAAAATGGGGGGGGGGGGACCCTAGACAAGACACTTAATTTTTTTAGCAACGCATTTTTTTTAAAAAACGCTTGTGTAAAAAATCATGTATGTACTAATGGCGCGCTTTCCCATTGATGTAAATGGTAAGATTAATCAAGCGTTTGGCGCGTTTTTTAGGCGCGTAAAATGCGTCAAAAACAGTCAAACGCACACCGTGTGAACCTGTCAACTGAAAAGTCATTCACCACAGGGGCTTCCATCATCCTTATTGGATGTTTACACGCTTAACAAAAAAAACATCTGAAAATACGGAGTGGTTTTCGAGGGAAAAAAGCCCCTGATTTTCAGCCGTTTTCTAAGCTACTAGCGTTTTTTGCTGTGATTTTTTATGTCCGTTTTTGGAGCTGTTTTTCTATTGAGTCAATGAAAAACAGCTCCAAAAACGGCTCAAGAAGTGACATGCACTGCTTTTTCCAGGTGTCTATTTACGCGCCGTTATTTGAAAATGAGGCGTAAAATAACACCCCGTCGGAACAGAACACCATATTTCCCATTAAAATCAACGGGCAGATGTTTGTAAGCGTTCGGCTTCTGATTTTTCAGCCGATTTTCGGGACGTTTGCGGCTTGAAAAACGGCTGAAAATAGCCCGTGTGAACATACCCTTAGCCTTTTGACATGTCCTAGTGCTCTGCCAGCTGCCATTGTAAAATCACTCCCAAAATGGAGCTGGACAATGCGTAGCAATTTGAAGACACCTCTTCCTGGCTTGTAGCAAAAAATAGGGAGGGGGTGAGTCTCCCTCCCCCACATTTACAGCAGCTACTGTAGGTCAGGCTGCTCTGCCTGATTCTCCTTACTGTCATTCTGGGAAGTGCTCCCTCTGCTGGCCAACATAGGAAAACCTGTCAAATTATTTAATTTTTAATACTTTCCACCTTGTGGAAAAAAAAAACAGTAAACAAAACTTAAATATAATAAAAATAAGTAACTTGCTAAAAAAAAAAAAAAATTTGATATATTTGGCGACACATTGCGTTTAAGACAAAAAGGTCAGGTACGCTTTAATAATAATCCTGAAATCTTGAAGTTTTCGCTCTGGATCACTCCAATAACAAAAAGGTGATGATCACAGCTCCCCTCCCTGCAGAATGAGGTGGCAGAGCATGCCCAACAAACTCTTCCATACAAGTCAATTAACACCTTATGTCTACAGGTCCCTCTGGTCCACGTGGCTGCTGTAAAGCATATCTCTGAACGCTGTGAACAGCAGCTCAGGCAGAATGGCTGCCCCCATAATCCTGTACAGAAAATAGATCCAAAATATCTACAGTCAAAAATAAAAAGAAACTATAGTCCAAGACACTCTCCTCTGCTATCCGATTGGCTAGTGCTGCTCACGTGAGCACATCGGGTAGCCTGAGAAGCACTGCGCTGTAGGGCATACCCAACAGGAAATCTGAAGAGACAGCCCTATGGTCCTTCAATGGACTGTCCGAGTATGGGTATAATGGGTATAGATAACATCACAAGGTATCTCGGTGACGATCAAAGGGGGGGGGCTTCCTCATTTGATTTCCACTTGAATGCCACAGCATACAGGGGGTTATACATTGGAGATCAAAGTTTTCTCTTATCTCGGTCGTTATTGCAGGACCCTGGCTGTGTAATACAACCACGTGCCCGCACAATCAGAGCGCCGTAATAGTATAGTGCAGGTCCTCTGCAGACTCCTGCCTGCGCCGTCTGATTTAACCATTTTAAATTCTGAAAATTGGAAGGTATGAAAAAAATAAAATGAGATCTCCACACAGCTGGACAAAGGCAGCACGGATTGTCTCTTTATGACAACCTGATAACACTTCAGTATACGCCAGTGGACTGGAGTAAATGAAAGGCAAAGACACACAAAAGTAACAACCAAACGAGAAGATGCCAACTCACCAGCCCTACAGTGATCTGTTCCGCTTTGATCCTCTTCCCTGTATGTATGGATTTGAAAATTTCCAGGAGTTCATCACTTTGCACTAAGTGGCTTTCATTACGGACAACTTTTTGTTCAGTCCTCTCTGAATCATGCTCTGGTAGAACACGTCGTTCTTCACCCTCCGCATCTTCAGAGCAGGTCTGCCAACCTTCATCATCCTCACAATCTTCATACTCATCACTTGTGTCGCTGGTCTCATGGTCGCTGGAAGGAGCAATTTCTGTTTCACTTAGATCCTCATCACTCTCACTGTCTTCTTCATCTGTAGTCTCACCTTCATTCAGTACATCAACCTCTCCATCACTGCTTTGCTATTTAAAAAGGTCACAGAAAGGAGGATGCCATGTCAACAAATATATTATATACAAAAAAAAACACTATTCAGAGACACTTTATATGCACAAAAAAGGTGTATAATAAAATGATACAAATTAGGATTAAATCAGTAGTAAACAATGGGAAAAAGGGAGTCTGCAAGATGAGCATTCAGTGTAAGGCTGGGTTCACGACCTATTTTCAGACGTAATGGAGGCGTTTTACGCCTCGAATTACGCCTGAAAAAACGCCCCTAATACCCCTACAAACATCTGCCCATTGCTTTCAATGGGAATTACGATGTTCTGTTCCCACGAGCCTTTATTTTACGCTTTGCTGTCAAAAAACGGAGCGTAAAAAGACGCTCTGTAAAAAGTAGTAGCATGTCACTTCTTGAGGCGTTTTTTGGAGCTGATTTTCCATTGAACACTATGAAAAACGCCTCAAAAAACGTCTGTAATGAAGCCTCAAAAGAAGCTCCAAATTTCATTCTCCGCTTCAAAAACGCCTGAAATCAGCTCCGTATTTTTCATACGTTTTTTGTTAAGCGTGTGAACATACCCTAAAGAGTCTGGTCATATCAGCTCTATTCTACAGCGGATCATAGAGGCACTAAAGGCCCATACACCCGACAAGGCCCATTTAATAAAGTGGAGTGTATGTACTATTTTAAAGTGTTTTTGATCTCAGACTCACACAGCGTCTAAAAAATGGATTATAGAAGCATAATCCCCATAAAAGAGTCAACCCGAATAAACATTTTTCTCATGGCTTCTGCGCATTTCAAAGTGTAAAAAATAAGAACTTCAAGACAGAGCACAATATTTTCAGCCCAGTTTAGACTTCATTCCTTGGAGGTTTTTAAGTGGTTTGCTGGAGGTACGCTTTGTATATGTCAAATGTCAGAAAGAAGCGGGTCCCACCTATCTCTAGAACGGGGCCCCCTAAACTCCATTCTACCTTTCTGTGTTGTGGCTGAAGCGTGTGATTTCCGACCATGAACTATGGAAACTGCGTGGCTCGCTGAGCTAAGCCGTTTCCGTAACTCCCATAGTAGTGAATGGCAGTAGCGTAGCATGCGACCTATGGGGTTTCCATAACTACCATTCAGTTCTATGGGACATACGGAAACAGCTTAGCTCATAAAGCTACACCGTTTCCGTAATTCATGGTCAGAAATCACACGATTCAGCCACAACACAGCGGGACACGCATCTATCTGACATTTATGACATATCATATGGATATGTCAAACGTCTCCGATGGTAAGACCCTTTAACGCAAAGCAAGTGATAAAATAGGTTAAAGACGGTCATATGAAATTAGAGAAGAAAAAAAAAAGTATATTTTTTCCATACAAACAGTGTCACGTCTGTCTATGGGATGTATCTGGTATGGCAGCTCAATGGTGTATATGGAGAAACAAGTATTGTTACCTCTAAACAAAGAAATTTGTTGTTTTACAAAATAAAAAGGCCCCTTCGCGAAAACTGACAAGTCTTCACCGGAGTTGTGTTGGAAGGGATGTGGATGTAAAGGTTCATATTTTCACATGTGGTGGCAATGTCCGGAAGTATACTCATTTTGGAGGCAGATATTTGATATCATCTCCCAAATATCGTCTTGTAATGTTAAGCCGGATCCAGCCCTGGCTTTATGTTTTCTTAATATACACAATATTCCACACCCTTTTCAAATGGTGTCCAGTCACATCATAATAGCAGCACGTTTGCTCTTAGCTAAGTACTGGAAACTGCCCACTCAATACTCCATTCCTGAATTGATTAATCAGGTAAATGTCTCCTTTAGTATGGAACGCATGTATGCTTTGAGATCCCATAGGCTTCCTCACATCCTTACTCTATGGGAACCATGGACCAAGTATCTCTCCTCCTCCTCACAGGGCATTCAGCTGATTTCCCTTCTTCCACCTGTAGTTTGACATTTGTAAGTCCAAGACATATGTTTTAGGTTTTTTTAATTTAGGTTGCCAGACTCATACCACTAGTAAGACAACATATTCTTCATAATCTAACATATTTACCAGGCAGGGAATATTTGTGGTGTTGATGTAACCATACGAATATGTCAATGTAATGCTGATAATACGTTGAGTTCAATGTGATATATAATCTGAGGCCATGATATTAATAATATTGTTATAATACTATAAGAAACCACAGAATCTACATGTTTGAAGTTTATTGTGTGGACCTAATATTGTTATAGTCCGATATCGTTTTTGTTTTTCTTTCTTTTTCTTTTCCTGTAACTCTGAAAAGTTAATAAAAAAATTTAAACTTTAAAAAAAAAATAAAAAAAAAAATAAAAAGGCCGCTTATTTCTATTTTACCCCCCATGACGGCCCTACCTCCCTACCTGGAGATTTACCAGATGAGTAGATTTATGGAGGGACAATGGCCTAAAGTACTTAACGACCAAAATACCAAACCGTTTTTTGTTTGCAAATACCGCCTAAAATGTCTGATGACGGTATGTAAACTGGACCAAGTTGTAGTACTGCAGATCTGGTCCAACGAGGCCCCTACTTTTCCCGCTCAAGAGGAAGAGATAGTGTAACAGCACTCCACAATAGTTTATCCATCTGGCTATTGTATTTTTTGAAACTTGAGAGTCCTCTCTCTAATCTTTAGTAGTTTCGAGATATTTGAGGACAATTCTCCTTACATCCAAAGTATGTTCATTTACTCTCTTGGAATTAGAACACGATTACAGATGAGAGTATTTATTTTGCATCAACTTGAAGGATGGGGTCAATAAATCGACAATATTTATATTCACATTTGCCAATGGGGCAAAATACTACCATCTTACATCAATAAAAAATTTTTAATTATGACAATAAAAGTTAACAAAAATAAACAGAAAACGTTTATGTGATTCATATAAAAGCAATACAATCTGTGTGCCTCTATTTTTAGGGCTGGGTTCACACCTGCGTCACTGCTTTTGGTTGTTCTGCTCTTTTAGAGGAGCAGAAAAAGGGAAAACCATTAGCCACGGTTCCGTTGCACTACTTTAATCGGTTCCGTCGGCTTTCTGTCGCGGTGTCCGTGGTTTAACCGGAAACAATAGCACAGAATGCTGCGCTATTGTTTCCGGTAATCCCTGCCAGATCTGTGATGGAGACCCCTAGTAGAGCCTCCAACCAGATGTGAAGATTCTCTAAATTGAATAAGACAATAAATATTTTACGGTTGCTGTGCTTTTTGCAACAATGAAGCCTCCACTGTAGTAAAGGAGTTGCTTCTGCACGGCAGATAGTGACTACAACTAAGGCTACATTCACGCGCGTGAATCTGGTTCGAGTGCTTTGCGAGTGGCATGCGTTATTCACACACTTGCAAAGCACATCTTTTTTTCAATTTTATTATTATTATTCTCAATTCAATTGATACGTAAATCACGCACAGCACACGGATGTGCATCCGTGTGCAGTGCGTGATTTTCATGCACCCATTGACTTCAATGGGCGATAGGTGCGTGAAAAATGCACCAATATAGGAGATGCGGGGAGTTTTAGGCAACAGACATACGCTGCGTGAAAACTCCTGCATGTTTTAATGGCCCCATTGAAATCAATGGGTCCGTGTGCTGCGCGAGATTTCCCTGCACATCACATGGACATTATTCACGTTCGTCTGAATGAGCCCTTATACTGTGAAAATTCTATTACAGGGATAATATCCTCAATAAAGTTTAATGCAAGAAAATCCTGCGGAGGTCAGCAGCTTCATTATGGAGGACATTAGGGGTGGCCAAACACGCCGTACAATAATTCCTAAATGCAATAGGACTGCAGCAAGTGAGCACAAAAGAATGGTAAGGCAATTTCCTTAGCAACTTTTGGGAAAAAGGCTGGATCAAGTTTAAACGCAACTCTGTTGTCTGTTTTTCTGAGATTTGGTTCTCTTATGGACAGTGCGTGGATTTCCCCCAACAGTCTGGCTGAAGTGATATACACATTATATATATATATGTGTGCTGAAGTGACACACACACACACACACACACACACGTGTATGCTGTTTTTAACCCCTTGCTGTTGCAGACAGACATTTTTTGTTTTTTCCTACCCCACCTTCCAAAAGCCATAACTTATTTTTCCGTCGTCATGGTCGCCTAAGGTTTTTATTTGTGGGACTAGCTGTAGTTTTTAAATCGCACTATTTAACGTACTCTATAATGCACTGGGAAACACAAAAAATACAATTTGTAGGGTGAAATGAAAAATAAAAACACCTCCACTGTTCTTTTGGGTTTTCGTTTTTGCAGCATTCACCGAGAGGTAAAAATGACTTTATTCTGCTAGTCAATACAACCAAATTGATATAGCATGTATATGTATATATATGTGTATATATATATATATATATATATATATATATGTATGACAGCACCTATCAGATAGGGCATTACTAGTGACAGATTCTCTTTACACATGCAATTATTACATCGCTAGTGCAATTACTTATGTACTTTAACCCCTTAGTGACCAGCCTATTTTAGGCCCTAATGACCAAGCAATTATTTTTTTTTTTTTCCTATAGTCGCATTCAAAGAGCTATAACTTTTTTATTTTTCCGTCTACATAGCTGTACGAGGACTTGTTTTTTTGCAGGATTAGTTGTACTTCTTAATGGCACCATTTTGGGGTACATATTTTTTGATTAACTTTTCTTAACTTTTTTTTGGGGGGTGGGGGGGGGGGGGGAATAGAAAAAAAACCCTGAAATTCCACCATTGTTCTATACGTTTTAAATTCACGCCGTTCACTGTGCGGCGTAAATAACACATTACCTTTAATTTATTCTATGGGTCGGTACGATTACGACGATACCACATATGTAGAGGTTTTTTATGTTTTACGACTTTTGCACAATAAAAAAACACTTTTGAACTAAAAGGATTTGTTTTTGCAGAGTCGTAATTTTTGCAGTGTCGGAATTTTTTCATTTTTACGTCCATGTGGTGATATGTGGCCTTGTTTTTTGCGGGACAAAACATAGTTTTGATTTGTACTGTTTTGGGGTACATGGGACTTATTGATAAACTTTTATTATGACTTATTTGGGGGCAATGGAAAAAAAACCCAATAATTTCACCATAGTTTGTGTTTTTTTTACGGCGTTCACCTTGCGGTTCAAATTACATATTAAACTTTATTGTTTGGGTCATTACGGTCTCAGCGATACCATAGGTGTGTACTTTTATTTATTTTTTACAGTTTTACTAAATAAAATCACTTTTTATGGGAAAAATTGATTTATTTTTTACACTGTAATTTTTATTAATAAAATAAATAATGCGAAATAAAAATTATTAGTCCCACTAGGAGACTTTACTATGTGATCTTCAGATCGCTGCTATAATGCTTTGGTATACTTAGTACACCAGAGCATTATTGCGCGTCAGTGTAAATCTGACAGGCAATCTATTAGGACGTGCCTCTGGCACGTTCTAATAGGCATATGCCCATGGCAGACCTGGGGGGTTTTATCAGGCCCCCGGTTTTATCAGGCCCCCGGCTGCCATGACACCCCATCAGAGACCCGCGATTGCATTTATGAGCTCCCTCCCTCTGTAAATAAGTTAAATGCCACAGATGCTATTGACCACAGCATTTAACAGGCGCGATCTAAGTAAACTTCGATCGCTATCATCGGAACAGTAGCCCGGCTGCCATCAGACAGCCGAGCCCCGGCTCCAGCCTGCACAGGGCACCTGTGCAGTACTTAGACTGAGCCGCCTTGAAAAGGAGACGGCCTAGCCCAAGGCCCTTTAGCGACTGCCGTGAAAAGGCGTATTGGTGGTCACTATTAAGGGTGCTTGGTTTAAAGAGGCTCTGTCACCACACTATAAGTGGCCTATCTTCTACATAATGCGATCGGCACTGTAATGTAGATCACAGCAGTGTTTTTTTTATTTAGAAAAATGATCAATTTTGACGGAGTTATGACCTATTTTAGATTTATGCTAATGAGTTTATTAATAGACAACTGGGCGTGTTTTTACTTTTGACCAAGTGGGCGTTGTGGAGAGAAGTGTATGACGCTGACCAATCAGCATCATACACTTCTCTCCATTCATGTAATCCGCACATAGTGATCCTGTGTTGTTCACTATGTGCTGTCACATACACACATTAACGTTACTGAAGTGTCTTGAGAGTTAATAGACATCGCTTCCAGCCAGGACGCGATGTCTATTCACAATCCCGACACTTCGGTAACGTTTGTGTGGGACTTACAGCACAGCAACAGTGATCTCGCGATCACGCTGTAAGCTGTCATTTACAGCTTGATCTCGCGAGATTACGCTTGCTGTGCTGTAAGTACCACACAAACATTACCGAAGTGTCAGGAGTGTGAATAGATAGTGTCCTGGCTGGAGGTGATGTCTATTAACTCTCAAGACACTTCAGTAACGTTAATGTGTGTATGTGACAGCACATCGTGAACAACGCAGGATCACTATGTGCGGATTACATGAATGGAGAGATTTGTATGATGCAGATTGGTCAGCGTCATACACTTCTCTCCACAACGCCCACTTGGTCAAAAGTAAAAACATGCCCAGTTGTCTATTAAGAAAGTCATTAGCATAAATCTAAAATAGGTTATAACTCATAATTGATCGTTTTTCGAAATAAAAAAACACTGCTGTAATCTACATTACAGCGCCGATCACATTATGTAGAAGATAGGCCACTTATAATGTGGTGACAGAGCCTCTTTAAGGCCTAATTCAAGTCCATTGTGAAGAAATTCAGGAATCTTTTGCAGAACAGGCCTGGATTTATCTGGCACATCCTCACCACATCAGGAACAGAATCTCTTCTGGAATTTAAGGTAGATCGACGATGTCTACTAGTTCCTACTAAACTGAAGGGTAGTAATTATCTTGTCTGAAAGTCCCCTGTGCTTTAATTGCGTACTTTCAGGATCCAGGCACTAAGACAAAGTCTCCCTAGACTGAAGTAGAAGAGGACCCTGGAGTGAAGATTGCACTTATTTGTTAGAATAATGGGTTGTTCCAGTGCTAGTTCCTTCAAAAGAATGAACCAATTCTTCTTTGGCCAATAAGGCACAATCCATATCCTTTTTTCTGTTTCCAGTTGGATTTTCTGCAGAATCTTTGGAAACCGCAGAACTGGAGGAAAGGCATAAGCCACTTCCATGTACCACCACTGTGAAAGTGTATCTATTCCCGGAGACCGGTCTCTCTGATCTAGAGAAAATAATACATTTTTTGTAATTTTCTGGGAGGCAAAGAGATCGATCTGAGGATTTCCCAACAAACAACTAGTTATTGGTTAAAGAACATCCCCCTGGATCTAGATATTTCTGGCTGAGGACGTCTGTAAGTTACTAGACCTAGGCTTGCACACCTTTTCCACGTTGATGGTACTACATATAGCTTTAAGCATAGTCCATATCCTCAGAAGCAAAATAATAATTTTTTTTATCGTTGTCTTCTGAACAAAAAAAAAATACATCATTATCCCTCAGTCTTTAGGGAACCAGATATTATCATCCTCAGATTCTGCCTTTTCATAGGTTAAGAACTGGTATTCAAGCCTTGCTGGGCCATGGAAGCCATAGTCTGAACTTCTTTTCTGATGATATTACTAAATTCTTTCATTACTGATGGCTTTGGTAATGGTTTAGTACACACAGCACATTTACAGATTTTCTTCTCATCAGATTTGTGCTTATGAGTGCCCAGGACATAGAATAAAAGATACATATCCCATCTGGGGTACTCCTTGTATAGGAGACCGAGATCCATTCAATCACATCAAAGCGGATAGCAATCTTATCCTCAGAACTAGGAGACTAGAATTAGTATTATTTTCTTTTATATAGGTTCAATGAAAGATCAGATGCCTCTGCAAACAGTGCGTCCTAGCATCCACATCGCCCCTGGTACTCAGCATCTGACGTTGTCCCCAAACGACCTGCGAGATGCAGTAATTCTGGCGTTTGGCACGTGCCTACTGCATGCTCCTACGCACAGACTTCCTATACGCTCATGGAGCATCTGGCAGTGTCCTGGCACTTTTTTTTTTTGTAATTGCCCCCCTAGGACAGGAAACATTGATACCTCAAAAGGCCCCTCCCACAACCTCCTCTCTGGTTCCTGTCCCTACAGAGGTCAAGGGTCAACCTCCATGGGCTGCAGCCATGATGGATGAAATGGAAAATCCCACCTCTTACCCATAAACACTAAATACGGTCACTTAAAATCTGAAAATTTCTAAAAAGATGTAAATGTATACTCAGGGCACCAATGTATATAGAAAATGATTGAGAAACATACCTTGGCATCTTCAGAAAGCCTTTCTGACTCAGCCAGAGCTGACCAGAACACAACTTTAACGCATTCTTTTTCAAAGAAGAGTGCCCAGGCCTGACGCTGGCCTTCAGTTAACAAGTCCGCCTTGTTTACTAGGATTATATTTTCCTTCTGTGGATTTATTTCTTTGACATACCGCTCCTTTAAAAAAAAAAGAAAAAAATAAATTTTATTATTGGCATTACAACTGTGGTATGTCTTCTACAACATGGAACCACAAGTCCCATTCAAGGCCCCAAAACACTTTGAATTGGTAAATACGCCGTATCGGAGGTGTCTCAGCACCAAAAAGGTACAGTCCAAGTCAATATATACCAAGAGAAAAAGTATCTGCGGCACTGACCATAAAGCACAAATCTCTACTGGAATATAAGCATAGTTATAGGATGGGGAGTAAATTAAGCCTATGGCCGTTATGCACACTCCGTCAAGGCCTCCACAGACTCAGGCTCAAACTCGAGTCAATCAGAAGGATCCACACAATGTAGTTCAGCAATAGACACTCACACCAGCCATCGTGCTGTAACGGGTGGAACCCTTTTAGAAAACGTATAGGAAAGGGGGCGGCGAAAACAAAAAAAGCAATAGAAAAATAGGTGTCAAATTAAAGCCACCTCCTGAAGAAGGTATGAGGGACTGCTTCAATTGATACCATACTTTCGGATACACTTGTTGATTCACAGGAAACCATCTTCCTGATGTATAATCTGTTATCCAAGGGGTTACATTTTGTATAAGTGAATACTTTACATTTTGTGAATTCGAGATTAACTTGTATAGGACTAAGCGTAAAATAAATTTTCAGCAAAGACGACTAACATTATAGGATGACCTTATATCAATTAATGTATCTACCGCACGATAAACATATGATTGATGATGTTGACTCTGTCAAAAAGGTTTGTTGGTGGTGTACCCTAGGTGGTTCCTCCCTCATTTGGCTGCTGGTAGATCCTTGGACACTTTCTAAAATCTGCAGCATATACAGTAGCAGCAAAGTGGATGAGATAGAACAAACCTCACACACACGCTACATAAATAGTGAGCGGAAGAACCGCTCAGAAATTGACGTGGTGCGGAGTTTTATTCCGCAGCATGTCAACTATATTTGCGTCAACTATATTTGCGTATTTGTTGCGGGTTTTCCCCATTGAATTCAATGGGAGGTAAAACCCACAACAAGTAGCAGATGTTGTATTTATTGTGGCGGAATCGCAATAAAGAAAAAAAAAACGTATATACTTACCCAGAAGTCTGTGTTCTTTCTCCAGGCTGGCCTCCTGGGATCACGTTTCATCCCATGTGACCGCCGCTACAGTGGTCTCGTGGGATGAAACGCAATCCCATCCCAGTATTCCGCAGCAGACTTTCTGGTTGAAAGACCGAACCACATTCCCTGTGGATACCAGATACCGCGGCCCTGTAACAAATGATCCGCGGCTTGGTATTAATCTGCAGCCTGGTGTTTGGGGATCACTGCTCTAGATGATATAATTATCTTGAGTGAAAGGCTGGCCCTTCTAGAGCAGGGGTCTCAAGCACGCAGCCTGCGAGGCAGTCATCTGCGGCCCGCAGGACACAGAGACACTAGTATAGGCTCTGCTCCGGCACTCTGTGGAATTCCCTGACATCGCTGTGCATATATGGACAGTGGTCTCAGGGTCTTCCCCAGAGCGGAGCCCCTAGGAGAACACTAGTACAGGCTCCGCTGCAGAACTCTGCGGAATTCCCTGACATCGCTGTCCACTTATGGACAGCGATGTCTGGGGCTTCCCCAGAGCCGGAGTCCCGGGCACAGCGCTAGTGTAGGTTCTGCTCTGGGATTCTGGGGAATCCCCGGACATCGCTGTCCTCATATTGACAGCGATGTCTGGGGGCTTCCCCAGAGCCGGAGTCGCGGGCAGAGCGCTAGTATCGGCTCTGCCCCGGCACTCTGTGGAATTCCCTGACATCGCTGTCCATATATGAACAGCAATGTCTGGGGCTTCCCCAGAGCCGGAGTCCCGGGCAGAGCGCTAGAATAGGCTCTGCTCCAGGACTCTGAGGAAGCCTCTGACATTGCACTGCGGCCCCATCTGCAGAGGGCGCTGCGGCCCCCCATCTGCAGAGGGCGCTGCGGCCCCCCATCTGCAGAGGGCGCTGCGGCCCCCCATCTGCAGAGGGCGCTGCGGCCCCCCATCTGCAGAGGGCGCTGCGGCCCCCCATCTGCAGAGGGCGCTGCGGCCCCCCATCTGCAGAGGGCGCTGCGGCCCCCCATCTGCAGAGGGCGCTGCGGCCCCCCATCTGCAGAGGGCGCTGCGGCCCCCCATCTGCAGAGGGCGCTGCGGCCCCCCATCTGCAGAGGGCGCTGCGGCCCCCCATCTGCAGAGGGCGCTGCGGCCCCCCATCTGCAGAGGGCGCTGCGGCCCCCCATCTGCAGAGGGCGCTGCGGCCCCCCATCTGCAGAGGGCGCTGCGGCCCCCATCTGCAGAGGGCGCTGCGGCCCCCATCTGCAGAGGGCGCTGCGGCCCCCATCTGCAGAGGGCGCTGCGGCCCCCATCTGCAGAGGGCGCTGCGGGACCCATCTAAAAAGGGGCTGCCCAATCTTGACATGTGCGTCTGCCAACTGAGCCGCCCGACTGCATTTAGCGACACTTAAACTGGATTGTTGAAATAAGCACGTGGAGAATTCTCTCAAATTTTAAACCTAGCAGTATTATTATAGTAATGTAGTATTATTATTATAGTAATATAGTGTTATAGTAGTTCAAATAACTAATTGATTAATAATAATTTTGTATTGTATCAAATTTGAAAGTAATGCGGCCCGTCAACTTCCCATTTTTTCTATATGCGGCCCACTTACCCGGCCGAGTTTGAGACCCCTGTTCTAGAGTAACCGTTATAACACCAGATCAAGTAGTTAGAATTCAATGCAAAGGGATAACTGGCCATGTACATTAAGTAAAAGTCAGCCAAACCCGCAGATTTTGGCAGGGACAGCCAACAAACTAATGTGCATCCCAGCTACCCACCGATGGCAGATATCAAGGAAAAAAAGGAATCGGGCATGCTGAATTTCAAATGGTCTGATCCTCTGTCCCTATGGGAGATAAGCTGCCGCCAGAAAGTTCTGGGAGTAATTTTTCCCCCTCCCACCATTGAAATAAACATGCACGGTCTGCTGAACCGAGCATGCATGTTTATTGTAGTTGGGAAAAACAGCTGTCGGCAAAACAGGCATTCGGCAGGCAGTTATCTGATGTATGGCCAGCTTACCTTTAAAATCTTTTCAGTTTCTGCATGTGTTTTTTTTATTGAATTATAAAAAGGATAATATCTATAATATGTGTCATATTAAAAATCAAAACTAAGTGTGACAAGTACATAATCAATAGTCTAGCAAATACAATTATATATATATCTTAGTACTCATAGCTGGAGTAGATTGGAATTTCTGGCGAATGGACAGCCAGAAAAGCGCACATCTCACTCCAGTGCTCTGGCATATGAAACACGAGTCGCAATAAATAAAACAATGAATTTTTGATGACTCATTTTCCATATTTTCAAACTTGAGTATTTAAGTAAAAAATCTTAAACTTACCAAATCGTGGCATCTGAATAAGAGTGGATTTCTGGCATCCACAATCTGCACCACTACATCACTGTGGAAAAAAAAAACAAAAAAACACATAAATAGCTTAACTATATGGCTGCCAAATGTAGATATAGAAAAAAACAAAAAAAAAAAAAAAACACACAAGAGAAAAAAAGCCTATTAAGGCTGGGATCTCACCGTGCCTTGTTTGTCGTGAATCCGCGCCATTTTCCATAAAATAGTTGCAAAATAGTGCGTTTTTTGCCACATCTCACAGCTAAAAAAATGCATTTAAACAGCAACATGAGATTCCAGCCTAAGGCCCCATGCACACAATGCAGGTTTTGTTTAACTGAATTCAGGTCCATTCATCTGAACACGAATATGAGGTTCTTTAACATTTTGATCAAACTGTATAAGCCCACTTGCCACTTCAAGGCTACCGCTTTCAAAGTCAGTCCCTACTCGAACTGGTAGAGTAGGGACTTATACAGCTTATACACGGCAAGTGGGCTTATACAGCTTGATCAAAATGTGAACAAAGAATCTCATGTTCAGGTTTATAAATTATGCCTAGCGGCTCAGATCACCGTATATATTGTGGATGTGCGGTCCATGTCTAGTTTCGCGGGGAAAAGACAGCAATTTAGCCATTATTTTTTTGCGTTCGGAAAACCGTGCGGCGTTCACTGTGCGGGATAAACAACATGTTACCTTTATTGTATGAATCGCTATGATTAGCAAATAAGTATAGTCATTTTCAGGTTTTAACTTTTTAATTATTCCTTCCATGTGCCATATGAGGGCTGTTTTGCGGGACGAGTCATATTTCTTAATAGGACCATTTTGGGGTACATTTAACCCCTTGGAGACACGGCCGATTTCAGTTTTTTCATTTTTGTTTTTTCCTCCCCGCCTTTCAAAAGCCATAACTTTGTTTTTTTTGTCGACAAAGCTGTATGAGGGCTTGTTTTTTTGCGGGACAAGTTGTAGTTTGTAGTCATTAATTCTACCGCATAATGTACTGGGAAGTTGGTTGATACGATTACGGCAATACCAAATTTCTATGTTTTGGTTTATGATTTACCACATTTAAAAAAAAAAAAAAAAAAAATGAATACATTTTCGAAAAAAAAAAATGTTTTGTGTCGCCATGTTCTGAGAGTCATAACTTTTTTTTATTTTTGCCGTCAATTTAGCGATATGAGAGCTTAATTTTTGCGAGGCGAGCTGTGGTTTTCACCGATACCATTTTGGGGTATATGCGACTTTTTGTTCACTTTTTATTTCATTTTCTTAGAGAGCTAAGGTGACCAAAAAGAGCAATTTGCATGTTTTAGAATTAAATTTCATTTTTATGGCGTTCACCAAGCGGGTTAAAACAACGCTATAATGGGAAAAGGGGTGTTTTTTGAACTTTTAATATATATATTATTTTTTTTAAACATAAAAAAAAAGGAGTACAAAGATAGCAGACCTGGGGGCCTTTATTAGGCCCCAAGGCTGCCATAACAACCATTGTAAACAGACAATAGTGCTGCAGGGGGGCACAATGCTGTGCCCCCGATTCTAACTATTTAAATGCTGCGGTCACCATTGACCGCAGAATTTTAGGTGTTAAACGGGCGGAATCAAAGTGAACTTTGATTCCGCCCGCTGGAGTGGGGTGTCGGCTGTGTAACACAGCAGTCACACGCCGAGTATGGAGCGCGCTCCGTACTTCCCCCGTGGCGACACAGTAATAGTATGTCGCCAAGGGGTTAATTATTGATTTATTATATTTTTGAGGGAAGAATAATTTTTTTTGCATTTTCTTTTCATTACCCTGTTCACCGTCCGGTTCAAATAACGTGATCATTGTATTGTACGGGTCATTTCAATTTTTGCACTTTTGCTAAATAAAACCACCTTTTTTGGTGTAAAATTTCTTCTTTTTTCACGGGAACAGTTTTTAATTAACGTAATCTTTGACATCTATTTATTTTTTATTTTTTAAATTAATAAATAAACTAAAAATGTATCAGTGTGATTAGTGCAACTTCCTAAATACATTTTATGAAATTATTTTTACTTTTTGAGATACAGCTGCTTTGTATTCTGTATACAGAGCAGCTGTATTGTTCACGAAGACCTGAATCCATCAGGTCCGCAGGACTGATGGGTTCAGTGACAGAGGGTTCTGCGTGTCTGATACGCAGGATCCACCTGTAAATCGATCACATAGATTATGAACTTAGATGTGATCGATAACAGCTCGATAACACTGAACCTGTGGACCTGACGGGAATAGGATTTAGCACTAGATACATCTGCTCTGTATACAGAATACAAAGCAGCTGTAGCTCAAAAAGTAAATTTTTTTTAATAAAACTTATTTAGGAATTTGCACCAATCAGACTGATGTACACTTTTATTTGAAAAAAAAACAAACAAGATGTCGAAGGTGTACATAGCCTTTAAGTAAAACTCCGATCTTGTCCATGCAGCGGGATGTATAGCTCCTGTGCCCGCGCCATCCAATGGACGTAATTGTATATCCATTTGCAGGAAGGCACCACTAAAATGGCTGTACAGTTACGTACATATGCGGGAACGGCTTAATATTACAGTGCTATTCCGGTTTTAGCAAATGTGATTTTTTTGCAAAATGAAAAGTTATATAATTTTCAAATATTTGCTGAAAACGTAATACTCCTTTATAGGGATGCACGATGCATCGAAATGTCGATACCATTTCGTTGCTGTGCGGAGGCAAATGGTTCAATAACGTCAATTTATGTATTTCGATACTAAGCCGTGCGGCCGCACAGCTTAATATTAAAATAAATGAAGAGAGCACGGTGCACGCACTGTACAGCGCCTGCGAGGTTTTCTTCTTTCAGGGACGACTGTGTCACATTAGGAGGGAAGAACGCTCCTCTCTTCTCTCTCTACTGCCACCAATGATAATCTGAGTATGTGAGATGGGGGAGTGAGGGGCATAATAGTAGAAATACCTCTATGGGGTTTTTTTAAGCTTCGAATATTTCCCTGACGAACACCAATATAGAATGTTAAAAAAAAAAAAGCAGAAAAAATTTGAGGAAAGGGCAAGAAGCGTAGGATGCAAGGATCTCTGGATAGGTTATATGGACCGGCTTAGAAAGGTATGGCTTACCTAGCAAGGACGGGGTGAACGGTCCCTCACAAAAGTACAAGTTGTGCAAAATTCATACATGCCACTTATACATGCCACTTATTCATACATGCTCATTTCTTCACAATCACCAAAACAGACCAAAAATCTGTGCGCGTCAGATGCCGATAAACATCCGAGTCACATAGTCGACAAACGTCCTGATAAGGCGCAGGGTCTAATTAGATGTGTAAATGCTCCTCTTCGCACTCCTTTTTTTCTACTAAAGAACCCCTTCCCCCTAAATGAGAACATATACTCTCTTACTGATAAAGAGGGGTGATAGCAAAAAAAGTGGGGTCACTGGAGGTTGTACAGGTGGAGAGATGACAGTAACAGGCTGTGCTCTTTCTTCCTGCTGTCACTTGCGGCTTCCAACCTTCCCCACACTCCATTACTGAGACTAGGGTTGAACGATGCAATGAAATATCGATACTATTTTCATGCTGTGCAACCCCAAAAGGTTCAATGCTGTGAATTCATGTATTTCGATACTAAGCTGTACTGTAATATATAAATTTAGTGACTTGTATGATGTGATGCGCCCGGCGCTGCACTAATGAGCGGCGGCACTAGCCCTGAAGATCGAAAACATGGCGCGCACACTCCACAGAGCGTCCATATTGTGTCTTCAGAGCATGCCGCTCATTAGTACAGCGCCGGCCACATTACACCATGCGGATTGCGTGGGCACAGCAAGTGCGCCCATGCGATCAGGACCAGGGCAATGACTATAATACACAGCTGCAGTCCCGCAATAACGGCGGAGTTCAGAGAAACCTTTGATCTCCGCCGCTATCCCCTCGAAGGACGCGATCAAAGCGGAACGTGGCATTTATGTTGAAAATGAGAAGGGAGACCTGCAGTACAGTATTTAAAAATAAAAAGTAATGTCAAATAAAAAAAAACTGTTAAAAAACAAAAAAGATGCAATTTTTTTTTTTTTTTACAATAAATAAACATTAATATACAAGTCCCAATACATAATATATACATATTTGGTATGGTTGCGACTGTAATAACCTGCACAACAAATTGACAATGATGATTGGTGTATGCTGTAAACAAAAAATAAATAAATAAATTCAGCATTTTTACCAAAAAAAAAAAAAAATGTATAGAAATTAAACGATAATGTAATACCAGCACCTTCATAAAGTACAACTGGTCCTGCAAAAAACAAAAAAGTCTCAGAGCTACATCAAGCAAAAATTAAAAAAAGATAAGATGCAAAGAGAAAAAAATATATATATAATTATTCTGTCCTCAATTATTTTTTGGTAACGAGAATCGCAACACTACACAAAGTATCGGTATCTAAGTCCAAATTCTGGTATTGTGACAACCCTAACAGAGACACAGAATTAAAATCTTTTCATCCTGCACCCCGACTTCAGACGATTTCTGCGCCTGGAGTATTGCACCTAGAATTTTGAGCTTGGTATAATTTGCTTAAATAGGATACTAAGCTTTTATCTAAAAAGGTTAAATTAAAGGGAAGGTGTCACGGAACTTTTTTTTTTTTATATGTTATTGCTTTTAGTATATCATTAAAATAAATTTTATTTGTGTTTTTGTGTTGTACTTTTTTTCTTTCTTTTACTTCTCTATGGGGGCTGCCATTTTTTTTTTCATCTCTGTATGTGTCGATTAACGACACATACAGAGATGGAATACGGCACATACATCCCCATAGAGAATGCGAACAGGAGCCGTTCCATTCACTATAGCGTACGCCGTCTGTGTGGGAAGGGCGCATGCGCCGCTCCTACACAGTCCAAAAGGAAGTTCTTCGGCAGAGCGACATCCGGCGCCATTTTCATGTGGACCGGAAGCCGCGGCCGGACAGTGAGAGGACTACTTCCGGTCGCGGCTTCCATCCATATGTTCAGAAGTAAGGACTAGGAGCGGAGGCAGTGGCAGGAGCAGGTAAGTTATGTTTGTTTGTGTGTGTGTATGTTCGTGTTATACTGTCTGATTACCACTGTATCTAATCCTCCTACACTGTGCATTCGCTCAAAAAATGGCGGCACACAGTGTAGGAGGTTTGAACATTCAACCCCCTCCTTTCTCCTGGCACTAGCCAGGAGAAAGGAGGGGGGATTGTGTGAGGACACTAGAGCGAGTGTGTCTTCTCCAATTTTGCAGCATAAAGCAATGAGGTTGCTTTACCACATGCCAATGCTGCAATTTTGGGAATTGCTCCCTCTAGTGACCAGCACATGGAAATGTTATAAATTAGAATCTAATTTATAATATTTCCTGACTTGTGAAATTTTTTTTAAAAAATTAGAACAATGTGTAATCATTTAAATACTAACAGTTTAACAAAAAAATATATATATTTTTTTCCTAGCGACACATTCCCTTTAACCGTAATAGACAAGTGCGAAAACAAATAATTGAATGTAAAAAATCTCCTACAATGTCTGCGAATATGGTAGGTGTGATCCCTGAGATTTGCTCTTGGGGATGGCGTTGCTACAGATCATGGATTTCACGTCTATGCACATACAGTTCCCTCATGAATAAGCTGTTAAGCACCCTGCCGCACCCCTTTAATATTTACCTCCTTTCAATGACTCTCCAGAGTTGACGCCAGAAATCTAGATTACGTTCAAATGGTGTAAGAATCAGTTTCTTCTCTTCCTCAAGTCTGGTATGGAGAAAAAATGAAGTCTGATTATCCATGACCAAAATACCATCATCCAAAAATCACACTGCACCATGTAATAAATTACTTAGCAAGCTCGCGCCTCCACTCCAAAAACTTCTCCCTCTCGGACTGCTTCAGAACTTCAGCGCTGGTACTTTCATCCCATTGTGGTCTGCAAGCAAATGAATAAAAGGACATCAATAGTGTTCAAGAGTCTATAATCTAACAGAACACCAGAAAGAAGCATTCTATGCAAGGAGGAATTGCAACAAGTAATGAAACAGGACAATCAACCTGTTCTTACCGTCGTGGGATACACAAAAACTGCTCATATTCTTCATGAAGTTTATGGATTCTGCTAGATTCCTCGGACGTTAGCAATCCTGTCCTGGCTTCAGCTGGGACAAACTTAATGTTGAGTTTCTCTACGAAGAAAAATCAGACAGAGATCTTACGTAAACCGATGAAAAAATCATAAAAAAAAATCATAGAAAACAACTTCCCTTCCCAGTTTTCACAATCTGTTTTCCTTAGAATAGGGTCTCCGAATTGCTCCATAGCTGAAGAAAAACTTCACCTAAAAGCTGCTAAAAGTATTCATTGGCTTCCAGCACCACCAAATCCTCACTACCACCTTCTCCTCCCAGGTTCTCTCCACGGCGGTCCTTTTGACAAGGACTATGGAACACAACAGGACTGTCACACCTCAGCCAATTCCAGGAGAGGCCTACCATAATACTTCAAAAATGTTCCAGTGTTCGGCATCTGCAGATACTACCCCGTCTGCATCTAGCATGTGTCGAAAAATGTGCCCCTCCATATCAGCTCCCCATACAGTATAATGCCCCTCCATATCAGCTCCCATACAGTATAATGCCCCCCAATATCAGCTCCCATACGGTATAATGCCCCCCATATCAGCTCCCCATACGGTATAATGCCCCTCCATATCAGCTCCCCATACAGTATAATGCCCCTCCATATCAGCCCCCCACAGTATAATGCCCCTCCATATCAGCCCCCATACAGTATAATGCCCCTCCATATCAGCCCCCATGCCATATCAGCCCCCCATGCAGTATAATGCCGCTATATGTGCATAATAGAAAAATAGCATAATTACTTACCTATCGTTCCCTTGCCAGGTGGAGGATCCTTCGCCTCCTCTGGTCTGTGCTATGAGTGACTCGGCGCAGACAGGCGCGATGATGTCGCTACATCTCGCCTGCCTGCGTCGAGCCGCTCAGGGCACAGTGAAAGCTGGAGTAAGGAGACGTCCGCTCCTTGCTCCAGCATTGAATGGAATCGGGACCTCGGTGAGTGACTCGCGACCCCCCGGAGGTCTTCACACGACCCCCCCAGGGGGACGTGACACACAGTGTGCAATGTATTGTGTTGTATTGTGCAGTTTGCGGTGGAGAGAGGAAAGGGGGGGGCTGTAATTTAACGGCCCCCCCTCTCCACTGCAAACAGCACAATACATTACAAGGCAACACAATACAGACACTGCAGCTCACCTGGAGTCCTCCGCACCGGCTGATCCACTGCACTGGTTGGAAGACGTGTCACGTGATAACACGGTCACATGGTACTATAAGTGTACCATGTGACCATAACCAGGAAGTGCCGGCTTCACGGCACAGAAAATGTATTTAACAAGCATGCTGTATGGCAACGGGGGCCAGTGGGCCCCCCAGGCTTAGGGGCCCGGTGGCAACTGCGACCCCTATAGCTACACTACTGATCATGCGCCAAATTTATCATACAGCGTGCACCACTGTGATAAACTTGGTGCATCTTCAGACTGCCTGGTCTCAGTTTATGCTAAACAGATTAGAAAATCCACCCCATTGTGTCTGAAGTATTATTGGCGGAAAAAAATCATAGGAAAGTAGTTATAAATACGACAGTGTATGTTGTTTCTCAACAAACTTTTTGTTAAATATATATTGGAACATTGTGGCAGATTTACTAATGCAGTGTAAGATTTAGACAGCGTTAACTTGGACAAGGCAGTCAAGAGATGCGCCAAATTTATCACAGTGGTTCACGCTGTATGATAAATTTGGCGCATTTAGATAGACATGTTTGAAAATGTTCCTATTGGTTAGCTTACTTTACACCAGGATTTCTGTGCCAAAAAATTGGCGCATGTCTTGCATGTTAAGCCATGCCCTCTTTCAGCTAGACCCCACCTCTATTCAAACAAGGCACAAAATGTGTCTAAAACAGTCAATAAATGTGGTGCACGGCACGTGCACCAGAATTCTGGCTCAATTTCAGCCAGAATCTTGTCGCACTTTGAATAATAAATCTGCCCCATTGTGTATATTTTGTGTATCGGTGGTTGGGATCAAGGCTTTATTCACACTTTACCAACCTGTAAAGGATTTGCCAGACACAGGTTCTGTGTCGACGCCCGTGGGCAATCAGTCTGCACCTGCTCCTAAGTCTGGGAGACTGACTCCATCTTCCACCACTCAGGATGTCAGGCTTAGGAGTGGGAGAGCCTATCACAGCCTGGCCAGACGGAGCTAGCTCCCGCCCTCTGTCTATTTATACCTGCCTTTCCTGTTCCTCCTTTGCCTGTGATTCTTCTATGCTTGTTTCCTGGCTTGCTGCTGCTGCTTGTACTACTGATCCTCTGCTTGTTATTGACCTTGGCTTTCTGACCACTCCCCTGCTCAGCGTTTTTGTACCTCGCTCATCTCCTGGTTTGACTCGGCTCGTTCACCACTCTTGTTGCTCACGGTGTCTCCGTGGGCAGCTGCCCCGTTTCCCTCGCTTCTGTGTACCCGTTTGTTTTGTCTGTCTTGCACTTACTGAGCGTAGGGACCGTCGCCCAGTTGTACCCAGTCGCGTAGGACGGGTCGTTGCAAGTAGGCAGGGACTGAGTGGCGGGTAGATTAGGGCTCACCTGTCTGTCTCCCTACCCTGTCATTACACAACCACTTTTACTTTTCTGTATTTTTTAACGCCAAATATTCAATGGAAGTCAATGATGCGTTATCCCTATCCTTTTGGAAACTGATCCGGTATAACTGTCAAAGCCCCTACATTAGGCCCCATGCACACGACCGTAATTTTCATCCGTAACTACGGAATCGGTAGTTACGGCTGAAATTGCGGACCCATTTCTATTGGCCACGGATACCTTTCTGTACATTTACAGGTGTGTGTCCGGGCCGTAGAAATGATTTGCAAAATATAGAATATGTCCTATTCTTGTCCGCAATTGCAGCACGGACTCGCCCATAGTAGTCTTGTGAAATGAAGACATATTAATCCTTAATATACATACGGCTATCATAGTGTTCATGCGTGTGCATACCATATAGAATTAGAACTCTACATGTATTTATATTCACTGAAAAGTGACACTTATTCTCCTTACCTGCAACAAATTCTGTTCCTGCCAACTCTGCAGTGGCAAGAAAGTCATCGATCGAGCTTTGTTCTGTCACAGATTGGAGATTCAGCCGGCCCCAGTCATACCCATCATTTAGTTCACTTGTGTGGAGCTGTAAAAGACAAGAATTACAGGGAACGGATCATCAGAAATTTACAGATTACATAAATCCGGGTTTTATTATAAACAGAATTCTTCACGTTTTGATGGTGGTTATTTTTATGTGACTATCCACATACGACAGTATAGAAATATTCCCGTTTTCATCCTCGCTACTATAAGCTGAAGCTTCGCTGTAAATACAGACACAGGATGAGGAGGATCAACTCATCATCATTAAGAGGTAGGAGAGTTAAAGAGGCTCTGTCACCAGATTTTGCAACCCCTATCTGCTATTGCAGCAGATAGGCGCTGCAATGTAGATAACAGTAACGTTTTTATTTTTAAAAAACAAGCATTTTTGGCCAAGTTATGACCATTTTTGTATTTATGCAAATGAGGCTTGCAAAAGTCCAACTGGGCGTGTTTAAAGTAAAAGTCCAACTGGGCGTGTATTATGTGCGTACATCGGGGCGTTTTTAATACTTTTACTAGCTGGGCGTTGTGAATAGAAGTATCAGCCACTTCTCTTCACAACGCCCAGCTTCTGGCAGTGCAGACACAGCCGTGTTCTCGAGAGATCACGCTGTGACGTCACTCACTTCCTGCCCCAGGTCCTGCATCGTGTCGGACGAGCGAGGACACATCGGCACCAGAGGCTACAGATGATTCTGCAGCAGCATCGGCGTTAGCAGGTAAGTCGATGTAGCTACTTACCTGCAAACGCTGATGCTGCTGCAGAATCAACTGTAGCCTCTGGTGCCGATGTGGCCGACACGATGCAGGACCTGGGGCAGGAAGTGAGTGACGTCACAGCGTGATCTCTCAAGAACACGCTGTGTGTCTGCACTGCCAGAAGCTGGGCGTTGTGAAGAGAAGTGGCTGATACTTCTATTCACAACGCCCAGCTAGTAATAGTAGTAAACACGCCCCGATGTACGCACATAATACACGCCCACTTGTACTTTTCAACACGCCCAGTTGGACTTTTGCAAGCCTCATTTGCATAAATACAAAAATGGTCATAACTTGGCCAAAAATGCTCGTTTTTAAAAAATAAAAACGTTACTGTAATCTACATTGCAGCGCCGATCTGCTGCAATAGCAGGGGCTGCAAAATCTGGTGACAGAGCCTCTTTAATGACAGATCTATTGTATTACTGGAGGCCTAGATAAGGCAGGATAGTGACCCAATACACCAGCAGAGTGGCTATAAGGGGGTGCTGAGGTAGCAGTCACACCCGGACTCTGGTGTCTGGGGGAGGGGTAGTAATCCTTCACTGTAATAATCTCTGACATTTCTCTGTCAAGTAAACTCCCATTTATTTCAACTGCCATAAAGCGAACACAATAGGCTGCACTGTACAGAGAATACAGGGAGGAAGTGTGTAACCAATATGGCAGTCACCAGGGAAGTCCCAGCAGTCGGACCCCCAGCGATCACACACGTGGATAGGGAACACGTGTTTGTGGGAAAACCCCTTTAATAGAAGTTAATTAATAAGTTATATGTACCCCAAAACGGTGCCTTTGAAAACTACAACTCATCCCACAGGAAAACAATCTCTTACACAGTACAGCGATGCAAAAAAAAACAAAAACAATTATGGTTCTGTGAAAGCGGTGACGAAAAAAAAAATCCCTGCGGTTCTAAACGACAAACTAGGCTTGGTCATGAAAGGGTTAAAATAATTCTAGGATATGGTTTCTCTAATGAAAAAACATATATGTTATTTTAAATTAGAACAGGGAAAACAGCACAACCACATTAGAGCTAGAAGATGTTACAATTTTGTAGAAGAAATCAGCAGTTCTAAGGCCCCATGCACACGAACATGCTTTTGCGGCCGCAATTCTCCCGAAAATCCACAGGAAAATTGTGGCCCCATTCATTCCTATGGGGCCATGCACACAACCGTGGTTTCCACGGTCCGTGCATGGCGCCGGAGCCCGGACCGCAGAAAGAACGGGCAAGTCTTATTACGGCCGTGTTCTGCAGTCCGGGCCCATTGAAAATAATGGGCGCGGCCATGTGCACAGCCCGCGATTTGCGGGCGGCTCGCGGCTGACACACCGTGGCCGGCCAACCCGAAAATCACGGCCGTACACATGGCTACGGTCGTGTGCATGAGGCCGGCTTCTTTCACACTACCGTTAGTATATGTTTACCTCTCTTCCGTCAGAGGAAGAGAGGATCGAAAGATTAAACAGAAGGCAACGGTTCCTTTAGAATTACCACTGATTTGAATGGTAATTCTTTTGTTTCAGTTGCATTTCGTTTAAATCAATGGTAATTATAATATTAAACGGAAAGCAACGGTTACCTTTCGATCCTCTCTTCCGTAAACGTATATTAATGGTAGTGTGAACTTAGCCTTAAAGGAACACTCCAGGCGAAACTGCTCTAGTTTTATGCCTAATGCAGGAACTAAGGCCGCAGCGCATGACTTTTGGACTTTTTCGGGCTGCCATATGTGATTTTTTTATTTTTTTTTAAGGACAAAATAGCATAGAAGCCTACGCTTTTCCATGCCGCTGGATCCCTTACCAAAAAATGTATACAGCGCGGTATAGTTTTTTAACATGGTTGCTTATAGGTGATGTATGCTACTGTATGGCATGTCCCAGGTATATGCTTAACATATACATCATGGGCTTTTCAATATGCATACGTTAAAGGAATATGATTATAGTCTATGGGTGACAGATACGTTAAAAGGATTCCTAATAGGGGCATCCATCACCCACAGACTATAATAGTATCTATTTAATGGATACATCATGAACTCATGATCCCATTTTACGACATATCCATTTAACGGATACCAGTCTAAGGTGACGAATACCACTTTTAGGAATCCCTCGCAACTTATGTTTAACGTATATGTTGGGAGTTTTTTCCCGACCTATACATCAAACATAGGCAAAAAAACATGATGTGAACATAGCCTTACCGGAGTATTCCTTTAAAGCGAGTCTGTCATGAGACTTGAGGCTAACAAACGGCTGACACCCCAAGTTAGCGATAGGGTAAAGGTATAGGAACATACCAACATACCAGTGTTGGGGATCTTAGGGCTTGCATTAGGGTAAAAAATTACTTTTATTCCGGAAGTGGAAGTGTCCGGCGTCTAGAGCTTCAACTACTCCCCCCCCCCCCAGGTGATTGACAGCTCTGCTTGTATGATGCAGTCAAGCAGAGCTGTCAATCACCCGCAGAAGGGAGTGGTTGATGCTGAAATCTAAATTTGCATGGGGCACACGGTGGAATTGTTATCGATGTAAGCCCCAAGATCTTAACTCTGGTATGTTTCCACTCCTTTAACCTATTGCTAACTAGCGGTGTCAGCCTAAAATCTGATGACACTCCCTTTAACTGCAACAAGCGATTAGGATGGTTATATTTTCCGAGCACATTTATTGCAAGTCTTTCCGCTGTGCACAACGACATGTGTGAATCTGACCTTAACATTCTGTCTCATGCTTCTTAGTAAAAAGTACAAGTTGACACTTTGTCCACGTCATTGACACTAAGTGGCATTTTGTAGTCTGTTACCGTGGAGCACCCGACATTTTAAATATCATGTATGACATTTAAGCAAAAATAGATTTCCTTGGAATACTACATTCGCTCAGTGATCTCAGAAAGCACAGCTGGGGCAGAATCCTATACATCTACTCATCAGAACAGACTTATCTATGGGCACCTGGATCTGCTTACACCAGTCTACGCCGCCATCTCACTACCCTTCACTGCCAGCTGGGCATGTATAGTAGTTCTATCCACGGAAGGTTTGTCTGTAACACTGCCCCAGGCAACCCATCACTGACAAATCTTATTCTCCATAGAAACGACACTAGATGTGGTTGTCCATAGTAGATGTGCCCGTAGCTGCCAGTGCTCATGAAGCGGGGGGAGGGGAGCGCAGCAGACAAGTGTGTACTCACCCAGGAGTCTTTCCCTCGCAGCCCCCGCTGGCTCTGTGTCCGATCCTTAATCAGAGCTCTCCCCAGCCCACATGTCGCCTTCTTTTTCCCCATTACTTCCACATGCGATCTACACCGGAAACGACGGAACGAAAATGTAATCACACAGGAAACAGATGTGGTGCCGCACCAAAACAGCTCCCCTAGTGCCGTACAAAGGTTCCACACTTTTCCATCTGTATAATTGCATAGTGAGCATTAATTAGTAGGGAGATGCTGGTTATTCTGACCATACTGTGCGTACCCTCATCATTAATAACAGGGAGAGGCCCCCATCCATAGCTAGAGAACTGATATATGAAATGTATATGCTTTATAGATGTGCCAGTCACAAATGCCCCCATAAGAGCAAGTCATAGATGCCCATACATAACTGTATGTCAGCCACAGGTGACTCCATAACAGTGTCCCAGCCAAAGTTACCCCATTGCATTGTGAAGCTACAAATGTCCTCATAACCGAAAGTCAGCCACAGGTGACCCCAAAAAAACAATGAGGGAGATTTATCAAAAGTAGTGTCAAGGTAAAGAGTAGTAGTTGCCCATAGCAACCTATCAGACTCCATCTAATTTTCCAGAGGAGAATGAAAGCTAAAATGTGATTGGTTGCTATGGGCAACTACTACTACTTTTCCATTGGACTACTTTTGATAAATCTCTCTCAATGTTCTAGACACAAATTCCCCCAAAACAATGTGCCAGCCACAGAAACTTCCATAAGAGCATACAATGCCCCCCCCGCCCATATAAAATTGCCAACCAAAGATACCAGCCAGAGATGGTCCCATTGCGCTGCCCGTCACAAACGCCCCATAGCACTGCCAGTTAGAAATGCCCAATAAATGCGGAAATACAAATCCCCCCATACGTAACAATGTGGCTAACACAGAAGCCTGAAAAACTGCCAGTGAGAAATACCCCCAAAATAGATCCAGCGGCGTTCTTACATGTTCTGCACCTGCGCTCAGGTATATTGATGTCAAACACAGTGGTTCAGTTTCTGCCTCGGTCGTACTGCACATTGGTTCATCACAGGTGACTAAACATTAAGGCCCCATGCAGACGAACGTGTTTTTGCGGCCGCAATTCCCCCGAAAATCCACGGGAGAATTGCGGCCCCATTCTTTTCTATGGGGCCATGCACACGACCGTAGTTTTCACGGTCCGTGCATGGCCCGGGAACCCGCACAGCAGAAAGAACGGGCATGTCCTATTACGGACATCTTCTGCGGTCCGGGCTCATTGAAAACAATGATGGCGGCCATGTGCATGTCCCGCGATTTGCGGGCGGCCCGCGGCTGACAGTCCGCTGCCAACCGACCCGAAAATCATGGCCATGCACACGGCTACGGTCGTGTGCATGAGGCCTAAAACTTTGCCTGTTTTTTTCAATGCTGCCAATTTGAAAGATATTGTAAAATGCATTAGAAGGTGAAAGAAAGAAATTTGGTATCACCAGCAAAATTGGTAAAAGATGGTCTGAGTGCCCATGTGACTACCCGTGTTACATAAGGAAACTGTATCATGAGCAATTCCCTAATGTAATCTTATTATCAGAACGGCACATGTGTTTTGTTAGCAAATCTTACAGAAGAAGCTGTATTATTAGCATTATATTAGGGAATTGCCTAATATAATAGCTAAATTGCTACAAAGCAGAGATTCAGGGTTGTCTAGGATTACAAAAACAAGGCTGCTTTCTTCCCAAAACAGTGTCACCCCTGTCCACAGGTTGTTTGTGGTATTGCAACTCATTTGCTTCAATGGAGCCGAACTGCAATACCAGACATAATACATGGGCCGTGTACTTTGATGCTATTACTGTACCTCTTGAAGGAAATGCTTCTATCTTAGGGCTAGTTCACACAGAGTATTTTGGAGCTGTTTTTGACGCTGAATCAGCGAAAAAAGAGCCAAAAAAACGCCCGAAATTGCCTCCCATTGATTTCAATGGCCGCGGCCGAAAAACGCCCTGAAAAATGCAGCAAATGTTCTGCCAGCATGTCAAAATCTGCATATTGAGGCAAAAAACTGTGTGAACACAGTCCTAGGGTATGTTCACATGTCTTAACAAATTATGTCTGAAATGACGGAGCTGTTTTCAGGAGAAAACAGCTCCTGAATTTCAGACGTTTTTGCAAGTGCACGCGTTTTTCGCGGCGTCCATTACGAACATAATTGGAGCTGTTTTTCAATGGAGTCAATTAAAAATGGCTCCAATTACGTCCCAAGAAGTGTCCTGCACTTCTTTTGACGCGGCCATAATTTTACGCCCCGTCTTTTGACAGCGACACGTAAAATGACAGCTCGTCTGCACAGAACATCGTAAGACCCATTGCAAGCAATGGGCAGATGTTTGCCGACGTATTGGAGCCGTCTTTTCAGGCGTAATTCGAGGCGTAAAACGCCTCCATTACTGCAGAAAATTTCTGTAGCAATGCCGCAGAAACTGGCAGGATTTCCGCTTCAGTAAACCATTTCCTGCATTTTTTTATTGCAGAAAATGGTGTGGATTTTGCTGCATTTTTCTCAATGTTGGGAGATGGCGACATTTCCTCTGAAAAATGCAGCAATTCTGTCCACTTTCTGTCCGGCGTGTGGATGAGATTTGTTGAATCTCATCCACTCTGCTGCTACTGTATTCTGCTGCGTATTTTTCATCCGCAAATCCGGACGGAAAATACGCAGCAATTCAACTACGTGTGGACAAGCATTTTTAGGTGCGGTTTTTACATTTTCATGTGGAAATAGGTGTTTTTATGCTGCAAATTTGAGTGCATTTTTTTTTAAGACAAGTCAGATACAATTCACAAGCGGAAACGCAAGATAAATTGACATGTGTGCGGATTTTAAAATACGTACCACAGGTCAATTTACGTGCAGAAAAAATCTGCAACGAGTAGATGAGATTTCTTGAGATCTCATTTATTTTGCTGGTACTGTATTACGCTGCGGATTTGCCGCACGAAAATACGCGTGGCAAATCCGTATGTAATATGCATCGTGTGTTTGGCCTAATGTTTTTAGTGTCCCATTAACTGTAATCTCAGATTTCATCAGTAGGTGGCAGCCTACTGAGGTCAGCACTACAAGCTTCCATTCAATATACATACACTGATGTTTCCTGTTGATTAATGCATCATGGTAGAAATATGTAAAGTGAAAAGGTGTGATAATATAAAGGTAGCATGGTGAATGGTAAATCGTACTCTTATGAGAAATATAAAAGTAAGCGAAGGACTGTTCATATAGTTGTTGTAGGCGTCAGTTAAGGTGTACCACTGGTTTGAAAGCTCACTTAAAGTGTACCTGTAAAGTTTTTGCACTTTCCATTTGTGGTTTCAACATGAAAAAATATGCATATTCACAATGCATTCTACTTACCTATATCCTGTGCTTTTCCACTTGTAGTCCCTTGTTCACTCGCATCTCCCTCTGCTTTGGCCGCTGTTACTTTAGCGTTGCACACTCGTTGTGGAGTGGAATCCGTATCCAGCTCCTGACGCTGGATACGGATTCCAGGGAGTACAAATGCCTCTTGGGATGCCGCCTGCAGTGAGCATAGAATAGCGGTTCCTGCTGGCAATATTGAATAGGCGTTTGGCAAATAATATTGCGCAGGAGGAACATAGCGCTCGTCCGCTCCTATTAGCGTGCCTGTTTAGCACCTGTCTAATGCCTCGGAGAAATCATTGGTGTACCAGTGGAGATTATTTTATTGGTGGTGTCAGTGGTTAAAAAACAAGTATACTTACCATAACTAGTGATCCTGCGATGTGCTATCCCGCCACTGTGTCATTCCTCTACATTGCTTTGCTGTAGGAATCCGCAAAGCAATGTTGAGGACAGACAGAGACAGAAGCAGGAGCTTCTGAAAGCTGATTGGATGAGCTGCCCAAGTGCATTCACTGCAGATGCGTGCAAAAGCACGTGAACTAAGGGAACTGCTTTAAGCACAGTACCCTAAGGTGACATCAGAGCCAGGAAGTAACTGCCCATTTACACGGGCAGACTGTCACGATCTGTGGGCATGTGGACCGTACCGCCGAAGCGGGATAGCAGCTGGCCAATACACAGTACCAAGTAAAGTCTATAGTTCAAGCAAGGGTACCTGTGGTAGTTCAGACCGTAGCGATGACTAGGCTCAGATGGCACCTTAGCAGCAGACACAAGGCATGGTGTAACACAGCAGACAGACTGGTGGTACAACGCGACTCCAAATCTTTAAGGCACTGGAACAAGGTAGAACAGGATACAGGTAGCAGGAACGGGAACACTGGGAACTGGAAAACACTAAGGGACCATTTGGAAAGACTAACACGGGTAAACACAAAAAATGCTCAGGCAATGAATGAAGGGGCAGGGCCCTTTTTATAGTCCAGGGTGATTATGGGCTAATTTGGTATACAATTCGAGTGCATGCGCTGGCCCTTCAAGGCACGAGCCTACGGGACACAGCAGAGTTAAGCGGAATTGAGCGCTGGCGTCTCATGAAGAGATGCGGGCCAGCACTCACTGATCCATGGCTGCGGCAGTAGGGGGGGGTGAGTAATCCCGATGGTCCGTGGCCATGGGTGTCATACAGACATTGCAGAGTTTACATCTATGGCTGGCACAAGACCATGGGCGATAGCTCCAGACAGGAGTAAAGTAGAAAAACTGTTTATATAGCGTTAGAATTGTATTTTCAATTATGATTCAGCTATGTTTTTTGGGTATTTTTGGACAAACTTTGGAGGTACACTTTAATGATACATAATGACCTGCATTATAAGCAGATCCCTATCAGAACCACTACTGTATGCAGGTGCACGTGAGCAGAGAACAGGTGGATGGCAAAGAAAAGAAATTCCCTGTTCCCAGAAGCCTGTTGACAATAAGGTACCTATTGAGCCTGTTGATGGACTGCAGGGAAACTCTTTTGCCTAGCTCTGTTTTCATAAGGAAGCCCTGTGTTATAATAGTAAATGTACCTACTTGAGATTGCTGCATTGTTTATGTAGAACAGATCATACTTTTTTATATCATGAAGAGTTGTAAGAATATAATAAATTATACCACATATTTATTTTCTATCTTGTAATAAGTTGTTATGGAGTTTTTTGCCTTCTTCACAATTCCTATCTATGGGGTGCTTGCCATAGTCCAAAGAAATAACATGTAAATTGTTTTACAGAGAGATGTTGAGTTTTGCAGGTGAAGATGTTCTATACAGAAGTGTCCATATAGATATGTCAGGACAAGAGAGTCACCTTCCATACAGTACTCTCACCAATAATCCAGAGGACAACTACTCTCCCAGGGCCGGAATAAAGGGAGGGCAAAAGAGGCCGTTATCAAGGGACCTCCACCACACATTTCCATTCAGCCCTTTTCAGACACCCCAGCAGCAAGACACGGGAGTTTGTGATCATTATGTGACTTTTACTATTGAGGGTATTACTGAGGTTAGAGTTCTGATGCTCCATCTGACTCCACTTGTAGAAATCTGGTGGTCAAGCATGCATTTTCTTATCATAGAGTTGGAAGTGTCGCTGCAGAATTTACATTGTCCATTAACGTTGGACATTATCTGCATTTGTCTATGAGCTCCAAATTAATGAATGCTCTCTCAATGGTGGATCTGAGAGAGGCCGGCCGGCTGGAGAGAGACCATGACACGCAGCTTCAGTGTTCAAACAGTCTCTGCCATGGGGGGCAGATGCATCTTTATTTATAATGAAGAGAGAGAGAAGGTGTTACCCTCATGCGTACACATATACATACCACATATGGTAAAACATAGAGTTCCAAGCAACTTATCTCAACATATATATTTAGTTAAAATGGATTGCAAGTGGTTTTGGGTTTTGTCATGTCAGCCCTTGTATCAGCTGATTACAAGGTCATTAGGTCATGTGGCCGAAGCCTTAGAATAGAATACTCATCCCCCCTGTAGGCTGTTGTTAGCAGATCTGTGAGCTCCAGTGACAACTGTCTATAGCATTTTTAGGTTCACACATATAAAGATAATTAAAATATTTTTGACAATTCCCTTCTTTTGAACATAAAATTGTTTAGCCATGTATTCGAATATTCGTTCGAGATTACGTTCTGGCTAGATCCCCTAGACCAGGGCATTTTTAATGCCATTCACCGCGAAACGAATACTCAGGATACGTGTCTAGCAATAGGTGCGCGTACAGCGTTACATACTGTACACACCTGAAGATTTAGGGAATTACAGGTTTCACAATTCGGGCAAACCCATCTATCTTGGTGGTTTTCTACGACTTGACAGATGACTTTATCAGGTATGGAAGCATTTAGTGTCACATAAACAGGTGGCTCTGAATGTTTCCTCCCACCTCGGTTCTTAGGGTGGTGGGTGGTCTGGACCACATGAATTTTAATATCCTGTGCTGTTCTCTTGATTTTTGTTATTTTTGTAATCAAACATATTACAAGTTTAAACAAAATATATCCCAGCAAAACAAAAACTAATACCTGTACAGCCACATGAGTTATCCCAGAAACCCAGCCTCCAATTCCTTTAAACCAATTGGCGGGGTTTAACCAGCTCAACCAGTCGGGCCAATCAATATTCCAGTCCTCTTTAGAATTAGCTTTCCTAAATTCTTCCTTTACCTTCTGGGCTTGTTCTATGTCATGCTTTACCTGCACCAGTCCTGAGGGATCTACATAATGGCAACAGGCTGGTCCAACAATTTGACACATACCCCCCTGTGATGCAGTTAAATAATCAAGTACCATAGTGTGTTGGTTGGTTACTAAGACTAATTGTCCTATGATGGCTGATGTTATGTTTAAACTATCGAATATATAATCAGTTACATTATCAAATAGCTCGGCCAATCTTTCTATATTGTGAGCATTCTTTATAGATAAGCCTGAAAGTGTTAATGCTAGGCCGAACTTTTCCTGCCATGGTACATGTACTAATGGCCTGGCCTTCTTTTGTACTTCCCTTTTTAATAACATGTGTTGGGGAACATTAGCATAGGGGAAATCTTTATCTTCCCATACCCAAGTAGCTGGTTGGATCCTTGCTAAGGTACATACTCCTGGCCTCCCGGGTGGCAACCACTTATATGCCTCGTACCCACATATATGACATACATGTTGGGTGAAGCACATCCCTGGAGTGAGTTAACACTCCTGCAATCCAGGAGAACAAGATCATGCCCTGTCCGGTGGCATTCATCGATGCCCCCCCTTTATTAGTTAGATTACCTCGTGTTACACCCTCTAGACCCTGCGTCATCCATTTTCTAGCTGTTTCTGAGCACTAGGAGCTGCCAGTTGCTCTTATCTCCAGACTATACATATTCTGTGTCTCTTCCCTCACAGCCGGTGAGGTTTACAGCATCAAACAACATGTCATTTTTATTAACCTGACCTCTGTTTACACATCACACACTGTCATTGGGGTAACATCCAATCA
The DNA here is from genome assembly GCF_050947455.1 of Rhinoderma darwinii. Lineage (NCBI taxonomy): Eukaryota > Metazoa > Chordata > Amphibia > Anura > Rhinodermatidae > Rhinoderma > Rhinoderma darwinii. The sequence continues at coordinate 154,025,665 of NC_134690.1, read as the reverse complement.
TGGACGGCCGTATTCCTGGCCTGAGATCTGTTTTCCACAGCGCTTCCCTCTTTGAATATCTTACACGATAAAACAGCCAGGGAACCAATGCCCACGCTGCTATTACACGAAGGACAACTCCAGGAGAGTAAGGGTTAAGCGCTAGGGAAAAGAGATGGGACCGCAAGGCCAAGGCAATAACGTTATCTATCTTCAGATCTGGCATCGTTTTTGAATAGAGACATATACAATAATCCAGCAATGTAGTCAATACTGATATCACTTGATGTTTGATAAACGTGTCATTAAACTCTTCTTCTCGCTCATCATTTAGACAATAGGTAATGTAGAGATGACAGAGAAGATGAAGGTCAGCCAGAGCTTGACGAGACCCACAGTTCATCGTGATTGAGGACCTTCCAGCAGTGACTGGCGGGTGTCCAAGTTCTTTCCTTCCAATGTAACGGATGTGGAAGTTGTGAGTCGGACTTGGTACGGAGCGCCACGGTGCGGCTCTAGTGCTTTACGGTGTCTCTTTAAACACGTCCAAGTCCCCTGACTGTATACAATGTCCTCCTTTCGCTTAGGTTCTGGAATGGAATCATAAACATATTTATACATCTGCGTGAGCTGTTTCTTCAGAGCTCCCACATAACTGGTGAGGTCAGAGGGCAATAGGCAGGCACTCAGTCCATGGTTTATGGGTTTCAGCCATGACCTTCTGGATTTTTAACTTAAAAGTCCCATTCCACCTTTCTACCTTCCCATTGCTCTTGGGATACAGGGTGTGAAAAGCTGCTCTATACCCAGGACCTGCAGGATGTCTCGGAGTTCCTCTCCAGTAAAGGGAATTCCTCTATCACTTTCTATTGTCTCAGGGACCCCATATCTACATACCACTTCTGAGAGCCATCTTTTACTTTTGCTGTGGCCCACGTTACTGGCCACGCCTCAGGCCACCCAGAGAACAGATCTACACGGACCGGTACATGTTCATACTGTCCCACCTTTGGTAACTGAGTCAATCTGCAATCGCTGATATGGGTAGTCTGCCTTTACCATATGCCTTTTTGCAACCCGCACAGTTTTGCCTATGTTATGGCGGACACATATCATGCACCTCTGGACAAATCTGGCAACAGCACTTGCTGAAACCTCGGGGGTACCCACCATTTGGTCACCATTGCACTCATTCCTTCTCTTGACACCTGCGTTGGTCCGTGCATTAGTTGGGTTATCATGGGGAAGAGGACTCTGGGTAGGCACATCCTGTTACCCACCTTCCATATTCCATCCTCCCCTTCACTGGCACCTTTTGTCTGCCAATGTCCTTTTTCCTCTTTTGTGGCTTGACTTTGTAGTCTACTTAATATTATCATGTCTATGGGACCAGATACTATGCTGGTCAAGAATACTACGTCCTCCTCTATGAGGGACATGAGAGCTGCAGCTTTCGCAGCCTTGTCTACTAGTCTATTTCCCCTTGCTTCGGGGGTAGTTTGCATTTTAGTAAGAGCTTGCACTTTACGTATATTTACCTGCTTTGGCAGTGTCAGAGCCTCAAACAGTTCTCTCACTCTCAACATTATGGGTTTACCGGTGGATCCAGCAAAATCTCTGCTCCTCCAGATTAGGCCATAATCATGTGCAATACCAAAAGCATATCTAGAGTCAGTATATATGTTTGCGGTTTTACCTTCAGTCAGTCTACACACCTCAGCGAGTACCTTCACCTCCACCTCCTGTGCTGACACGGAGGATGGGAGTGGTTGTTACTTTATTACCTCTGTTTCGGTGGTGACAGTATATACCCAGTCTTGTAGCATCCTTCATGGTGGTACCTGGAACCATCTACAAAAGAAACTCAAAAGCTGGATTAGATATTGGATCCTTTGTTACATTTTTTTTAATGTTTTTATCTCTATTGGCATTCAAGACAATTATGTTGATGATCTGGGTACTAGGGAATCAAATGTGCTGAGAAATCAACTTCCCACCAGGCTGGAAATTCACTGTCTACTATTTCCTGCGACTTATGCCATTCCCTCTCAAGTCCCCCATTGACCATATATCCATCTCTTCCTCCTTTGTTGAACCCTGCGGAAGCAATGTAGTAGGGTTTAACACTGTACATCAATGTATGGTTAGTTTTATATGGGGCCATGAGACTGGTCTTATACTTAGTAGACATGTGCTTAGTGTGTGCTTGATGAAGAATCTCACTAACATCACAGGGCACCCTGAGAACTAGAGGCTAATCTTAGCACTGTGTCTGTTGTCTTGTCTTTGAGAAGAGCAGCTGCTGCTACTACACAGATACAAGACGGAAGGTACAAAGTTGGGAGAGGGGCTTATTATAAGGACATACACATTTCTTCAGTACCTCGGCCTCCAAATACTGTCTTATCTGGTTATCAATACTTGTCACCTGTGGGAGGCTCGGAGGGCACTGCTTCAACTGAGGTTTGGGGCTGTTTGCAAACAATTTTAAGTCACAGGGGCCACAGACATACGTCCTACATCTGTTTACCCTGTGCCCAGAAGGAGGACAGGACCGTTCTCAATAAGCCTGAGATGTGGGGTCTTCCTCCTCTCAGTGCAATCCCCATAGAGTGCTGCACACATAAAATTTTGCATATCATCAGTAACTTCAATCTGTCCATCAGCCTTATATTGGATGACAACCTGAATTGCTGCAAGGATGTCAGAAACTATAAGATTAACTGGACAGGAATCTGACACCATAAACGTGACAACAGCTCCTGTGAATGCTGTCATCTTATTTACATTTTCATTTCATAAAATATATTCCCAACATGTTACTGTGTGTGTGTGTGTGTGTGTGTGTGTGTGTCATGTGCATATGTAATGTATATACCACCATTCAACAGAAAGGATACTCTTATAATTAAATAATAGAGCTTTGCAAAATAGCAAAATACTTGTTTCCTTAATTAGTTTATGTCAATTATTAAATAAACCAATCTATTAACACAAATGATGAAACATATCGTGCACTATACGCGTCATCATATGCCAATAGAAACCTTTAATATCAAATAATCATAAACTAAAATGTAATAATGACATATAAAAATCTTTCTTCTTTGAATCACTTCTCATGTGGTGATTTCAAAGACACCATTTCCCTTTAAAAATAGTTCAGCACAAACACCAGTCACTCACAATACCAGCTGTTCCCAGACACTCAGTGCTGAGAATCCAATCTCACACATTATATACCTTTTGTGTGTGACCTTATGTAAAACAAGTATATAACTAGAGTGACTGTGTATAAACTCCTATTCTTGGATTCTTCATTTTATGGACTATAATCTTCATTTAGTAATGGGCATCATATTAAATTTAAATATGAGAGTCACCTTTTTTTCATTGTGGTCGACACATAAAACACATATAACGTAACATATAACATATAAACATAAAACATATAATACTCAATCCTGTGATTTCATTAGGCTTTTTTTTTCTTTCTTTAATCTTTAAGTTACAGTTCTTATTTTGCACTTTCTGTAGACACAGCTAAACTACAGATAACAGAGAATGTAGCATTAACCCCTTACTAGCTAAAACTTATTAGCTACAACGTCAAAATGTCACCATGTGCTCCTGTCAGTCAATGACAAAACCTCTTCACATGTTTTTTTTTTTTTTTTTTTTCCCCCACAATGGATATCTGAGGCATGCTCTTGTAAGTAACACGTTATTCTCTTATCATTAGTTCTATTAGTCTAACACGGTTACTATAGATTAACAATAAATCTTGTTAGACATTCCATGCAATTATTAAAATTACTGTTAAATAAACCAAAAAGGAAAAAGATTTACAGTAAAGTTTAAAATGTCTTGGAAAACTCCTATAACGAGAGGAAATTTCATTAGTGACAATTTAGGACAGATGATCTACAGAATATTCCAACAAGCAGATCTGGATAGAAATACATAAGAATCTTCACTTTATCAATCTCCTTCTACAATCCATGTTTATTACACTTAAAATGATCCTATTGGCTTTAACTCTATTTCTAGCCAATTCCTAATCCACGTCTATCCCTCTATCAATAATCCCTGAACATTTCACCCAATGTTCCCTTTTTAGGAAGTGAAGAGTTAATTGATTCCTTTATGAACTCAGATGACGCCTTTCTCTCAATGTATGGCTAATAACTGATCGCATGTCACCCCTGGAAACCTCTTGTTTCTGGAAACCTTTGGTTTATAAAGCTGTACATAGAAGAGTTATATGTTGGCACATTATTTTCTACTGGAATGTCTATCTATAGAATTAGACGCTGGTTAATTCTTACTGACAACTTTGTTTCCTTGTGTTTTTTTTTTTTTCCCCTATTTTTGGTGCATTCAATCACTTCTATCTGTTCTCTGCAACTCTGTCTATTAATCCAGGGCCCATCATCTCTCAAGAAACCATCCCATCCAGTATAGCTGAAAACTACCTGCTTGGACATTCTCGATTTCTACGTTATTTTCTCTAGGTTCTAAACTAAACCTTTTCCCACTTAGTTTCCTAACAATATCTGCTGCTGTTTGTCCACACCCTGTACCTTGGGTGTTATGCCACAATTCCCGGCTGGCCAGCACTTTACCTTGGGCATACTTTGAATCAGAAGTCCCCATGCCCTCTGCTAGACTTTCGGCTTTCTTAGTCTGTCAATGAGAATTCCCTAGGCACTCTGCTAACTCCTGTGTATAGTCTGTCCGTAGGGCTCCTCAAAGCACTCTGCTAAATCCTGGGCCTATTTCTAGTCTGTCATGGTGGTTTCCCCCTCACGCGCTCTGCTAAATATTCTAGACTGTCATGGAGTTTACCCCCCACGCGCTCTGCTAAATGTTTTAGACTGTCGTTGGGCAACCACGTCTCTGATCCGGTCTCCTAAACAGCAGCCAAATCACAACTATTGTCAACAAGATCACAATTATTGCAAGTCCCTCGGTGCAGTGTACGTTAACCTACTTTATGTTGTATTTAAAGGGATGGGTGTGATTTATAACTCACTGTCTCAGGCGCCCATGGATATTCCATAAACTTTCTAGTTACAGAGATGTTACTTAATGATCAGCAACTCATTCAAATCGGGCGATCGAGGATTAGCCCACATACATACTCTTACTTCCGGCCAGGTGCGCCTCCTATGGGTCACAGTCTGGATCCACGAAAGTCCTAACAATCACTTGGGCGGGGATGGTTACCCGTCACTTCTGCAAGGATCAATTTGCAACCTGATCTTAATACATACTAAACCCAGGGGCCGGAGGGAACACTTCGGACAGGCCGTTTAGTGTTATCTCGGTATTTGGTTGTTTCTGTATGTTTTGGGATCAGAAAACAAACGCTCCCTTATCTCAGCCGCTCACAGATACACTCACAGATTCATTTCTACTCACACACCTATTCCTATAATTCATACAACAACTCATAGACAAATGGTGTTCATGGTTCCCAAATAGTCAAAAGGGACAATACCTGGACGGCAGCTAAAACAAGAGAGAAGTGCACAGTAAGAATAACATTTCTTACTCACCGGTTTTGTGTGCAGTTCTCAGTTATCTTAGCGGTCATCCACCTTCGATTGTCGCCTTCGATCTGTGTTGAGAATCCCGGACAAGAGCCCCCAAGTAATGTCGCTGCAGAATTTACATTGTCCATTAACGTTGGACATTATCTGCATTTGTCTATGAGCTCCAAATTAATGAATGCTCTCTCAATGGTGGATCTGAGAGAGGCCGGCCGGCTGGAGAGAGACCATGACACGCAGCTTCAGTGTTCAAACAGTCTCTGCCATGGGGGGCAGATGCATCTTTATTTATAATGAAGAGAGAGAGAAGGTGTTACCCTCATGCGTACACATATACATACCACATATGGTAAAACATAGAGTTCCAAGCAACTTATCTCAACATATATATTTAGTTAAAATGGATTGCAAGTGGTTTTGGGTTTTGTCATGTCAGCCCTTGTATCAGCTGATTACAAGGTCATTAGGTCATGTGGCCGAAGCCTTAGAATAGAATACTCATCCCCCCTGTAGGCTGTTGTTAGCAGATCTGTGAGCTCCAGTGACAACTGTCTATAGCATTTTTAGGTTCACACATATAAAGATAATTAAAATATTTTTGACAGAAGTCAAAGGATCAGACATGCTAAAAGCCTACGTGCCGAACCTTGTCCCCCCAGTAGCAGGCATAGAGCTACCCTAATACAGGCAGAAGAATTCAATTGTCAGATGTTCCTGTTGACTTTAGTAGGATCTGCCGACTATTATCTAATGTGAATGTCCAGCATAAACTAGTCATGCATATGACACTGCTTCTAGGGAAGGGGCCTCCACTATGTTTTTGGCCCATACACCTCCACCAACCTTGAGCCAGCCATGCCCTTTCTAAAGTACTGGGGCAGGGCTGGTACTCTTAGAAATCATTCAGACGAATGTATTATACGTCCGTGTGCTGTGCGTTGAAATAACTGACAGCACACGGACCCATGCAAATCAATAGGGCTATTCAGATATGCGTGATTTTTCACTCAGCGTGTCTGTTGCGTGAATCTCACTGCATGTCCTATTTTGGTCAGTTTTTGCGAACCTTGTCATTCATTGAAGTTTATGGGTGCGTGAAAAACAGGGACAGCACATGGGCGACACATGGGTGCTGTCCAGGTTTCACGCATCACCTATTCAGAAGCATGGACTCTATATCAAAAATTTCTGCAACAAATCTGCCGCATGTGAACATAGCCTCATGCAGGCGCTGCAACTGGCTGGAGTGTAGATGGGCTGCGGTAATGTGCTTATGGGTATTGCAACCAACATAGGAAAAGGATCCTTGCTACTTCTCTCCTCTGTTACCCAAACACAAGGAACTGCTATTAGGCGGACTCGACAGATGGAGCTTCACATTTCAAAACATTAAAAGTGACAAGAAAACAAAGGGTTGTCGATATTTGAGCAGCCACAGAGATGAATTGGACAGCCAGGGACAGCCGAGCGCCCACATTTCCATAGAGAGTGGCTGTGTAAGCGTGGCCAAATCTCTGACTGGTAATGACCCCTTGTTCTTGGTAACATTGGAGATCTAAGAGGTCGATCCCTCATCTATAATTCTTTTATGACCTGTCTAATCGAGAGGTGATAAAAGGAAAAAGAATGCTTGTCATGGGATAACCACTTCAGGGTTATTTTGCAATGTAGCGTGTTTTGTGCTAGTCTAAATGTCTGTCATTCTATCTTACTGTAGTTCAGCTGTTTACCCGTTGTCTAGGGGGCAACAGTATTTTAATTTATTTTAGCACCAACAAATATGACATGGGTGTGGTTGTACATTATATTTAGCGTGTCAAGTTCTTCCTGCCAGCATAACCCAGGCAGGTCTAGCTTTGTTGTAGTCCCACATAGTGCCAACAGGTGGCAGCCCACCATAATATATTGCTAATATTTTTTATTGATGTAGCTGCCAGTCTCTTGAAAATGTGAACGCAAAAAGAACACTTTAGGGCATGTAAAACTAATAATAATCTTCATTTATATGGTGCCAACATTCTACATCACATTACAATTCAAAGAGTACATATACAAACTAAATCAGACATTACACAGTGACCAGTAATTAACGTGAACCTGTCAGGTCAAACATGCAGTCTTATCTGTGGGCAGCATGTTATAGATCAGGAGGAGCTGAGCAGATTCATACGTATTTGTGTGTGGAAAGATACAGAATAACCTGGAATTTATTCATTTAAAGGGGTTGTCCAGCTTCTGACAACTGATGACCCAGTATGTCATCAGTGCGGGTCCGACACCCGGACCTCGCACCGATAAGCCGCTCCGGTGGCCTGCGGGCACCGGATGCTGTAGTGCATAATGCAATGGACGGAGCCTGGAAGCATTTGGCTCTGACCATTGCATAGCGGCCGTGCTGAGGAGCTAACTGCTTGCGGCATGTACATCCGGTGCAGGGAGGCACCGGCGCAGCTGATTTGTGCGGGGCCCGGGTGTCGGACCCCCACAGATCATGTACTGATGACCTATCTGGTGGATAGGTCATCAGTTGTCAGAACCTGCAAAACCCCTTTAAGCCCCTGCTAAGGCCCCACGCACACGGCCGCGCCCGTAATTACGGTTCGCGATTACGGGCATGGCTGGTGGACAGCCACCCGCATTATCGGCCCGTGCTCCCATACAAAGTATGGGAGCACGGTCCGTAAATAGCAAAAGATAGGACATGTCCTATCTTTTGCGGAGGCTTTATACGGCCCGGATACCTTCCCGCAAATATACGGGCTGGTGCCTGTGGTCAATAGAAATAAATGGGTCCGTAATTGCGAACCGTAATTACAGACCGCAAATACGGACAAAATCTACGGTCATGTGAATGCGGCGTAACTCTGGGCTTAAAACTGGGGCTCCCACTAGCACCTCTCGGCATTACAGATACGCAGCATCAAGCTGTCAATCACTGTGAAGTGGGTGGGGGAGCGCTCTCTTTATGAATACATTGGACTCATAACTATGAGTGCAGTGCATTCTTTCATCATTCCTATTAGCCAAACGGCACAATATATTTTGGGCCGTTTTGGCTAATAGGAGAATAGACCTGTCCCTCTAATATGATGCCCCTACCTATGGCAGCATATTGAGGTGACAGATTCTTTGACAGCGACGCGTAAAATGACAGCGCGTCTGCACAGAACATCATAAGACCCATTGCAAGCAATGGGCAGATGTTTGCTGTCGTATTGGAGCCGTCTTTTCAGGCGTAATTCGAGGCGTAAAACGCCTCCATTACGCCTGAAATATGGTCGTGTGCACATACCCTAATAGGGCTGCCATAGATGTCCATTAGGCCTCCACTGTACCTCTGTATGCCTCCAATTTCATATGGAGGCATATGAAAGTTTTTTCTGTCGGATTCCGTACAAACTTTTGGTATTCTCCCCTAGAAGCATTGCATTACAGAGTCTGATAGAGCCTGTTCGGCAGCTCATGGAGGCTTTTTGTCTCCGTACTAATGACTGCACTGCCATGTAGGTTCCTTGGACAGGGCTCTGCCATGTGCATGAGCCCTTAGATCGTTGGCAGAATGTAGAGAATGGGTAGGGCAGTAGACACAGATGTAGGGAGGTGCAGCACTCTGGAGGGCTTTGTGGACAATCTACCACCCAAAATACCAGAAGTAGATGGCTGCCTTGAATCCATCAGGAACTCCCACGAAATACTTGTGATTGTACCGCCGCCTGATTAAAAATCTCCTTGCAATTAACAATTTGGACCCCTGCTATACTGGCATTACTGGTGGCATGAAAAATTAGATGTTCAGAGCAGGCCAAGGGTGATTAATGGGTGTTCAGAATGCAAAAAAGAATCAGAATGCCACTCTGAAAAGGGGAATACACAATCCGATATTTCCAAATATAGAAACATATTTGTATCTTGGGAAACACTGCATTTGAATTAGCCCACATTTTATTTTCTCAGACAATAGTAAACAATCATAGCGTTTACTACTGAGGTCTGAGAACATTTTGGAAGAAGGAATGATAAGTGTTCTGAATGATTGGGTAGATTTCTGTCATTTGTAGTACAATACATTTAATGATTATAGATAACGACCGTACAAGTGTTTGGATCACTATTGATAATTGTTAGGGTATGTGCACACACACTAATTACGTCCGTAATTGACGGACGTATTTCGGCTGCAAGTCCCGGACCGAACACAGTGCAGGGAGCCGGGCTCCTAGCATCATAGTTATGTACGATGCTAGGAGTCCCTGCCTCTCCGTGGAACTACTGTCCCGTACTGAAAACATGATTACAGTACGGGACAGTTGTCCTGCAGCGAGGCAGGGACTCCTAGCATCGTACATAACTATGATGCTAGGAGCCCGGCTCCCTGCACTGTGTTCGGTCCGGGACTTGCAGCCGAAATACGTCCGTCAATTACGGACGTAATTAGTGTGTGTGCACATACCCTTACGTTTATTGCCAGAGTTCCAGGAAGGTTATGGTGAGACATCCATGTGTGCAATCTGATAATAAAGCAGTTGAGCCAGGGCGATTCCGATTCTTCGTGGCACCCCTGCCACCCTAACAGCTGGCACTTTTTTCCCACTTTTCCCAATTTACAGACAGCATCAGGCCAATCACATATAATTCATACTTTTATGCCAAGGGCCACTAAAGAAAACTTCTGGCTGACACGAATGGCATCCCAGTGTTTTTCTGGAACAGATGTGTGGTGACTCCAGGCAGCACAAGGGGGCCAGAAATACAGGACTGAATCTGTAATACTTGGAAGGCCTGACTTATACTCTATAAAGTCTTCTTGGATCATCTTCTGCTTCTACAGGAAAAAAAATCCAAAAATAACACTACCCTCTGGAAGTGCTATTTAAGCAATTATGACTAGTAGACTGGGGTACAGCCAGAAGCCATCCTTAGGGTATGTTCACACGACCTATTTTCAGGTGTAATTCAGCGTTTTACGCCACGAATTACGCCTGAAAAGACGGCTCCATTACACCTGCAAACATCTTCCCATTGATTGCAATGGGTTTTACGATGTTCTGTTCAGACGAGGTGTAATTTTACGCATCGCTGTCAAAAGACGGCGCGTAAAAAGACGCCCGCGTCAAAGAAGTGCCTGTCACTTCTTTGGACGTTTTTGGAGCCATTTTTCATTGACTCCATTGAAAAACAGCTCCAATTACGTCCGTAATGGACGCCGCGAAAAACGCGAGTACTTGCAAAAACGTCTGAAATTCAGGAGCTGTTTTCGCCTGAAAACAGCTCCGTAATTTCAGACGTATTTTGCGTTTGCGTGTGAACATACCCTTACTGTAACTAGTCAGCTGCCAGTTACTTATTGCAAAACAGATGCTCTTCTATTGCTGCTAGTAACTAGATATTCACCCAGACCTTGTGTGTTTTGGCATGGAACATGGAAAGAGTTAAAGAGGCGGGTCTTTCTTTTTTTTTGCTTGTCTCCCCTGCTCTGTGTGAGCAGATGGTTCATTCCAAGCTATATGTAGCCCTGCTCTGCCCTAGAGGGCTGCAATGGGAATGCTGAGAGTTGGCAGCGGGAGAGGAGGAGACGTGTCTATGCCATGAGAATAAGCAGCAGCCGCTGCGCTGTGACTGAACGTCGCCACCTCCAGTGCCCCGCACCATGCTCTGAGGACGGGTCCCACGTCTCCTCTCCAGCCGCCGTCCACACTGCGAGATGATGCCCTGGAAAAAGAACAAGTTCGATCTGATCGAGGAGGACGGCAAGCAGACCAAGCAGAAAGGCTATGCGGTGAGCCTCAACTACAGCGCCCTCACCTCCTTCGCCAAGTCCTGCCCGGAGGGGGCACTCACCAGGGTGGGCAGCATGTTCAAGTCCAAGAGAAAGAAGATCAAGATCACCGGGGAGGACCCCACATACACCGTGCTGTACCTGGGCAATGCCACCACCCTGCAGTCCAAGGGAGAAGGCTGCACCGACCTGGCTGTATGCAAAATCTGGAGCAAGAGCGAGATGGGCAAGCATGGCACCAAGATGAAGCTCACGGTCAGCTCTCAGGGCATCCGCATGGTGCATGTAGAGGATAAAGCCAAGCGCCCTGGGCACCTGTACCTGCTGCACCGGGTCACCTACTGTGTGGCGGATCCGCGACTGCCCAAGATCTTTGCGTGGATCTATCGGCATGAGATGAAACACAAGGCGGTGATGCTGCGCTGCCATGCGGTTCTGGTGTCCAAGCCGGAGAAGGCTAAAGCCATGGCACTGCTGCTGTACCAGACCTCTGCCAACGCCCTGGCAGAGTTCAAGAGACTAAAAAGAAGGGAGGACGCCCGGCACCAGCAGCAGCAGCTCATCGGGGAGCAGAGCATCCCTCTCGTCCCGCTCAGAAAGCTGTTAAACGGGCAGTGCTGCTACAAGCCGCCGGTGGAGAGGAGCCGCAGCGCCCCCAAGCTGGGCTCCATCACCGAGGACCTGCTGGGAGAGGAGGAGGAGGAGAGAGCCATGAGCTTCGAGTGTGAGGACGTGCTGGATACCGGGGGTGGGGGGGACGGAGGGGGAGGCGCGCAGGAGGTCAAGCAGGAGCTGTCTCAGCTCATCAGTGACTTGGGGGAGATGAGTCTGGGCAATGACCTGCAGACACTCAAGGCGGACCTGCGGGTGACCAGGCTGCTGTCAGGGGAGAGCACGGGCAGCGAGTCCTCCATAGAGAGCAACCATGACAATGGACACCTTAGCAATGGCTTTGAGGAATGCAGGGAGCCAGAGACCGTGTGAGAGGGGGGGCTGCACCTCCATAGTACAGGGCACTCTCCTGCAATAATAGACCGGTGCAGTCACAAACTTCTTCCTGCTGCAGAGCATCTCTGAGAGACACATCCATGAATGCCAGCTGTGACGTGACCCTCTTCACAATGTTATGGCATTGATGGGGTTAACGTGTACTGCCATATTCCACTGTCTCAATCCTTTTATGGCATTGGTGGGGTTAATGTATATTGCCCTGAGATGCGGTTTCTGACCACTTTCCGCTATGTGTGAGTACTGACATGTGGTTAATGTATGGCTGGGTTCACAAGGCAGGTCAGCTAGCCGCCTATATATCAATCTCATTGTGACCAGTGCCGCAGACACCCGCTGCTGGGGGCCATTCACTTCTCCCGGTCTTGTACTCTGGCTATGTGCTGGCTCTACTTTGAAGTGAGAATTGCCTTTGTGTTAGAAGTGTGTGGCGGTTCACAACATTGAATGAAAGCCTATAAAGGGATGAATTGATCAGTCCCCCCCCCCCCCCTTCCCATTCTAAAAAAAAAAAATGTTAAGGAAATCAGATGCCACTTTATTCTGGGATGTCTGTAGTAGATGTCGGGGACTTGTGTGCAATGCCTCTGCTCCTCCAGCACCCGATGAGGTGGTGTAGGTCTTGTAGTAACCACCTGAGGGAAGCTCTTACTGCCATGGTGCTAGCACCTTATGTTCACATTACCTGTAGTATTTCCTGTTTGTAGTGGAAGTCCTGGAGCTGAACATTTCTCTTACTTACCTGGAGTCCCAGCACACTCAGCGGAGGAGATATACCAAAACTGGTGCAAAGGAGAAGTGGAGTAATTGCCCATAGCAGCCAATCAGATTCCACCTCACATTTTTCAGAGGCACTTTTAAAAATGTAAGCAGCAACCTGATTGGTTGCCATTGGCAACTCCTGTTTTTCTTTTTTTTTTTTTCTGTACACCAGTTTTGATATATCTCCCCAGTGTCTGCACGGAGTGGTGTCAAGCTCTGTCCTCTGTATGGGCAAGTACTCTGCCTGCTGTAATATTTAGCAGAGGGTATTTGTTCATACAGATTACTCTGTGACTGCAGATAATGGGTGTCTCTTCTAGAACAAGGTTTGAAGAACCCTAAAGGTTTCCATGTACTAACGATTTGGGTTGTTTAAAATCAAAACTAACCAAGACGACCGGTTAGATGCCTGGATTTTCATATTAATAATAATAATTCCAAAATTGACCTGAAGATTTGAGAAACGAAGCCATGATGGTGGTGGTCGACTTGTAGTCTACAGCCCTAGACCGTCTAGCAGCGAATGGTCCAGAACTCCGGCATCCACACGATATTATACCCTAGCCGGCTATTCTGCTAAGCTAACACACAAGGGGGGTGATTTATCAAAGGTGGTGCTAAGGAAAAAGGGAGTAGTTGCCCATAGCAACCAATCGGATGCAAGCTCTCATCTTTCAGAAGCCCTTTTGAAGATGAAAGAAGCAATCTGATTGGTAGTAATGGACACCTCCACCTTTTCTTTGACATTTCCGTTTAGGTGTCTACATAGTATTTATTATTGTAAGGGAGTGAATATTTCACCGTTCAGACTGAGCTGAAGACCGTTGACTAAACCAAATAAACATGCAGCAGCAATTGCTTTGTTAGTTTTTCATAGGCCTTTACTATCCAGTCCAGGTCTCGGGCATTTTCCAGTTTTTGCAGCTGTTGTCCCTCAGGATGGGGTTTCTTGGCTCATGAATGTGCATTGCTGGGAAGTTTAGGCTGCGCTATGTTATTTTTTAATGTCTCTTTCCACTTCCTGTTTTATCCTGTCCTTGGCTCGGGCGATGTTTGCACATATAATTACAGTGGGTGAGTCACAGACAGGTGAAATATTGCCAATCTGCTCTTGCACCGGGTACACTGCAGCTGAAGGCACATTGCGCAGTCTGATGGCATTGCCAGTCTCCGCAGCTGCATGCATTCTTCACTCAGGCCTACAGTATATGGATCATTTTCTAAAGATGGGAAGACCACACTGGTATTTGAAATGAATCCTGGCCTCATATTACATGTATACCACTATGCCACCAGTTTGCTGTTGGTGCCACACAACAGGCCAGTTTTGGGCTTCTGTTCTTATTCGGAGCTTATGGATAATATTTGCCTTCTAAGAGGAGAAAAAAAGGCTTTATTAGATTTGTTAAAAAATAAAGAGACATTCCTATTTATAAAGTTTCTTAGCTAGACCAAAAAACGGCATTTAGAAATGCTGTGTATGACTACGTTGGGGATTGTTCTAATAGTTGTAGCTGAGCTGAATTTGTCGTGGAACTCATTTTAGGAGTAACTCACCAAGTTTACCCACCAATCCTATGGGAAACCACAGATCGCACGTTGTAAAATGTTAACGACAATCTTGGCACTGCTACATCTGTGTGACTTACTCTGTCTTCTATCTGCACTTGTGTATTTGACATCACACCTCTTCTTATAGGTGACATTTTTTCAATTGAGCGATGGAACAGCAGGTAGATATAGCATAACTGGGTATGGATGTTTTAGTGCCAGGCACTTACCAAGGTATTTCATGTGGCACTGCAAGACGCTCGCCACGGCGTTGCTGGTTTTCCCCTAACAACCTGGTTCACACTTTTCTCTCACCTGCCAAATAGGGTATTTTTTTTATCCCCCCCCCCCCCCCCTCATACCTCAGACACCTGCCAAAACTTCACAATAAAATGAATTGGAGAATTGGTTTACTTGTATGTTTACACGCTTGTTTTATTTTTAAACAGCCCACTGGGAAACTTCCTCTTTTGTCATTACATTCCATGATGGTTTTTGTAATACTTGCACTGTTGTGAAGTACTTTTCCAGTGTTTCATAGATGTAAATACGTATATATTTTGTACATAATGATCACATAATTCTAAATGGTATCTTTGCTGTGCAAAAGACAAATATGTTGTTGTTCACTTGTACATATTTTGTGTATATAGTTATATTTCTTTGTTATTTTTTAAAGGACATCACTGTTACGATGTTTGTTTGCACATCTGAAAGTAATAAAAGAAAATAATTTAAGACACTTTTTAAGAAATTATTTTGCATTTGAATAACCTTTTGGGATTTGTGGAGGGGACCGAGAACATTTTGGTATGTGAAGCCCTAAGGCTAAGTTCACACGGAGTATATTACCGAGTTTTTTGGCGCAAAAACGGCCCTAAAATGCCTCCCATTGTGAATGGGAGGTGTCGGCGTCTTTTTCCTGCGAGCAGTAAAACTGCCTCGTGGGGAAAAAGAGGCGACATGCCCCATCTTCGGGCGTTTACGCCTCTAACCTCCCATTGACTTCAATGGGAGGCAGAGAAAGCGTATTTCGCTGTGTTTTATGCCTGTGGCGCTCAATGGCCGCGGGCTAAAAACGGCGCGAAAATCGGCACGCAGGGAGAGGAAAATCTGCCTCAAACTTCCAAACGGAATTTTGAGGCAGATATTCCTCCTGCAAAATACTCCGTGTGAACATAGCCTAAAAGTGCTCACTGTAAAATTGGGAGCCTTCTCCCATTGAGGTGAATGGGTGAGGGCTGTAATCCTGTGAACAGCCACTAAGAGTGTCGGTGATTCACTGTACGGGCAGTGATCGTACGAACGCCGCGGCCCCTTTGAAACAGCTGATCTGCTGGGAGCCGGACCCCCTCCAATCAGATTTTGACTGCCTATCCTAAGGATAGGCCATTCATTTCTTATGACTGGACAATCCCTTTAATATAAAGAAAGTTAGTGCAAAATGCTATTAATATATGAAGAGGTGCACGTCTTCTAATAAGTTGAGCGCATTTCTGGCTGTCCATGCGCCAGAAAGTTAAAACTATGCCAGCAGGAAGGTGGCGTAGGTTTGCACCAAAATTTACGCCATTCTGTGGCTTAAATTATGGTAAATTTGTCTGACTGTGGTGATTCATAAGGATCTGTTTCAAAATCCACTTGTCAAAGCTGTTCTGACTCCATGAATAAAACAAGCCATGCTGATAATTTGCACAGAGCCTATGGTTATGTACACACCTGTGCCGGGGGTTTCTGTTGTTCTGCTCTGAAAGAGGAGCAGAACAAGTGAAAAAACAGAAGCGAGGGTTCCGTTGCACCATGGATACCAGCGCTGGAACCCATTGACTTTAATTGGTTCCGTCAGCTTTCCATCAGGGTGCCCGTGGCTTTCCCGGAAACAATAGCGCAGCAAGCTGTGCTATATTTTTTCGGTAATGTGGGCCAGATCTGCAACGGAGGCCCCTAATGAAGCCTCCAACACAGATGTGAATGAGGCCTAATGACAGTCACAGCCATGTTCGGTCCATGAGATACGGATCATGTGTCTGCTGGATTTCTATGATGCTAGGAGTCCCTACCTGTGGGAATACTGTCCCATACTCTAATGATTATTTCAATATGGGACAGTATTCCCGCGGCGAGGCAGTGACTCCTAGCATCATAGATAACATTGATGCTAGGAGCGCAACTCCCTTATCTCTGTACGGTATGGGATATAAAGCTGATGTGATTTGTATATCATGCAGCGAACATGACTATGTGAATCTGTCCTAAGACTTCTCTGACACCAGCATAATACAGATGCTGAAAAACCAGGCCCAGCCATAGGGATCCACGAAGCTGTTGGTTTGGGTTATTAGACCTGCGATCAGGCCGGGGTTTGCAGCTGTAATATGGGCGCAAAAATGCACTCGTGTGAAGCCATCCTATGTTTCATAATCTCTTGGTCACTATGGTAAATTTCTACAGCGGCTAGAATGTATAAAAAAAACCACGAAGTTTTAAATAAGGAATTTCCATAAATGGTATCTAATATCTCCGCACAATTGCTCACTCGCAGCAGAGACATTCCAATAATAACCTGCAGTTGTGGCTACGAGTAATTTGTGCTTGCCCTGCTGACCTGTCCATAAACACAGGCTCTAAATAAGTCTATATCCAGTTGACAGATTTGTGGGGCAAGCGCAGAGAAACTGAAATTCATTGCACTTGTTTTGCGTGATACGAATAGTATGTACATCTAGTGTTGCCCTAGGCAAGTATATGTATATATGACCAACATAGCCCTGGCAGCGGTTTGTCCTGCCCTTTTGTTCATCACAATCATATCAAACAATCATCGGAAGTTTAATGGATTTATATTCCTAGAATTAAAATGCCGATTTTTATTTCCATGGCCAAATTGTGAGGGCTCATGTATTCCCATGAAAATAGGCCTGAAGAGATACTGCCTGAGGTTGATTATTCTTTTAATACGTTTCCAAACATTTTTTATTTTTTTTTATTCTTGTGAAGTACATCATGAGTTCCTTAAAATAGAAAATGTTTCTATCCCAACGCCCAAAAAATTCAAGGGTTTTGTATCTAGGATAGTGGTCATAGCCATACTTATCATTAAGCCTCATTCAGACCGCCATAATACTGCCGAATTATAGCATTCGTTTACGGCCGTAAGTCCCGGCCTGACCGTGGGTCTAATAACCCAAACAAACCGCACTATAACTCCCTATAATGCTGTTAGTTCAGGTCAAGAGACCCACAGTTGGGCCAGGACTTGAGGCCATAATACGGATGCTAAAATGCGGCAGTATTACGACCATCTGAATGAGGCCTTGCGTCTTGCACATCTGCTTAAATATTGATCCATTGCCAATTGTGTATAGTAGTGTCACATCCTACAATTCTAGATCTATGTATTCTGATTTGCAAACACCGGTTTCATGCTTGGTAATCCTCATTAGTGTTCGGTATGGTAACCATTAGGGTATGTTCACACGTAGTGTTTTCGGTGCGTAAACTGCCAAAAATCGGAAGCAGAACGCCTCCAAACATCTGCCCATTGATTTCAATGTGAAAACCGGCGTCCTGTTCCGACTGGTGTTTTTTTTACGTGGCCGTTTTTCAAAACGGTCGCGTAAAGAAACGGCCCATCGTAACAGAACGCCGTTTTTCCCCATTGAAATCAATGGGCAGATATTTGGAGGCGTTCTGTTTCTGACTTTTCGGCCATTTACGGCCCAAAAAACGTCTGAAAATAAGCCGTGTGAACAAACCCTAACTGTAAAGTAGGGGTTGGGGAGCAAACATAACTCGTTTGTCTCTAAAGGTATGTACACACACAAAATAAAAACCGTCAGAAAACACGGAGCTGTTTTCAAAGGAAAACAGCTCTTGATTTTCAGAAGTTTTTTTTTTAAGCCACTCACGATTTTCGCTGCATTTTTAACGTCCGTTTTTGGAGCTGATTTTCTATAGTCTTTGAAAAACGGCTCCAAAAACGGCTGAAGAAGTGACATGCAAAAACAGCCGTGTAAAAAACACCCCGTCGGAACAGAATGCTGTTTTCCCATTGAAATCAATGGGCAGATGCTTGGAGGCGTTCTGCTTCCGTTTTTTTTTCTGGCACGAAAAACTGCCGAAAACACTCCGTGTGAACATACCCTAATAGTTTCTCTTATGTCTTGTTCAAACTTGACTCTCCACAGCAGCTAGATAGCAGACTTTTATTACAGTAATTTAATACACATAGTGATGCATTTCAGCTGTCTATAAAAATGGTACATTCATTAGCACAGGGGGGGGGGGCGGCGAAACACATTTGAGTGGGCTCCAAGCCCCCCAACACATGTTTACAACTGCAGAGGTGCATCCAGCGGGGTCAGGCTCACATAAGAAGCGTAGTTTGCTGTGTCTGTAAATTTCCATAGAAGAGAGTGGGTGTTAAGAAAACACACTTCGATCTACACTGCTTATGTAGCTTTCATTCACAGTATAGTGCCCCCATAGTTGCCCCACACACAGTATAATGCTTTTATAGTGCCCCACACACAGAATAATGATCGCATAGTTGTCCCACACGGGATAATGCCCCATAGCTGCCCCCACACAGTGTAATGCATTTTTTTTATGCCTAATAAAAACAAAAATAAATACTCACCTAACCCCATTCCCACAATAAGTGGAGGAGATCCTTCTTCTCCTCCGGCCTGTACTCTGCATGGTTTGGTGCAAAGTGAATGGTGGGGCATGGAGCTGAAACACGCCCCCCAGCCCAGCCCAACCCAACCATCTCGGTGGGCCTGTGGTCACTGCTCGCCCCCCTCCCCCCCTCCCCGCTAGCTACACTTCTGCCTCATTCACACATCACGTATTAGTTAAGTATTTTGCATCAGTATTTTTAGCCAAATTTATGACTGGATCTTAGAAAGGAAATATAATGGAAATATTTATATTACTTCTCTTCTTTGCCTGCACTCCTAATTTTGGCTTGAAAATACTGATGCAAAATACTGACCAAATCTGCAATGTGTAAATGAAGCCTAACACAGGTAACAGAAAAGCAGTTGTCGATTAGGAGACTAATCTGGTGGTATTTCACCTACCACAAACGGCTCCTGGTGTCTACTAAAGTCTCCTAGGCCGCAGTCACAAGCGGTAGATTTTGTTGCAAACATTTTCTGCGACTGAAAATCAGTTCCATTCACCTGAATGGGGTTGTTCCTGTAGCAGATGTATGGTTTTCTTCAAATCTGATTTTAAGTTGCAGAAAGTGTCTGCAACAAAATTTGCTGTGTGTGACTGCGCCTATAGGCTAATAGGCTAGGTTCACACAGGGCAGATACACTGTGTAAAAGCACACAGCGTTATCCGACCTGGGCAGCACAGGGAATTCCCCCCTGACAAACCGCACCAATTTGTGGTGCAGTTTTTCGGCCAGAATGTCCGCTGCAGAAAACTGCACATAAAAAAAAGTTTCATACTTATACATGGCCATGGCGACGCGTCCCTCTGCTGTCCTGCAGGCCAGCCTCCTATGATAACATTTCATCCTATGTGACCTCTGCAGCATGTGATTCACATGGGTTGAAACGTCATCCCAGGAGGCGGGCCTGGATGAAGAAGCACATCATTCTGGGTAAGTATAAGATCAGCTTTTCCGCCGCAAAAATCGCAACATCTGCTATTTGTTACGAGTTTTAACTCCCTATTTCATTTAATCGGGAAAACCTGCAACAAAAAAGCAGCGATTACGCAAATACAATTGACATGTTGCAGACTAAAAAAACCGTACCGCAGTTAAATTTCTGAGCGTTTTTTCCGCTCATCATTTACGCAGCGTGTGGATAAGATTTGTTCAAATCTCATCACCTCTGCTGCTACTGTATTTTGCTGCGGATTTTCCACAACGAAATCCATTGCATAATTCTGCAGTATTTACGCTACGTGTGAACTTACCCTTATAGTGGCCGGGAAATCAAAATTCTCCACAATTCTGCAGTTATTACTGGATCACTCCTGTTTGTCAAGAGAATGATTCTAATATAAAGCTGACTTTATAAAGACCATGGATACCTGGCTACCACATCCCGTAGCAGAGCTTTTCCGGTGTCTGGATGTGCCAAAATTATGCAAAGGCAACCATAACTATTGGGTCTTCTGCAGCTCTGTATTAGGGGAGATTCACACGAGCGTTGCGTTTTTGCGCGCGCAAACAACGCGGCGTTTTGCGAGCGCAAAAACCATTTGACAGCTGCGTGTGTCATGCGTGTCTGATGCGCGGCTGCGTGATTTTCGCGCAGCCGGCATCATAGAGATGAGGCTTGTCGACGCCCGTCACTGTCCAAGGTGCTGAAAGAGCTAACTCTTTCAGCACCCTCGACAGTGAATGCCGAACACAACAGCGAAAAACCTGTAAAAAAAAAAGATAAAGTTCCTACTTACCGAGAACTTCCCGGCCGTTGCCTTGGTGACGCGTCCTTGGTGACGCGTCCTTGGTGACGCGCCTCTCTTGACATCGGGCCCCACCTCCCTGGATGACGCGGCAGTCCAAGTGACCGCTGCAGCCTGTGATTGGCTGCAGCCTGTGCTTGGCCTGTGATTGGCTGGAGCTGTCACTTGAACTGAAGTGTCATCCCGGGAGGTCGGACTGCAGGAAGGAGACAGGAGTAATCGGTAAGTTAGAACTTCGGTTTTTTTACAGGTTCATGTATTTTGGGATCGCAAGTCACTGTCCATGGTGCTGAAACAGTTTAACTCTTTCAGCACCATGCACAGTGAATCTCTCCCGACGTCGCGGACCGGAAATTTTTTTGCCGGGTTCGGCCAAAACGAGTTTGGCCGAACCCGGTGAAGTTTGCCTCGGTTGTCGGGGTTCGCTCCTCGCAAAGACACTCCGTTTGGATGCTTGGAAACAGAAAAGCACGTGGTGCTTTTCTGTTTTCATTCATCCTTTTCACTGCTGTTGCGCGAATCACGCTCGTCCCACGGAAGTGCTTCCGTGTGGTGCGCGTGATTTTCACGCACCCATTGACTTCAATGGGTGCGTGACGCGCGAAATACGCAGAGTTATTGAACCTGTCGCGCTTTTTGCGCAGCAGACAAACGCTGCGCAAAAAGCACGGACTGTCTGTACTGCCCCATAGACTTGTATTGGCCCATGCGTGCCGCGTGAAAACCACGCGGCCCGCACGGACCGAATACACGCTCGTGTGAATCCCCCCTTACAGCCATGTAAAAGTGACTCCAGTTATATTCACACCGTACATTTACCTTGTTAACCAGGTGAGAAGATCATCTGAGATTGACCATAGGCACATGGAAATCTGCTGAATGTGCTCTGGTATAAGTTGTGTGTTTTGCTATTCTGTTCACTGCGCTCTTTAGTTAGAGACAAGTGTTTCGTATTTACAGGCGGTCTCTTCCTGTGGCTGGAAAACGTCTTTCACAATAGCGCTGTACTAGATGTGCTCCTGGAATGTGCTATTTTTAGACCCCTATACAAAGCTTAGGGCTGCAATTCACTTCAGATAAATTACAGGGTTCATAGGACTTTTACAGACCAATAATAATTTTTTAAACTATTATTATAGTTGTTTTTTTTAATATGTTAGAGTGCAATGTTCTACTATGATGGGTATTTTTTTTTTAGAAAGAAAACCGCAAAATACTAAAACTGCCAAGAGGCAGAAATTATGAAAAAAAACCAGCACATCAATCATGACATTCCAGAGACATTTTATTGGAAAGAGACAGTTGATATCCGGTGAACACGGCAAAAATGTATTTTGTGTAAAATCCCTTTGTTGCAGTTTTTTTTTAGCCAAACCAGGAGTGGATCCAAAACCTGTATGTGTGATTCCAGCCTTAACCCCTTCCCGCCGGATCACGTATATTAACGTCAATAAAAACGGTGTCTTACCGAATTTTGACGTTACTGTACGTCATGGAGATGAAGCTGGCTCAGGAGCTGAGCCAGCGACATCACCGCCGGTTGACAGCTGTATGTTACAGCTGGCACCCTGAGGTATCGGCCAGGACCGGAGCCAGCATCCGATCCGGCCGATTAACCCCTCACATGCTGCGTTCAATAGAGATCGCATCATGTGAGGAGTTTATAGCCACCGGTACCCCAGTAACGTGATCGCTGGGTTGCCGGTGGCTGCAAAGGCGATCGGAGGGCTAATGCTTACCTCCCGATCAGCCTGTAACGGAATCTTCCTATGCCCCGTCGTCGGCGGGGCCCAGGAGGCTTCCGGTACCATCGGCAAGATGGTGCCGCCTCAGCTTCCGGCTCAGAAGCTGAGCCGGTGTCATCAGCAGTGGGTGTCCGCTGTATGTTACAGCGGACACCCCGATCTATCGCCAGGAACCGGAGCTAGCTCCGATTCCTGGCATTAACCCCTTCGATGCAGCGATCCATTGTGATCGCTGCATCCTAGAGGTTTGTAGAAAATCGGCAGCCTTGCCATGCGATGGCAAGGCTGGCGACTGTTACTATGGCAACAGGAGCCCTAACAATGGACTCCTGTCTGCCATTACGTGAGCTGATTAGGCCCCGCCCAGAGGCGGAGCCTGATCGGCTTGCTGTCAGTGAACAACTGACAGTTCCAATACATTGCACTACATAGGTAGTGCAATGTATTAGAACATCAAACAAACAGTTGGACATTCAAGTCCCCTAGTGGGACTAAAGAAAAGTATAAAAAAAAAGTGGAAAAAAAGTAAAAATAAAAGTTGTAAAACATACAATAAAAGTTTCAAATAATAACACAAAACACAATCGCCCTTTTTCACTTATCAAGTCATTTATTACAGAAAAAAAGAATAAAGCCATACATATTTGGTATCGCTGCGACCGTAACGACCTGAACTATAAAAATATTATGTTATTTATCCAGCGCAGTGAACGCCGTAAAAAAAAAAACCTCAAAAACACTGCCATAATTACTGTTTTTTTGGTCACGGTCTTCCAAAAATTGAAATAAAAAGTGATCAAAGAGTCGCATGTATCCAAAAATGGTACCGATAAAATCTATAACTCGTCTCGCAAAAAACACAGCTCCATCGACGAAAAAATTTAAAAAGTTATGGCTCTCACAACTTGGCGACAGAAAAAATACATTCTCTTTCCAAAAGTAATTTTATTGTGCAAAAAGTTATAAAAAAGTTCTATAAATTTGGTATCGCCGGAATCGGACTGACCCGCAGAATGAAGGTAACATGTAGTTTATTACGCATGTTGAACACTGTATAAAAAAAAAACAACTAAAAAAACTATGGCAGAATTTCTGTTTTTTTTTTGTCACCTTGCCTCCAAAAAAAAGGATAACAAGTGATCAAAAAGTTGATTGTACCCCAATATGTACCAATAAAAGCTACAGCTCGTCCCGTAAAAAAAGAGCCCTCATACCACTACGTCTATGAAAAAATAAAATAAGTTAAGGCTCCAATAATTCAGTAAAGAAAATTATCCAGTTGTGAAGGCCCGAGGCGAACGTTTCTTCTGTTTCAAAAGGCGATGTATCAAGGCACTAAAATTAGGGAACCAGGAAGGGGAGGGCCCAACCATATCCGCTGGAAGCGACGGTGCCCGTATTATACCAGGACAACGCTTTCCCGGCAAAATTCCCCAAACTGCAAAGGTGTGGAGTGTGGACCAAAAGGGGGATAAGGAAGGACGCCAGTTATCAGTGCGACACCGGCCTGTGCAGACAGGATCGATCACAGCGTAACACACATCTATGGATCATGTTATTATTTTTTTTACCTTATTATACCACCTGACTATGCCCCTGATGTACTCTGCCCAGCTCAGATATGCCCCACATTATAAACGGAAACAACAGTGATACTCCAAACAAAACTATTACCAAGCAAATTCCACGCTCCAAAACCCAAATGGCGCTCCCATCCATCTGAGCCCTACAGTGTGCCCAAACAGCAGTTTACTTCCACATATATGGCATCACCATACCCGAGAGAACCCTTTTAACAATTTTTGGGTGTGTGTCCCCAGTGGCACAAGCTGGGCACGACATATTTGACACTGAATTGGCATATCTAGGGAAAAATTTTAATTTGTACCTTCCGCAGCGCAATCATTTATGGAAAAGACACGTGGGGTGAAAATGCTCACTACACCCCTTAATAAATGCCTTGAGGGGTGCAATTTCCAAAATGGGGTCACTTCTCAGGGGTTTCTTTTATTATTTCACATCAAAGCCTCTGCAATTGTGAACCAATACTTTATATGTCGCCAAATTATGCCTCAATTTTACATGGTACTCTTTCACTCCTGAGCCCTGTCGAATGTCCAGGCAAAAGATTAGGGCCACATGTAGGGTGATTCTAAAACAGGGAAACACCGCATAATAATTGAGAGCTGTCTTGTTATGGTGGCACAAGCTGGGCACCACATATTGGCGTATCTAAGGAAAAATTCCCATTTTCATTCTCCCACATCGTGTGCACACGAATTTCTGCAAAACACCTGTGGGGTTAACATGCTCACTACACCCCTAGGTGAATACCTTGAGGGTGTTGTTTCCAAAATGGGGTCACTTCTGGGGGGGATCCACTGTTTTGGTCCCACAGGGACTTTGCAAATGCGACATAGCGCCCAGAAACCAAATGCAGCAAAATCTGTACAACAAAAGCAAATGGCGCTCCGTCCCTTCCGAGCCCTGCCGTGTGCCCAAACAGCATTTTATGACCACGTGTGGGGTATTGCCGTACTCCAGAGAAGTTTCTTTACAAACGTTGGGGTTCTTTTTTTCCTTTATTTGTTGAGAAAATTAAAAATTTGGAGCTAAAGCTACGTCTTATTGAAGAAAAAGGATTTTTTTTATTTTCACTGCCCAATTCTAATAAAATCTATGAAACACCTGTGGGGGCAAAATGCTCACTACACCCCTAGATGGATTCCTCAAGGGGTGTAGTTTTCTCAATGGAGTCACTTTTTTGGCGTTTTCACTGTTTTGTCCCCTCAGGGGCTTTGCAAATGCGACATGGCCTGCGCAAACCATTCCTGCTAAATTTGAGCTCCAAAAGCCAAATAGCGCTCTTTCCCTTCTAAGCTCCGCTGTGTGTCCAAACATCCGTTTATAACCACATGTGGGGTATTGTTTTACTCGGGAGAAATTTCTTTACAAATGTAGTGGTGCTTTTTCTCCTTTAGTCCTCGTGGAAATTAGAAAAAATTAGCTAAACCTACATTATCTTTGAAAGAATGACGATTTTTATTTTCACGGCCTACTTCCAATAATTTCTGCAAAAAACCTGCGGGGTCAAAATGCTCACTATACCCCTAGATAATTTCCTCAAGGGGTGTAGTTTCCCAAATGGGGTCACTTTTTGGGGATTTCCACTGTTTTGGCACCGAAAGAGCCCTTGAAACCTGACATGGTGCCTAAAATATTTTCTAATAAAAAGGAGGCCCAAAATCCACTAGGTGCTCCTTTGCTTCTGAGGCCGGTGCTTCAGTCCATTACCGCACTAGGGCCACATGTGGGATATTTCTAAAAACTGCAGAATCTGGGCAATAAATATTGAGTTGCGTTTCTCTGGTAAAACCTCCTGTGTTACAAAAAAAATAGATTAAAAATGAATTTCTGCAAAAAAAAATGAAATTTGAAAATTTCACCTCTACGTTGCTTTAATTCCTGTGAAACGTTTCAAGGGTTAAGAAACTTTCTAAATGCTGTTTTGAATACTTTGAGGGGTGAAGATTTTAAAATGGGGTGACTTTTTGGCGGTTTCTAATATATAAGGCCCTAAAAGCCGCTTCACAACTGAACTGGCCCCTGTAAAAATAGCCTTTTGAAATTTTCTTGAAAATTTGAGAAATTGCTGCTAAAGTTCTAAGCCTTGTGACGTCATAGAAAAATAAAAGGACGTTCAAAAAACGATGCCAATCTAAAGTAGACATATGGGGGATGTTAATTAGCAACAATTTTGTGTGGTATAACGACCTGTCTTACAAGCAGATACATTTACATTTAGAAAAATGCTAATTTTTGCAATTTTTCACAAAATTTTGGTGTTTTTCACTGGTAAATATTGAATTTATCGAGCAAATTTTTCCACTATCATAAAGTCCAATTTGTCACGAGAAAACAATCTCAGAATCGCTTTGATAGGTAAAAGCGTTCCGGAGTTATTACCACATAAAGTGAAACATGTCAGATTTGAAAAAATGGGTCTGGTCCTGAAGGCCAAAATGAGCTTGGTCCTGAAGGGGTTAAAGGGTAAATAAAGTTTAAAAAACTTTCGACATGCCATAGTGACATGTCAAAAGTTTTGATCGGTGGGGGTCTGAGCACTGAGAGTTCTGTGCTGCTTTGTTTCTGATTGGCTTTTCTCGGAAAGACGAGCAAGTGGTGTTTGGGCTTAATAGAAAGTCTATGAGCCCGTACACTCTCTCTCGCTCTCGGCTTTCCGGACCCATACCTGGTAATGCTAGCCTGCTGATGCTATGTTGTATCTGGCTGTTTATGAAGAATGGGGGGATCCTTCCTACCTTGTTTTTTTCAATTATTTATTTATTTTGAAATGACATGGCGTTCCCCCCCATTTTTCATAACCGGCCATGTACAACATAGCAACAGCAGGCTAGTGTTAGCAGGGTCGGAAAGGCCACGGTTTCTGGCCTTTCCTAGCCTAATAATACCAAACTGCAGCTGCCCCAGTACGTGACCATCAGTTTGATGGCCAGGTACTGGATCGCAACCGGGTCTTCCCAGTACCCCTGGTGGCGGTGGGTATAGGGATAATAATGGTGGATAGTGTTAGCCTCTACACCGGCTAACACTAAGCCCCGCCTTAGTAATGGACGCTGTCAATCAGCCAGCGGCCATTACTAACATGGTAATAACAAAGTTTAAAAAAATACAGACAAATATTTTTTTTTTATTGAAATAAAAAAACTCAACACAACCCTCGTTAACCCTTTTTTTCGAAAAAATTAATAAAAAATCATCAAAGTAGTCCTCGAATCTGACGTAGTTCAACAACTGAACCTGTAAAAGAAACAAAAAACATTAGTAACATATAAAAAAAGCAAAACAATTATCATACTTACCTTTCCTGCGTCCATTACAGTTAACGAAGCAGTGACCAGCTCTAAGTTGTCATTGGTTAGTTCACATCACGTGGTCCCAGATTATCCCCGGGTCATTGGCCTACTTTTAACAGTAGGACAATGAACTGAGGTAACCGGGCAACATGTGGTAGGCTTAGATACAGGGCCCATGTGTGATACTGTCTGTTGGACCACATATCTAAGCCCACAGCAAGGTAGGCTGAGAAACAGGGCTCAGAAGACAGGATCACACCATATGTGATCCTGTCTTCTGGGACCTGTATCTAAGCCTACCACATGGTAGGCTTAGATACAGGTCCCCAGTAGACAGTAATCTTATACTTCCCCTCCATTTCGGCTCCGGGTGCAGCGGAGGTCCTGACGCCATTCAGTGTCACAACATTGTGCACGGCGCGCATAGCGGCGTGACATCATAACGTGAAAAGACGTCAGGACCTCCGCTGCGCTCGGGGAAGAGGAGGGTAAGTATACTGTTACTATAGCAACAGGGGCTCGTGTAGTTTGTTACATAGGCCCCAGTTACTATAGTAACTTTTAATAGACGTGGTGCGGCAGGCCGCGGGTTCCCTTGGCTTTTGCCAATTGCAAGCACTGGGACCTTTGTAGCTACGCCAATGGTCATGGGCACGTTAATAACAGAAGCCATGACACTAATGTGAAAATAGCCTAACACATGTAAATGTGACTCCTACTCTGGCAGATCCAGACTTCCATATAATACTAATGGCCATAATACAATACTACATGTCCCCTGCAGCTGTTGAGAATGGCAAAATGTCTAGCCCTGGCTTCCACCGATAATTACAGTTGTTTGCAGGGGATTAGAGAAGTCGGACTATGTCAAACAGCTGATATTGGGCTTCCATTTAAAAATGGGACACCCGCTATACTGATTCCTTCTTATCAATATCAACACTGCTTTAAATGAATCTATATACAACGTTTGTTCACTTCCAAGCACGAATCAATCTCATTTTTTAGATTGAACTACTAAGTAATCACCTTTAATTTTACAACAAGTGGTTGTTGTTTTTAGACATCTTTCTGCCTTAAACGGATGCCCCAGTTTGTGTTATTACAGACACAACCCGGGGGTTTTTTGGTCATAACATATCACATATTATGTAAATAGGATTAATGGGCACGTTTTGGAGCATATTAACAGATTAATGCGATGTAAATCCAGAGCCAACGCAAATTGTTTCTGACAACCCAACATCTGCCTAGTATGATGTCACCGCTTACAGTACTTACCTTCTTCTCTTCAGCTACCACTCAAAAGATCTTAGTGAAGAACTAGTAATGACTACAAATGCATTGGGTGTTGATAACTATAATAATTCAATGCATTTAGTCCTCAACACATTTAAGCACTGTCCACACTGGCAAGGTTCTGGATATTTACTCACATCCTTTTAGTTTAGCCCAGGAGCTTTAAAGGATTATCTGCACCCACTGGCAGCATACACGAGATTTCCTTCCAATTATATAACAAACTGTGACACCAATTGCAATTACCATAATCCCTTAACTCAAGAGCTGCCAGACAGATTACTAGAATATTGCATAGATCAGCAGTATTTAGCAGACCGCTACCTAACTAAGTAGCTTTGTAAATAAGAGATAATATTATAATGCTTATCAGGGCATGAGATTTCACCTAAATAGACAGGTAAAGGCTTTTCATTTCGCCACACATTTTTATCATGTATGTCCAATGTGAAACAATATTGTCATGATATACATGTAACTCAAAG
Source organism: Rhinoderma darwinii (assembly GCF_050947455.1). Lineage (NCBI taxonomy): Eukaryota > Metazoa > Chordata > Amphibia > Anura > Rhinodermatidae > Rhinoderma > Rhinoderma darwinii. The sequence goes on along the minus strand of NC_134690.1, from coordinate 153,996,196 downwards.
GAGGGATAGTTTTAGTCAAAATAGTGTGGAGAATTATACCCTGTAAAATAGCCTGTTCCAAAACAACAAAAAAAGTGTCAATTAGGAGCTACGACATAACTATTGAGCATCCGCTAGTAATAACATATTTTTTCCATTCGAGGTATTCACCCACTGTATGACTGCACATGATTGCTATGGAAGTCGTACCATAGTTAAGAAGGTAAGGAATACATACACATACCATGAAATATTTTTTTGACATTTTCTCCAGCAACATTATTGTTTTTATCAAGGACTAACATATTCTGCAAAGCTGTACACCGATTGTAATCACTTGCTCTATTTCCTGGCCACAGTGGGGCTCACAATCTATTTGGACTATTTCTTAAGGCCCTTTTACACTGGGCGATTATCATAGAACGCTCGGTGACGAATAATTGGCCAGTGCAAACAGGGCAGCGATCAGATGAACGAGCTTGATTATCTGCTCGTCGTATGGCTTAATAAAACTGAAAGATTATCGTTGTCGGCAGCACATCACTCTGTTTAAATAGGGAGACGCGCTGTCGACATGATAATTATGGATGGGGACGAGTGATCGGAGTAACGACTGCTCGTCCCCATCCATAGCTCCTTGTGACCGGAGCAAACGAGCGCCGATCAACGATATTTCGTTGATCGGTGCTTGCTGCACCGGCCTATTGTCGGCCGGTGTAAAAGACCCTTTACACACACACTTTAAAGGACGTCAGCTTGGAGTGGGAGAGATTCTATTATCTCCCATATGTGTGTCAATTACGACAAGTCAAGCTTATCTTCAGGTACCCTTGTAGTGTAAAGAATAAAGGTCATCTACCCATACCCCTTTCTAACGAAAAAATGTCAGAGCTAATAGTAGGTGTTACCATAAAATGGAATAATTCATTGATAAATTTTTGGTGGCAGTTTTTCTCGTATAATTGCACCATTTTATGGCTTGTGATGGATTGGTAGATGAATCCTTATGTCTTCCCAAAGCATTTGTCCTCAATCGTCCAACAAATTCAGAGGCACATTTTCTACTGCAGTGTGCAAACCCTAATATTTTTTTATTTTTTTTTAAAACATCATTTTTTATTAACAGTTTTCACATTTTCTTATAAACATTCCACGCAAAGGTTGCGTCATAAGTGCACAGCACTCAACTGTCATTTAAATTAACATTGAATTAAACACAACATAACATGACATACAAATATGGCATAAGTGTCGATCTTCATATAAACAGAAAACATGACTTCCCCCATCCCCGACACGACTTAGGTCATCAATGAGTAGCTACGTTTCATTTATCCCCTGACTAGCTCAAAGTTGCAGACCCCCTAAAGTGCCTGCCAAGAACTGCGTATAATACCACGCTGTGTGCCGGAAAGGCGTAACAATTTCCACTACCTCGGCCGCTGTGCACTGCGATTCTATGAATATTTGCCATTTAGCGAATAGCTTCTTGGTTCCCGTTTCCTTACGTCTTTCCACCTCCACCCTCTCAAGAACTAATAACTGTTTCAGGCGAGACACTATCAAGTCTAACCCCGGCGTGTCTGTTTCCAGCCATTTACTCAGGAGGCATCTCAAGGCCACCAGTAATATCGTGTACACCAGCTGGGGAGGAGATCTCACCCCTCGAGCACCCTCTTCCTCCGGCAGTCGCGCCTGATGGAACAGCAGCGCTTGAGGCGTCATTGGGAGTTTCGTTTTCCAATGATCCGAAATATATTTGTGTACCATCACCCAAAATCGTTTAGTATGAACACACCCCCATACTCCATGCCACAAATTCGTCAGGGGGGTGTTGCATTTAGGACAACACGTAATGCGGTCGGGGAAGGATTGTGAAGGTAAAATATTAACCCCTTCAGGACTGAGCCTGTTTTGGCCTTCAGGACGAAGCCAATTTTTAAAATCTGACATGTGTCACTTTATGTGGTAATAACTCCGGAATGCTTTTACCTATCCAAGCGATTCTGAGATTGTTTTCTCGTGACACATTGGACTTTATGTTACTGGCAAAATTTGCCCGATAGATTCAGTATTTAATTGTGAAAAACACCAAAATTTAGCGAAAAATTGCAAAAATTAGCATTTTTCTAAATTTAAATGTATCTGTTTGTAAAACCGATAGTAATACCACACAAAATAGTTACTAGTTACCATCCCCCACATGTCTACTTTAGTTTGGCATCGTTTTTTGAACATTATTTTATTTTTCCAGGACGTTACAAGGCTTAGAACTTTAGCAGCGATTTCTCATATTTTCAAGAAAATTTCAAAAGGCGATTTTTACAGGGACAAGTTCAGTTCTGAAGTGGCTTTGAGAGTCTTATATATTAGAAAGTCCCCATAAATCACCCCATTTTGAAAACTGCACCCCTCAAAGTATTCAAAACAGCATTCAGAAAGTGTATTAACCCTTTAGGCGTTTCACAGGAATTAAAGCAATCTAGAGGTGAAAGTTACAAATTTCATTTTTTTTATACAAAATTCATTTGTAATACATTTTTTTCTATACCACAGAAGGTTTTTCCCAAAAAATGTAACTTATTATTTATTGCCCAGATTCTGCAGTTTTTAGAAATACCCCACATGTGGCCCTAGTTCGGTCATGGACTGAAACACAGGCCTCAGAAGCAAAGGAGCACCTAGTGGATTTTGGGGCCTTCTTTTTTTAGCATATATTTTAGGTACCATGTCAGGTTTGAAGAGGTCTTGTGGGGCCAAAACAATAAAGACCTCCAAAAGTGACCTCATTTTGGAAACTACACCCCTCAGGGAATTTATCTAGGGGTATAATTAGCATTTTGAACCCACAGTTTTTTTGCTAAATTTATTTGAATTAGTTTGTGAAGATGAAAATCTACTTTTTTCTGAAAAAACGTAGACATTTTTAATTTTTTCAAGGTATAAAAGAGAAAAAACACCTCAACATATGTAAAGCAATTTCTCCTGATTACAGCAATACCCCATATGTGGTAATAAACTGCTGTTTGGACCCACAGCAGGACTCAGAAGGAAAGGAGCACCATTTGGATTTTGAAATTCTGATTTTGCTGGAATGGTTTTCAGTGCCATGTCGCGTTTGAAATGCACTGGAGGGAACAAAATAGTGGAAACCCCCGGAAAGTGACCCCATTTTGGAAACTACACCCCTCAAGGAATTTTTCTAGGGGTAAAGTTAGCATTTTGACCCCACGGTTGTTTTGCTGAATTCATTGAAATTATTCTGTAAAGGTAAAAATCTACTTTTTTTTCTGAAAAAAGGTAGCCATTTTTAATTTTTACAAGGAATAAAGGAGAAAAAGCATCCCAACATTTGTAAAACAATTTCTCCCGATTACGGAAATATGCCATATGTGGTAATAAACTGCTGTTTGGACCCACAGCGGGGCTTAGAAGGGAAGGAGCGCTATTTGGCTTTTGGAGCTCAAATTTAGCTGAAATGGTTTTTGGGTGCCATATCGCATTTGCAAAGCCCCTGAGAGGACAAAACAGGGGAAACCCCCCAAAAGTTGAAATGACACCACTTAAAGACTCTATCTAGGGATATAGTGGGCATTTAGACCCCACAAGTTTTTTTCAATTTCACAAAGGATAAAGGGGGTAAAAGCACCCCAACATTTGTAAAGCAATTTCTCCCGAGTACGGCAATACCCCACGTGTGGTCATAAATGGTTTTTCATTAGAAAGTAATTAACCCTTTCTGGAGTGATCCATTTTTTTCTTTTCCTTCTTAGTTTTTTCCTCCCCGCGTTCCAAGAGCCACAACTTTTTTATTTTTCAGTCAATAGAGCGGTATGAGGGCTTATTTATTGAGGGACGAGCGGTCGTTTTTATTGGTGCAACTTTTTGGTACATACAACTTTTTGAGCACTTTTTATTACATTTTTAGGTAGAGCCAAGGTGACCAAAAAAACAGTGATTTTGCCGTTCTAAATTCTTTATTTTTTACGTGAGACGCTCCATACATCACCCCCCACACTACGACATGCTATGTCATGGTGCGCGCAGGGGTTAATGCGCAGCGCGGAGTGAAAATTACAATTTTCCACTCATATGCCATTTTAGTGCACTATATGTTATGCCCAGTTTGTGCCCCTGAAGGCAAATAACTCAAAATATTAACCGGGTTCTCCCGGGTATGGTGATGCCAGATCTGTGGACGTAAATTGGTGTTTAGGCACGCTGCAGGGCTCAGAAGGGAGGGAGCGCCATTTGGCTTTTGGGGCACAGAGTTTGCTTGGTAGTTGTTCTGTTTGGGGTTTTACTGGTGTTTCAGTTTATAATGTGGGGGCGTATGTAATCTGTGCGGGGTACATCAGGGTACATGTTATCTGTGCGGAGTACATCAGGGTACATGTTATCTGTGCGGAGTACATCAGGGTACATGTTATCTGTGCGGGGTACATCAGGATATATGTTATCTGTGCGGGGTACATCAGGGTATAATAAGAGGGTATAATAATGCAGTAAATAAATAATAATCCGCAGATATGTGGCCGGTGTCGCACTTATAAATGGTGCCCGATCTTATCTGCTTTTGGAACTCTGCACATTTTGCATCGCCATATTCTGAGAGCCAGAACTGTTTTATTTTTTCTCCACCGGAGCCGTGTGAGGGTTTATTCTTTGCGGGACAATCTGTAGTTTTCATTGGTACCATTTTGGGGTACCAGAAATTTTTTTGATCACGTTTTATTCCATTTTTTGGCAAGCAAGGTGACCAAAAACCATCAATTCTGACAATGTTTTTTATTTGTTTTTTTTATGGCCTTCACCCTGGGCTATAAATGACCATTATACTTTATTCTGCGGGTCGGTACGATTACGGCGATACCAGATGTATATAATTTTTTTATGTTTTGCAGCGTTTGTGCAATAAAATCACTTATTTATAAAATAAATTAATTTTTGTGTCACCGTATTCTGAGAGCCATAACGTTTTTATTTTTCAGTCAAAAAAGCGGTGTAAGGGCTTGTTTTTTGCGGGACGGGATGTAGTTTGTATTGGTACCATTTTGGCGTACATGCGACTTTTTGATCACTTTTTATTGTATATTTTGGGAGGGTTGGTAACCAAAAAATTGTGATTCGGGCACTGTTTTTCGTTTATTTTTTTCGCGGTGTTCACCGTGCGGGAAAAATAATATTACCGTTTTATAGTTGGGGTCGTTACGAACGCGGCGATACCAAATATGTGTACTTTTTTTAACGTGTTAATTTTTTTCCTATAATAAAAGTCTTATTATAGGAAAAAAAGCATTCTTTGTTTATGTCACTTCTAACTTTGATTTTTACACTTTTTCAAAACATTTTTTTTATCTTTTTTTAACTTTTTTTACTTGTCCCACTAGGGGACACTTAGACTTGCAGCTCTGATCGCTGCTGGAACACATTACACTACACACGTAGTGTAATGTGTTCTAACTGTCATTGTGACGTAACTGTCACACTGACAGGAAGCAGAGGAGGAGGCTGATCCTCCGAGGCTTCCGTACATGGCAACCCGGAGGTCATTGTCTGGCCTCTGGTTGCCATGATAAGGATCGCCAGCCCCCGCAAATACATGTGGGGGGCTGCCGATCCGCTGTAAACCTCTTCGATGTGGTGATCGCAATCGACCACCGCATCGAAGGGGTTAATTGCCGATTTCAGCGGGGACAGGCCGCTGATCGGCAACGGGGAGAGCAGGGCTGACACCCTGCACAGTTAACCGCCGCTGCGGTGTAGCGCCGCGCGGCGGTTAACTTTTAAAGCGCGGACGTAACTGTACGCCCAGGTGCGCGAAGTTACTGCTTATCTGGACGTACAGTTACGCCAAGGTGCGGGAAGGGGTTAAAGCCATATATAGCCGTATGCATCAATTTAAAATAGGTTTCCCTCCAGCTCTCGTTTATAACACTCTTCCGTACTGTCTCCCAACCCCCCAATATGATCTCACCTATACCTGGATCTTGAGTCCATCGTTCCCAGACTTTGAATCTAACCCTTGATTGCGGATGAACAAAACCCTCCCCCAGTGCTCTATACAACCCTGAAATAGTCGCACGTACAGTCGTTGGACCTATGACCTCATCTAGAGTGTGAGAGGTGGCTTCCTTATTCAAATCCCTGAGCCTAGAGGTGCAGAATGATCGTGCCTGAAGAATTTGTAAAAAATTTACCCTGTCCTCTAAGGGTCTAAGTTTAGCGGTGATTTCCGCCCCAGTTAACCATCTCCTTTCCTCTATATGCATAAGATCCCCTGCATTATTAATGCCTACAGTCCCCCAAGAGGCAAATCTGTCCCCCCTGCCTACTCCCGGTAGAAATTCCGGGTGTCCGCCCAACGGCATATGTGCTTACGTACCGCTTTCCAAGCTAGGACTGTATCTCTCAATACAATGGAGGTTTTGAGACGGCACGGAAGAGAAGCAACTCTACAATGTAGCAAAGCTTTCAGGTTCCAGGGTGAGGCATACTCCCCCTCAAGATCTAAGTTGGAATAATGGCTCGTTTCGTGAAGCCAATCCACTACATGACGAAAGAGACATGCCACTATATAGCCCCTGATATTCGGGAAGTTCAAACCCCCTTCTTGTTTGCCCATCATGAGCTTGGTGAGTGCAATGCGAGGCCTTTTTCCTGCCCATATAAATTTTGTGAATGAGGAAGTCAGTTTAGAGAAATCCACATGTTTCAATAGGAGAGGGAGTGTTTGAAAGGGGTATAGCAATCTGGGGAAACTAACCATCTTAATCAGGTGGCACCTCCCCAGAAGGGATAATGGCAATTGGCACCATCGGGTGAGTTCCGCTTGTATTTTTTTAAATAACGGGGGATAATTTAGGCCATACAGGGTGTCTGGCACCTTTCCTATCTTAATGCCCAGATAAGTAATGCACTGTTCAACCAGTGATATCGCACATCCCAAGGATTGCCAAAAGGTCTTAGGCAATGGTTTGCCCAACTCCAGCAGTACGCTTTTAGCTAGGTTGACTTTATATCCCGAGCATTGCCCAAACTCCTGTAAAAAATGAAAAACCGACATTAAATGCTCTTGAGGATTTGACATAAAAAGTATAACGTCATCAGCAAACAGGGCTAACTTAACTGCCAGTTATCCCACCTGAATACCTCTGAACATATCGGTTCCTCCAGGAATCTAGCCATAGGTTCCAGTGCTAGATTGAATAACAGTGGCGACAGGGGACATCCCTGCCGGGTTCCTTTATGCAATTGAAAGGGATCCGACAGAAATCCTGAGGAATGAACGCGGGCCTGGGGATTATTGTAAACACCCTTCAAGAAGACCCGGAAGGCTCCCTGGACATTCATTTTGTCCAGCACCATCCCCAGCCATTCCCACTGTATGTTATCAAAAGCTTTCTCTGCGTCTAGCGCTAAGAGTGCCGGCCGGGTACCTGGCTGGGGATCGTGCCTGACTGTTTCTAGCACCGTCAACACCTTACGTAAATTAGTCACTGCTGCCCTGCCCTTTACAAAGCCTACTTGGGATTTTCCCACCAGTGTGGGTAGATACGTAGCCAGACGATTGGCCAAAACTTTTGTGAGTAATTTCTGGTCTTGGTCTATCAGTGATATAGGACGGTACGACCCCGGGTCAAGAGGATCCTTCCCCTTCTTGGGTAATACCTTTATATGCGCTATTTTGGCCTCTGCTGGGAGAGTACCGGTCCTTAGTAAAATATTATAGTATGCCACCAAGATAGGGAGCTAATTTCTTCTCTCAGGGACTTAAAGAACTCTCCTGTAAATCCATCTGGACCCGGGGCCTTTCCGTTGGATAAGGTCTTAATGGTGCTCTGGATTTCCTCTAAGGTAATCTCTGCGCTCAAGTAGTCGTTCTGCTCCTGAGTGAGCCCTGGCAGCTTTATCTTCTCCAAAAATTCCCTACCTTTTTGGGGGTCTATGGGCGTGTCTGAGTAAAGGGCTTGGTAATATTTACTTAATATAGTGTTAATTTTTTTTGGGTCTGATGTGGGATTTCCGTTGGAGTCGTTAAGTGTTGAAATGTGTGTCGGTTCAAACCTCCCCTTCGCTAGTCGCGCTAATAATTTGCCCGCTTTATTGCCGAAACGCATTAGATCAGCATCAAATTGGGACCGATAAATACTTTCTCTTTTATCTAACCACTGATCAAATTGCCGCTTAGCTTCCCTCCATTTCTCCCCCAAAGACGTTGATGGAGAGTGTAGAAATGCTGTGTATGCACACCGTAATCGGTCACTCGCTGCCTTGTACCCTTCGGTAGTCTTGCGTTTAAGATTAGACATAAATTGCATAATTTTCCCTCGTATTACCACTTTGGCTGTACGCCAATACAGTGACGGGTCTGAACGATGTGATGCATTATCCCCATCAAATTCCGTCCACCACCCCTTTAGCTTCTGTAGAAAGCCCTCATCCTTTGCCAGAAAGGAGGGGAACCTCCAAATAAAATCCGTTCCCCTAGCTACTGTGTCTGCCAAAGTAATGGTAACTGGGGCATGATCCGAAATAACGAGATCCTCAATCGTCGCTTCACGTAACCGTCGAGATAAGGCGTCATTAACTAGCAAATAATCAATGCGCGACCATGATTGATGGACATGAGAAAAATGCGTGTATTCCCACGCATCAGGGTGTAGACTCCTCCAAGCATCTGTTAGGGCAGTGTGTCTTAAAAAGTCTGGCAAGATCTTATCCCTATTTCTCTGCGAACTAGTCCCTGCGCTCCTATCTTCCCTGGAGGACCTTACAGTGTTAAGGTCTCCCCCTAGAATTAAAAGCCTAGTACGATCCTGCTGGAGTTGGGCTTCCAAGTGACCAAAAAAACCTGTGTTGACCGCATTTGGGCTATACACATTATGAATAATGATAGTTTCCCCTGCATGTTCCACCACTAGATGGATCCAACGGCCCTCATCATCACGCTCCTGGGACACCAACGTAAAAGTAAAATTTTTGTGTACCAAAATTATAACTCCCGCCTTACCATCTCTTGTCGGCGAGCCAAAAACCTGACCCACCCAGAATTTTTGCAAATTCTGGCTCGGTAAGGTGAGTTTCCTGTAATAGGGCAACATCTGGGTGTAATCATTTCATGTGTCACAAAAGTTTGGTCCGTTTCTGTGGGGACCTAAGCCCCTTAACGTTCCATGAGATTATTTTCATGTTATTGGGCAGTGCATAAGATGAGCTAAAATGTCTAAAAGCCGTGATAGGTTCGGGGAGTCAGATCCATCTTTTCCCAAAAGCCATGCGTAAACATTAAGAACGTAGCCAAAACCCGGCTTAGAAACCAAAACTAAACTCCATAACAAGGCCATCAGGCCATGACCTGAAAAGAACGAAAAATCACCTGCGGCAAGGGTCATCAGCCCCTTAATGCCCATTGGCGTAAGAGACTTCACTTTTTTCTGTTGTGCCAAAACACGTCTCTCCCTCCCCCTCCCCCCAGACCTGCATATATATCACCTTTAATGAGTAAGCTGCACCTGCCATTACCACCTCATTAACCCTTTGCCGCCGATACACAAATTTATACAATCTTATACCATCGGTCCAACATCTTAGAGTCTATTTGGACTATAACATAACGTGTCAAAATGAACCCTGCTCCACCGCTAGACTGCCCTGCCTCATTTTCCAGAGTCCCCTACCGAACCTTCCCCAAGTATGCGACCTGTGGCAGATATAACTAATCCCTTGCGTAGGGGAGGCCTTGTATCATTCCCGGTCTAGCACGCCCACAAGGAGAGATCTCAGAGCATGCCCTAACTCACTCTCTAATCCCCTGTAGTGGAAATGCGGAAAAATATCAAAATGCATACATTTTAACATTGTAACATTAGGTCAGTTGCTGACCGAAACAAGGTGCCTTATAAGACCGCCAAATGTAGCCATCAGAACTTAAAGGTTATCTGCAAACTTATCTGCAGACGATCGGAACCTGCGATTGATCTACAGCGTCCACATGACCACCACATCAGATAAAATGGTGCTGAGAAAACTTCGCCCGTCAATCAGGAGACGTAGATCGGGTGCGGTCCCGTGGTCGCCTCTGCGGCTTCGGAGAGTCCCCTCCATTTCCGGATCGACCTTCCCGGGATCTTCCTGGTGTGGGCATTAAAGCTTCTGCCCAGGTTCGCTCCATATCCAGTCGATTCCGTTTGACTTCTCTTGACTTACGATGTGGACTGTGTGCTGGATCTTGCTGAAAGAACGCCTGCGTTTTGCGACCTCCGTAGAATAGTCCTCGAAAAGTATCACTTTTATGCCCATTATTTCCAAAGGACGCGATCTGCTGCGGAATGCCTTCATAATTGCCACCTTATCATTGTAATCCAACAGCTTAAAGATTACTTGTCTGGGACGAAGCGAACTGTTGTCATCCGCTGCTGGGAGATTTCTGGGGTCCGGCCCCACCCTGTGTGCCCTCTCCACCCGGCAGGGGCGTGGAAGACCTAAAGCTGCTGGCAATGTCCTCTCACATAGTCGCTGTAAATCAGAAGGGACCACCGCTTCTTTCAGACCCACCAGTCGTAGGTTGCTCCTCCTGGAGCGGTTTTCCAGATCCTCCACCTTGTCCCCCAACTGCGTAGTAGCAGACAGCACCACTTTAAGTTTGGATTGCAGGCGCTCGTTTTCATCCTCCAGCAGCGTCATACGCTGTTCTAATTCATCAGTCCTGGAAGTTACTTGTGCCAGATCCGCATGCATGCGGTTCAGAGAATCTTGCACCGTTTTTTCCAGTGCCTTTTGCAGGTCTGGCGCTATCTGCTTGGCCACTTCACGGGCCAGGGCTATATAATCGATAGGTGCAGGATGAGAAGAGGCTATGGGTTCTGCAGGGCTTGAAAACTGGGACTGAGGCTGCTGCAGCTCATCATCCTGTGTGTATAGCAGGGGAGCAGTGGCGGGAAGCTCCGCCATCTTACCTCCCTTTTCCACGGCCGCGGCTGAGTCTTCCATGGCTGGCTTATGCGCACTTCTGAGGAGGTACCTGTCCATACAGGCACCACCGGGTATGTTCCTGTGTGCAGGGCCGGTGACTTCACAGCTGATTGTCGCCGCCGGAGCGACTGTTGCGGGCAAGCAGGCTAGACGGGAGCGGGAGCTCAGTCACTCGCGTCCTGCATCGCCAGCGCCGGAACCGGAAGTCTGTCCCTAATATTTTTTAAAGGAAAGAGCTACCTGGAATATTTTTAGTTTATGCTTGCTAAACTACAATCGCTGACATTATATTTGATAAAAAAAACAAACATTTCTTGAAATGTTTTACATTTCATCCTGTACCGAAAACTAAAAAAAAAATTATTTTGTAGCACATCTCTTGCTGTCATTTATACTCCTTTTTCCTGAACATACAGTTCTTGAAAAATAATTTAACAGAATTCGTTTATTGCTGATCCCTGTTTACCTAGACCACAGGGTTTCTTTGTCCCTATCCTGTAGAACATTTCTGTCCTCGTTTGTACATGAAAAAACAAAAAACATAGGTTAAAAGCTTATCCTCTTGGACAATGGTTGCCATCTTTCATAAATGTCCTGACAAATAGAAAACATGTTTATCTGCCACCCACGACTGTCTCAAGTTTGATTATGTCATAATTCAGACGTTATGTGGGGCTATACATCTTTTGGAAGTAGCATGATAATAGGTTAGGTTAATGTTCCTAAAGCTTAGGAACCTGCTCTGGACATGGATACTACCTGGATGGCGGGCCCCAGGCTGAAGTATGTCTTTTTTACCATAGTTCATACATATTATTATTCATACAGTGGTATTTGCCTTTTGTAAATTGCCTATGATAAATCATAAAATAAAAACTTCTTAGGAAGTCATGGCATTATTGAAAGTTGGCACCATAAAATGTAATTTGTGTACAATAACTTCTGCAGCTGCCAATAGCTGGGAAGTGACATGCTAGGGTTCTAACACTGGCACTGACTCTCCTAACTCCCCAAGAAACATGCATGATCAGATCGGCTGGGTATGCATGTTTATTTCAGTAGGGAAAAAACGATAAGCCGCTGCCAGCTAAACCTGGTGAAATGCAATATGCCCAATACTCTTTTTTTCTGAAGCCAGAAGTTGGAGAACAGACACATTAGACTTTCAGCAGGGCACCCTACGTAGCTGTACATGGGCTCTCTAGAACAGAAGTCACTGTCCCGGCGCTCGGTGTGGACCTACTGGGCCGTACCGCGTAGCAGAGTAGCAGCTGGCCAACAAGGTACAAAACAATGTCTATAGTTCAGAACGGGTACCAGAGGCAACGTAGACAGTGGCGGAAGCAGGACTTGACTTTCACAGCAGGTAACGCCGCGGATGCAACTGGAAGGCACAACTTGACTTTCACTTGTAGATACAATAGCATAGGATACAGGGTACAGGCAGCAGGAACGGGTAAAACTGGGAACTGGAAAACACTGGGAGACCTTTTGCAAGACAAACTAGGGTATACAACAACGCTCAGGCAAGGAACCAGTGGGCAGAGCCCCTTTTTATAGTCCAGCAGCCATTTGGGCTGATAATTGATATTAGACAGCTGGACACGTACTGGCCCTTTAAGGCCGTGCACGCGCGGGCGCTCGCGCCCTGCGGGAAACAGTACGAGGACCCTCAAGAGAGTGCCGGCATCTCCCTGGAGGGAGGGGACGCCGAGAAGAGAGATGTCCATGGCCGGGATCGTCAAGGGGTGAGTTTGAACGACGACCCCCGACCATGGACGTAACAGTCACTGCCATCCTTTCTAAAACATTCCGGGTTTACCCACTCAGGAAAATATATATACACACACACACACACACACACACACACACACACACACACAAAAGCACGCACGCATATACACACATACACACACAAACACACACACACACACACGAGAATATTTTTTATGACACAAGCTTTGAACACTTTTTGCCCCATTATTGATTTGGATTCCAACCATAAGGTGGAGGTGAAAGAAATTGTTCATTCTGAGGCCGGATCTACTATACTCATTCTCATATTGCATATTTTATTTAGCATGGGCTGCCTAAGGCACATACACTGACGTAATGGATTACATTACACATATGTTAAATATGAAAAAGTATGTGGAATATGTGGCGAACGCCCAGTACTTCTGCACAAGTAACCAATGCCTCTTGGGGGTTTTGCTCTCCTATGCATCAACATTGCAGAATAATAGGCTGAACTGGATGGATCTATGTATTTTTTACGGCCTTACAAACTATGATACTATGAATGCAGACATTATGTACTGTGAATCAGCAGATTTTCCAGTTTCTAAACTTTTGAGACGTTCTAACAAAAAGGTCAAGTTGAGTGAATGAACTTTACTGTATCAATCTACTCCTATAGAACATATACTAATTATTTCGGCTCTGACGTGTATTTAGGATTTGTATCACATGAATCCTAAATACGGTGGTAATGCATTCAAATGTGGCCATACAGACAGCTGTGTACAGAGATCCACAAACAAAACAAATCACATCATGCTCCATCAGATGCCATATATCGAGCTGAGTTTTCCATAGAAGGACTCTGTCTATTGCTTTTGGGGGAAAACTAAGTCTGAGATATGGCATGCCACATGGAACTAGGCCGTACGAAATGCTGGATAATTGTGTGTATGACGCCTTAGTCTCTCTTTTCACTTTATTGTGCCCATTTATAAGGAACCTATAGAGATCTGCATGTGGACATTATTGTTATTGTTAGGTTTATTTAGGAGTTTACTTACGTTTGATGCGAGAATTTGGAAGATAAGATGCACCAGTGCAAATTTTCTTTGCGTATAATCTTATATGTGTTTCTTTGTCTCACCAGCATAGCTCTGTGAGAAAATTAGTTAACAATAAAGTGACATCAAAATACCACCCAGAAAAGGGCATTTAACCTGGTATACTGTACACTGGGATATTGTAAAACAGTCGTCTCCCACCTGTGGCTCCCCAGCTTTTGGTAAAATACAACTACCTATATGAAATCGGAGGCATACAGTATGACCCCAACTTGTCCAGAGCCGTAATATGGCCATGTGCATGAGTACTTGGACATTCGCGACCGCGGTCCGTCGTCTCTACTCACCCCTCGACGGCCGCAACCGCAGACTTCCTAATTTAGGCCGGCATCTCCCTCCTAGGAGATGCCGGTACTCTGTTCCTCTCCGCCCTGTAGTGTTCTCCATGGCGCGCGTTCGTTCCCGGCCTTAACCCCTTCCCTCTTTGGCCACTTTTGGCCTTCAGGACAGAGCCTCGTTTTTCAAATCTGACATGTTTCATTTTATGTGGTAATAACTTCAGAATGCTTTTACCTATCCAAGCGATTCTGAGATTATTTTCACGTGACATATTGGACTTTATGTTACTGGCAAAATTTGCTCGATACATTGAGTATTTAATTGTGAAAAACATCAAAATTTTGCATTTTTTTACATTTTAATGTTTCTGCTTGTAAGACACGCAGTTATACCACACAAAATTGTTGCTAATTAACATTCCCCATATGCCTACTTTAAATTGGCATAGTTTTTTGAACATCCTTTTATTTTTGTAGGATATTACAAGGCTTAGACTTTAGCAGCAATTTCTCAAATTTTCAAGAAAATGTCAAAAGGCTATTTTTACAGGGGCCAGTTCAGTTGTGAAGCGGCTTCTATTGCCTTATATTGTTAAGGATCTGCCAGGCACAGCTTCTGTATCCACGCCCATAGGTAATCAGTCTGCACCTGCTTCTATGTCTGTGAGACTGACTCCATCTTCCACCACTCAGGATGGCAGGCTTAGGAGTGGGAGAGCCTATCACAGCCTGGCCAGACGGAGCTAGCTCCCTCCCTCTGTCTATTTATACCTGCCTTTCCTGTTCCTCCTTGCTTGTGATTCTTCTCTGTTGGTTTCCTGGCCCAGCTTCAGCTTCTTGAACTACTTGTACCTGCTTCGTATTGACCCTGGCTTACTGACTACTCTTCTGCTCTGCGTTTGGTACCTCGTACACTCCTGGTTTGACTCGGCTTGTTCACTACTCTCCTGCTCTGCGTTTGGCACCTCGTACTTTCCTGGTACGCGGTAGCTTCATGGCCAGCCCTCCTTCGGAGGAAGATCCTGTATTTTGCCTCCAGGTATAATCATTTCCTCTATTGATTCAGATTTAGTCTCCGAAATTGCTGCTGATCAAGGATCAGCTCCCGGGAAAAAGCTGTTTGTTCCCCTGCAATTCCGGCTAAGGGTACTTAGGGAAAATCATGACTCCGCACTATCTGGTCATCCAGGCATCCTGGGTACCAAGCACCTCATTGTCAGAAACTATTGGTGGCCTGGGTTGCCTAAAGACGTTAAGGCCTACATCGCCGCTTGAGAGGTTTGTGCTAGGTCCAAGACTCCCAGGTCCCGAACAGCGGGCTTACTACGTTCTTTGCCCATTCCCCAGAGACCTTGTACCCATATCTCCATGGATTTTATCACCGATTTGCCTCCATCTCAAGGCAAGTAGGTGGTGTGGGTTGTAGTAGACCGCTTCAGTAAGATGTGCCACTTTGTGCCCCTCAAAAAACTACACAATGCTAACACGTTAGCTACCTTGTTTGTCAAACACATCCTGCGTCTCCATGGGGTCCCTGTCAATATTGTTTCTGACAGAGGGGTACAATTTGTTTCTTTGTTTTGGAGAGCCTTCTGTAAAAAGTTGGAGATTGATCTGTCCTTCTCCTCTGCCTTCCATCCTGAAACTAATGGCCAAACCGAGAGGACTAATCAGTCTCTAGAACAATATTTAAGGTGTTTTATCTCTGACTGTCAATATGATTGGGTCTCATTCATTCCCCTCGCCGAATTTTCCCTTAATAACCGGGTCAGTATCTCGTCAGGGGTCTCCCCCTTTTTCTGTAATTTTGGGTTTAATTCACGGTTCTCCTCCGTTTCACCTGGTAGTTCCAACAATCCCGAGGTAGAGGTCGTTCATCGGGAACTGTGCACAGTCTGGGCCCAGGTTCAGAAGAACCTAGAGGCGTCCCAGAGCATACAAAAAACTCAGGCAGATAGAAGACTTCTGCTAACCCCTTGTTTATGGTCGGGGATCTGGTGTGGCTATCGTCAAAGAACTTGCGCCTTAAAGTCCCGTCCAAGAAGTTTGCTCCCCGGTTTATAGGGCCGTACAAGGTCATTGAAGTCCTCAATCCTGTCTCCTTCCGACTGGAGTTGCCCCCATCTTTTCGAGTACACGACGTGTTTCATGCCTCCCTCCTTAAACGCTGCTCCTCGTCCTTGGCTCCCTCGAGGAAACCTCCTGTCCCCGTTCTCACCCCTGAGGGGGTAGAATTCGAGGTGGCCAAGATTGTGGACAGCAAGATGGTCCAAGGCTCCCTCCAGTACCTGGTCCATTGGAGAGGATACGGGCCTGAGGAGAGGACTTGGGTACCCGCCCGGGATGTTCACGCTGGGGTATTGGTCAGGAGGTTCCACCTTCGTTTCCCCAATAAACCAGGTCCATCTAGAAAGGGTCCGGTGGCCCCTCATAAAAGGGGGGGGGTACTGTTAAGGATCTGCCAGGCACAGCTTCTGTATCCACGCCCATAGGTAATCAGTCTGCACCTGCTTCTATGTCTGTGAGACTGACTCCATCTTCCACCACTCAGGATGGCAGGCTTAGGAGTGGGAGAGCCTATCACAGCCTGGCCAGACGGAGCTAGCTCCCTCCCTCTGTCTATTTATACCTGCCTTTCCTGTTCCTCCTTGCTTGTGATTCTTCTCTGTTGGTTTCCTGGCCCTGCTTCAGCTTCTTAAAGTACTTGTCCCTGCTTCGTATTGACCCTGGCTTACTGACTACTCTTTTGCTCTGCGTTTGGTACCTCGTACACTCCTGGTTTGACTCGGCTTGTTCACTACTCTCCTGCTCTGCGTTTGGCACCTCGTACTCTCCTGGTTTGACTCGGCTCGTTTACTACTCTTGTTGCTCCTGTGTTGCCGTGGGCAACTGCCCCGTTTCCCATTGTTCTGTGTTTCTTTGTTTGGTTGTCTGTCATGCACTTACTGAGTGTAGGGACTGTCGCCCAGTTGTACCCCGTCGCCTAGGGCGGGTCGTTGCAAGTAGGCAGGGACTGAGTGGCGGGTAGATTAGGGCTCACTTGTCTGTTTCCCTATCCCTGTCATTACATATATATTAAAAAACCCCAATAAGTCACCCCATTTTAAAAACGTCACCCCTCAAAGTATTCATAACAGCATTTGGAAAATTTCTTTACCCTTTAGACGTTTCACAGGAATTAAAGCAAAGTAGAGGGGACATTTTCAAATTTCATTTTTTTTTGCAGAAATTCATTTTGAATCAATTTTTTTATGTAACACAGAAAGTTTCTGCAGTTTTTAGAAATATCCCACATGTAGTCCGAGTGTGGTAATGGACTGAAACACAGGCCTCAGAATCAAAGGAGCACCCAGAGGATTTTGGGGCCTCCTTTTTATTAGAAAATATCTTAGGCTCCATGTCAGGTTTGAAGGGCTCTTGCGGTGCCAAAACAGTGGAAATCCCCCAAAAGTGACCCAATTTGGGAAACTAGACCCCTTAAGTAAATTATATAGGGGTGTAGTGAGCATTTTGACCCCACAGGTTTATTGCAGAAATTAGTGGAAGTAGGCAGTGAAAATTAAAATCTACATTCTTTCAAAGAAAATTTAGGTTTAGCTATTTTTTTTTCTCATTTCCACAAGGACTAAAGGAGAACAAACACCACAACATTTGTAAAGCAATTTCTCCCGAGTAAAACAATATCCCACATGTGGTCATAAACGGCTGTCTAGAGACACGACAGGGTTTAGAAGGGAAACAGCGCCATGGAGCTCAAATTTAGCAGGAATGGTTTGCTTAGGCCATGTCGCATTTGCAAAGCCCCTGAGGGACCAAAACAGTGAAAATGCCAAAAAAGTGACTCCATTTAGGAAACTACACCCTTTGAAGAATCCATCTAGGGGTGTAGTGAGCATTTTGACCCCACAGGTGTTTCATAGATTTTATTAGAATTGGGCAGTGAAGAAAAAAAACAATCCTTTTTATTTTTCAAAAAGACGTACCTTTCGCTCAAAATTTTACATTTTCTCAACAAATAAAGGAAAAAAAGAACCCCAATATTTGTAAAGCAACTTCTTGGGAGTACGGAAATACCCCATATGTGGTCATAAACTGCTGTTTGGGCACATGGCAAGGATCAGAATAGAAGGAGCGCCATTTGGCTTTTGGAGTACAGATATTGCTGGATTGGTTTCTCTGCACCATGTCGCTTTTGCAAAGTCCCTAAACAGGGGTGGGATCCGGCCGGTTCGCCCCGGTTTTCCCGAACCGGTTCTTAAAATTACAGCTGGTTCGCAGAACCGGGTGAAGCCGGAGCCGGTCCCCTGCACTCCATTGTATTCGCGTCCTTAGGATGCGGATACAATTGAGTTCACCAGCGCTGCCCTAGCGAGGCACATGATGCCTCGCCATTTGGCGCTTTAGTGATAATGCAGTCGGCACGATGACGTCATCGCGCCGCTGCATCGTTCCGCTGGAGGAGGACTGGCGCCGATGGAGGACGGAGCGGGAACGGGACAGGTAAGAATTGGTTTTTTTTTCCTTCTACTGTGGGCATCATTGGGGGCCTTATCTATAGGGACTATACAGGGAATAGTAGCTACAGGGGACTATATAGGGAACATAAACTACAAAACTACAGAGGACTATATAGGGAACATAAACTACAGGGGACAATACATAGGTAACAGTAGCTACAGGGGACTATATAGGTAACAGTAGCTACAGGGGACTATATAGGGAACAGTAGCTACAGGGGACTATATAGGGAGCAGTAACTACAGGGGACTATATAGGGAATAGTAACTACAGGGGACTATATAGGGAACAGTAACTAGAGGGGACTATATAGGGTATACTAACTACATGGGACTATATAGGGAACACTAATTACAGGGGACTATATAGGAAACACTAACTACAGGGGACTATATAGGGGCCCTTATCTACAGGGACCACCACAGGGGGCCCTATCTACAGGGAATGCCACAGGGGGCCTTATCTACAGGGAACGCGACAGCGGGCTCTATCTACAGGGAATGCCACAGGGGGACCTATCTACAGGGTGCACTATACAGGGAAAACTACAGTGAATGCCACAGGGGGCACTATCTACAGGGAACACTACAGTGGGTCCTGTCTGCAGGGAATGGTACATGGGGCACTATCTACAGGGAACGCTACGGCCTACAGAAGGCTCTATGGTGAGCACTTTCTACTGAGGGCTCTATGAGGAGCACTATCTACAGAGGGCTCTATGAGGGGCACTATCTACAGGGGGCTCTATGAGGGGCACTACCTACAGGGGGCACTGTGTATGGTACATTACTTTACAGTGTTTGACACAATTTTATTCATGGGCACAGTGTATAGTACTATTATAATCAGGGGTACAGTGTATGGTACTATTATAATCGGGTACAGTGTATGGTTCTATTATATTCAGGGGCACATTGTGTAGCACTATTATATTTGGGGACACATGTACTGAGCTTGGTTCTGGTGCTGTATATATGTACTGAGCTTTCTCCTGGCGCCGTATCTGTGCATTAGCCGGGAGAGTTGTCGTGGCTTACTGCGCGCGCCGCACTGTCCGCCACCCTTCTCATGTGCACAGCCTAACTAAATGGGCTGAGCACGCTTAAGAATGTGCGCAAATAGGCCTATACGTAATGGATGAGTTTAATATAATGTGTGGTTAGGTCTGTACGCCTATGTAATTATATAAATAGTGTGGCAGTCCATACAAACATTCTGGACAGGGAATTTCTCTTTTTAGAGTCCACTTTAATGTAGGGGGTATTTGGAATATCATAATTGTTTTATTTTATTAGAATCGTTTTCAACGGCGCGATACACCGCCCCCGGGTTGTTTTTTTTTTTGTGGGACAAGCTGCAGTTATTATTGGTACCATTTTGGGGTACATGCAACTTTTTGATCACTTTTTATCTTTTTTTTTTTTGGGAGGCAAGGTGACAAAAAAACAGCAATTCTGGCATATATTTTTAGTTCTTTTTATATAGCGTTCACCACATATAATAAATTACATGTTAACTTTATTCTGCGTGTCAGTCCGATTCCGGCGATACCAAATTTATAGCACTTTTTTATGTTTTACAACTTATTGCACAATAAAATTACTTTTGTAAAAAGAATGTATTTTTTCTGTCGCCATGTTGTGAGAGCCATAACTTTTTAATATTTTCGTCGACGGAGCTGTATGAGGGCTTGTTTTTTGCGAGACGAGTTATAGTTTTTATAGGTACCATTTTTGGATACATGTGACTTTTTGATCACTTTTTATTTAAATTTTTGGAAGACAAAGTGACCAAAAAACAGCAATTATAGAAGTATTTTTTAGTTTTTTTTTATGGCGTACACTGCTCAGGATAAATAACATAATATTTTTATAGTTCAGGTCGCAGCGATGCCAAATATGTATGGCTATGTATGGCTTCAATAATAAATGACTTGATAAGGGCAATTGTGTTTTATTTTATTACTTGAAACTTTTATTGTATTTTTTACAACTTTTATTTTTACTTTCACTACGGGACTTGAAGCTCTAACGGTTTGATGTTCTAATACATTACACTACCTATGTAGTGCAATGTATTAGAACTGTCAGTTGTTCACTGACCGCAAGCCGATCAGGCTCCTTCTGCAGTTGGGGCAGACAGGAGGCCATTGATAGGCCTCCTGTTGCCTTGGTAGTATTCAGCGACCTTTATTTATTTATTTCAGTTACTTATATAGCACCAGCATATTACGCCACGCTGTACAGAGGTCCTCTTTTACTGTTCCCATTGGGGCTCACAATCTAAATTCCCTATTGGTATGTTTTTGGAGGGTGGGAGGAAACCGGAGTACCTGGAGGAAACCCACGCAAACACAGGGAGAACATACAAACTCCATGCAGATGTTGACCAGGCCCCCAGCGCTGCAAGGCAATAGTGCTAACCACTGAGCCATCTTGCTATCGGATGGCATGGCTGCCGAATTGCTACAAAACACTAAGATGCGTCGATCGCTGCATTTAAAGGGGTTAATGCAAGGAATCGGAGCTAGCTCCGGTTCCTGCCGTTACGGCAGGGTGTCCACTGTAACATACAGCGCACACCCACTGCTGATGATGCCGGCTCAGCTCCTGAGCCTGAAGCTGAGCCGGTGTCATATTGCCGATGGTAACGGAAGTCTTTTGGGCCCCGCCTTTGAGCGGGGCATAGGAGGCTTCCGTTGCTGGCAGACCGGGAGGCCAGTATTAGGCCTCCGGTTGCCATTGCAGCCACCGGCAATCCAGGGATCACGTTGCTGGGGTGCCTGTGGCTAAAAACCCGTAACATTCAGCGTTCTCTATTGAACGCAGCATCTGAGGGGTTAATCGGCCCGATCGGAGGCTAGCTCCGGTCCTAGCCGTTACATCAGGGTGCCAGTTACAATATACAGCTGGCACCCGGTGGTGATGGCGCTGGGTCAGCTCCTGAGCTAGTTCCTTCACCATCAAGTACAGTTATGTGGGAATGCGCTAAAACACTAGTGCCCATCACGTAACTGTACGTGATTTTGCAGGAAGGGGTTAAAGAGCCAGTGCGCATGATTTTTTTTTACTAATTACCCCATGATCACCCTGGACCATAAAAAGGGCTCTGCCCTTTCACTCCTTGTCTGAGCGTTGTGTATTCCCATGTTAGTCTTAGCAAATGGTCCCTTAGTGTTATCCTGTTCCCAGTGTTCCGGTGCCCTGTTATCTGTATCCTGTATCCAGTGATGTGTTTGTTCCTGAGCCTTAGAGTGTTGGAGTCGTGCTGTGCCATCTGCCACGTCTGATATCATCCGCCACGTGTGGCGTAATCTACCTTCAAGTCTCATCTGTCCCTAAGCCTCTGCTACTGTCTGGAACTCTGCTACTGTCTGGACTATTACAGGTACCCTTATACTAGGACTTTGTATAGACTGTTGTTTGGCCAGCTGCTTCTTCGCTACAGTGGTGCGGCCTAGTGGGTTCACATACCCACGGATGGTGACAGTACTTACTTTTCCACAGATTTTCCAATAATTTTGTACATAATTTTACGAATTAAAGTGAATTTTAAATATAAATTAGACTATACAATATTTAAGGGATGTGAAAGAAGATCTGATTTAAAACAGTAGTGACTCTTTTGCATTTTTCACGTGCAAGCGTAACAAGAAACTTGCAAAACTTGTCCCATAAGCATCGTAATAAGGCAGATCCATAGAAGTTCAGTGTGATGGTCATAATGTTAAATTCAAAAGATCAGTGTAAATAGTAAATATATTATTGATAAATATATAGTCCTGCCTAGAAAAACGTTAAAAGTAATTTTATTAATGTATTATTAAAAATAGGGCAAAAATGCCAAAAATACTGAGTATAGGCGTTGGCAAACAGATCCACGGTCCCTAATAGAGTGTCAAGAAAAAGGTAATGTTGGAAAACCTTTAAATCAGTACGACACAAGACAGGGGTAATGATAATACTCCTCATCCATTTGCCATAGCGATACAAAATCACCAAACCTCCTTAGACTGTCCTGTATGCACAGATGAAAACACTCAGAACATACAAGGGGACCAAAGCAATTATATGTGTGGTCCGGTAACCACAGAAAAGCAACGTCCCAACGCGTTTCTGCAACCCTGCAACTACAGGGCAGCGTCCTCAGGGGTTATAATAGCTTGAATTTATTAATGAACTGCCGAACAGCACATATTGTGCTGTTAATTTTGTATTCTCCGGTGTGCACTGAGACACTGAAGACTGGTCGACACCGCTATTGATTCCGTCGGAAAACCAGAAACCTGCCGGAATGGTGACGAACGGAAACCATTAGCAATGTTTCTGTCACCATTGATATCAATGGTGATGCAAACGGAAGCTGTGGTTTCACTTTCACTTTCCGTTGCGGGGTTCACCCGACGGAAACCTCCGACGGAACCCCGGAACGGAAAGCGAACGGTGATGTGAACAGGCACTAACAGAGAAATTACAGATTTAATCATAAGACAACCCCTTCAATACCCTCCTCTTTTTTGATCCTACGCTCAGAATGCAATAAAAACTGTGAGAAATATATGAAATGTTCTCCTATTTGTGCCCGAGATCTTACTATCTCTGCTTTTCTCTGTATGGCTATAAGATAACTGGTTGCAGTAGGGTTCCTCTCCCACTGCTGTATATGCTATAGGAGACTAGGAAGGCTGAGCACTGTCCCTAAGATAAGTCCTGCCCCTCAGTCAAAGAATCAGTATTTTACAAGCTTGTTTGTTTCAGGATCTATACCTCTATATCGTGCAGACTGATAAACGTTGTGGGTAAGTTTGTTATGTTTACTTTTATAATTAAAATCTTACAGCATACAAAAAGCACACAAAAAATAGTTTTACAATAAGTGGGATATGAAGTTAGTGAACTGACAGATTGTTTGAGTTGCACTACTGACAGACCCAATAGTTTCAAGCGCTGTATGAACCAGTTACCAAGTCAAAGTAAGTGTAAACCCAAATCTAACACTCTAAGGGCGGATTTACACGAGCGTGTGCGTTTTTGCGCACGCAAAAAACGCAGCGTTTTGCGTGCGAAAAAAAATCAGCGTTTTGCGTGCGCAAAAAACGCAGCGTTTTGCGTGTGCAAAAGGCACTTACCAGCTCCGTGAGTCACGTGGTGCTTTTCTGTTTGCAAACATACTTTTGACTGCTGTTGCGCGAATCACGCGTGTCCCACGGAAGTGCTTCCGTGTTGTGAGCGTGATTTTCACGCACCCATTGACTTCAGTGCGCGAAAAACACAGAAATATAGGACCTGTTGTGAGTTTTACGCAGCGTACACACGCTGCGCAAAAATCACTGACAGTCTGCACTGCCCCATAGACTAGCATAGGTCCGTGCGACGCAAGTGAAAAACACGCGCCTTGCACGGAAGTATTACACGTTCGTGTAAATCCGCCCTAAGGATGCCAAATAGTAGAAATGTATATATGGACAGTAGAATGTGTCTGCCTTTAATATAGGAATAGGAGCTATATGTTGACCAGACCTCCGCTGATTGAATGACTTGAAGCCTGTTGAATGCACATAAAAGAAATCTTCAAAGACGAATTTGCTTTTTTGATGTATATGTCATGGAAGTAATAAATTCTTAAACTGAATGTATTCCTGCTCAACACAAAAAGATGACTTCTCTGCACGTATGTTCTGGAAATCCTGCTTGCATGCTTTCATTCCATTCACCCAAATAAATTCTGTTTACTCAGCCATATGTAGGATTTAGCTATGATAAATGCTCTGTGATCGGAGACAGGAGACTGTAGAATAAATATGCATTGTTATGTATAAGCCAGGGCGGACTATTTTTTGAATGTCATACCAGTATCCCAGCTCTCCAAGCCAGCACAGCTTTACCCATCCCCATAGCTTATATAGTAGCTTCTAAAATATAATCTCAAAAACATTCTAATCCTAATATAATCTGGGCATCACATAAGAACACACAAAACATCTCCTGGGTATGCATAATCCATGTTTTATCATGATTTTGTTATGTATGTATTACACAGTAATCTGGACAACCCTTTCCATATTCTCTATTAGAGCATATTAATGTCATGCAGGGGATTCTGCGCTTGGGACTCTCCTCTATAAACCAGAACAGAGAGTCGCTGCAAAGAACTGCTGTTACTGTGGTTAACTCAATGTGATCATGTATTATATGGTCGCCTATTCACTTCAATGAGCACCATGCAATATTAGGGTATGTTCACACGGCCTATTTACGTACGTAATTCGGGCGTTTTGGCCCCGAATTACGTCTGAAAATAGCGCCTCAATAGCGCTGACAAACATCTGCCCATTGAAAGCAATGGGCAGACGTTTGTCTGTTCACACGAGGCGTATATTTACGCGCCGCTGTCAAATGACGGCGCGTAAATAGACGCCCGCGTCAAAGAAGTGACCTGTCACTTCTTTGGCCGTAATTGGAGCCGCTATTCATTGACTCCAATGAATAGCAGCGCTAATTACGGCCGTAATTGACGCGGCGTTCAAGCGCCTGCACATGCCGGTACGGCTGAAATTACGGGGATGTTTTCAGGCTGAAACATCCCCGTAATTTCAGCCGTTACGGACCCCCGCCGTGTGAACATACCCTTAAATTTCCCCTGCAGCGGGTGCACAAAGCTTCCACCAGTATGATCGCCAGGGGTTAGGGAAGTTAGAGCAGCTTTATTCTAAGGGTCCTATTACACAGCCTGACGTGGGCCGTGTAAATGAGCGCTGATCAACGCGACAGCTCGTTGATTGGGTTTGTTTGCTCCTTTCACACGGAGTAATGATTGCCTTGTGTATAGGGAAGAGCGATCATTACTCCGATCGCTCGTCCCCATACATTTTCATCATGTCGGCAGCGCATCTCCTTCATAAACTAGCAGATCAGCCACTGAACGAGTGTTTGCTTATTCATCGGCTGACTGTTGCACTGATAACACAGGGCAATGATCGGGAATGATCATATGATCGATCGTTTGTACGATCATTGGCCCGTGTAATAGGGCCTTCAGAATAGTTTGTCCAGCTGGGACATCCCCTATAAGACTTGACAATCTTGCCCAAAAATGTCTAGCAAAATTAGATTTGTTCTGTAGTTGTATTTTAGGAAGATAGACGTAAAATAAAGGGACTTATGTGTACTGATCAAATGTATGGTCTTTTAATTCAGCAGCACTACAGGAATGGTATATGACAGTGTCTCTAGGACAGCTTATAAACATAACCAGCTATTTCAAGCAACATTGACATTGGAGTTAGACAATGTGATTCCTAGAAGTAGCAACCCCAAGTGTATTTGTATATGGTAATGGAATCTGAAAGACTACTTCTCAGAGGAATAAAGAGCAGCATGGCTCTTTTTTTATTACTAGCCCCAGAGTTAATTAATCCTAAGAGGGATTTCATCTGCAGTCATTCTGCCGTTGCTAAAGATAAGCTTTGAGGCATACACAATTTGCAAACGTCCTGTAAAACATATTTCTGCAGAAACTCAGCTATATTTTATTTGGAGAGAGGCTCTATTTCAGTTCTGTCCTTAAAGATGGTGAGGCAAATATTAGCTAAGGCATAAATTGTTCCACCTATAGGGCAAATATAGTATCTAAAATAAACTGTACGCCGTAAGCTAGATTACATTTTATAAACATAATAAAAAAAATATTAAAAACATTTCCCTATGTGGGTCATGAGGATATCTGCTCTAAATAAATTGTGTTCAAAGAAGACATGTATATTTCTTATCACCCTAGGCATCTGCTGCCCAGAAGTCGCAGTAAAGGCCCTATTACATCGGCTGATTTTGGCCGGTGCAGCGAGCGCCGATCAACAAGACAGCTCGTTGATCGATGCTCGTCTGCTCCTGTCACAGCTCGTCCCCATACATTATGCTCATGTCGGCAGCGCGTCTCCCACCGAAAACTATAATATTTTACACTTTTAAAACGATACGATCAGCAGATGAACGAGCATTTGCTCGTTCATCTGTTGTTCGCTGCCCTGTTTATACAGGGCAATTATCAGGAACGAACGTTCTATGAACGCTTGCCTGCCCGATAATTGGCGAGTGTAAAACCCCCTTAAGGTAATCACATGTGTGATATTCACCTCTGCTAACAGTATAGTGTACAGTTTTTGATAATGTTACTCTATTCAGAAAACTGTGCACAGCTCCAATATTTTAAAGGGTATGTACGCGTTTTGTTGCTCCAACCTTCTTAGATTAAAAAAAATAAAGCAACTTTGCATATAATGTTGCATAAAAATATGATACTGTTTTGTGTCTACAGCTCGTTTACAAACCTATGTGTCTCCATGGTTGCAGACCACAAACAAAACCTGCATGTAGTCTGATCCTGCAGCCATACCATCTGCCCCTTGTACTGATGTCTGTAGGTTAGCACATAAAGAAGACAGAGGGAGTGGACACCTCTGTGGATTCAAAGTACTAAATAAAGACATTTGATAAGAACATCAGATCCATCAACAGCAACATGTTAACTGTGTACAGATAGTAGAAGGATTTTATTTTACATTGGAAAGTAAAAATAAACTGGAAAATAAATGATCATGCAATGTAATGAACTTACATTAAAATCTAGATTTTATATTAACTTAGTCAAAACTGAAGATGCGCTCTCAGTTAATATCATACTTGAAATAATTTCGGACCCAATAAGATCTTATATCCCTGAAGCTAATAACAGCTGAATGAGTGTATATCTACTAAAGTAAATGTTTTTAAGAAGACAGGAAAGTGACATTTACTGACAGGAAAGTCCACTGGGGAAGTAGTCGTTGTACTGACCTGATTAGTAACCTTTCAACTCCGTACACAGCACTGCAGAAGCAAAAAAATACAAGTATCTGAAACAGGACTGGGATGAGGGTTAGTGGGAATAGGCGGCTGCCTAGGGCGCCATTAGGGCGGGGGGCAATTTATGGATTTAAAATAAACAACAACCGTACAAACGCTTCATCTAAGCAACTGATAATGTTACATGACACAAATATTAATACATATATGGATATTATACACACAAATGTTACAAGTAAAACACAGATGTTTAGCAGAGTCAAACATGCATTATTTTAATGTCTGTGGCTGCGGGCTGTCAGCTCCAATCCCCTCCTGACAGTCGCAGCCACGAGTTGGCAAGCGATGGCCCCAGCCTCCTCCTCAGCAGACGCCAGCGCCCGCTTCTACTCACCTCAGCCGGATCCCGTAGGGTGCGCGCGCACGCTCATGCCCACTCTTGAAGGGGCAGCGCGCGTACCGGACTTTTGATGAACTTTGACCTGTGAGTACCCTGGAGTATAAGAGGGGTCCAGCCCCCTGCTTCTATGCCTGAGCGTTGTTGATGTTTCCTAGTTTGTCTATGTGTTGGCCTCCTAGTGTGTTTTCTGTTCCAGTTCCTGTTCCTTGCATTCCATACCATCCGGGTCGAGCACTGTGCTGTGCAAAAGTCGTGTCGTGCTGTATCCACGTCTGACCTGCTTCACCTCGCCTGACGTCTACCTGCTGCCTAGTCCTAGCCGAGCCTGTCCTGCTGCTGTCTGAGCTGCCACAGGTACCTATACGAACTATAGACATTCACCTGCACCCTCTTGGCCAGCTGCCTTACCGCCAAGGCGGTACGGCCCAGTGGGTCCACAGACCCTTCATGACAATTATTACTGGATAAAACCGAAAGATTGTGTATCGTCAGCTATCATGCTGACCTTCAGAGACAAGAATGGGAAGGTTAAATCCATGCCATTGTGTGTTTTCTGGATATGAGTGTGAATTGGGATGGCATGTGGTATGGGTTTGTTCTGGATGATCCAATTCCCTGAATAGTCCAAATAGTAATGCCGTTGTATTCGCCACCAGGGGACAAGCAGCAATATAAGAAAGTCAATGTACAAAGATGCAAAATTTGTCAATTCTGTATAAATAACCCAGAAGCAAAAAGATGGATTCTTCAAATAATTTTGCTTACAAGTTAGTTTTTTACATTTCCATTTGTAAAAATGTGATTCACTCAGTGTATATCCCATGGCATGTCCAAAAGCTCATATACATACTTAAAGAAACACTTTTTTTTTCGCGCCACCCCTTCCCCATTTGCACATGTGATGTAGTGCAATATAGTCATGTGTATCAGCTAACCTGGTGCTTCACAGATATGTACTCCGTTCTAGGCCGCCGTTGCGTTATGTGAGCTTTAGTCTGACTCCCTTTATCCTACAGCATCTACTGTAGAAGTCGCAGGTCAATCTTTTAATGCATGTCTATGAGACTCACATCCACTCTCACATATTTGCATTGAGAGATTGACTTCTGGTCCCTTCAGCAGGGAGTCAGACTGCAGATCACGTGACCCAGAGCTGTATATTCAGCTAACAGGTCCACTTTAATAAAGATATAATTATGTGTATAGCGACAGAAACGACTTTGTACTTTTTAAAGCCCAAACCAAGGAATCTATAGTCTGGCATAAGGGAAACAAGCAAGAAAATCATAAGGGAGCATTTAAGTGATCTCACTGAGATTCAAGTTTCCTCCTTTCGGATAGTTGCTATGACAACTGGACCTGCACAGTGCATTAATGTATCCCAGATAGTGATGTAGATGGGAACAAATATTAAAGGACAACTGGACATTGGAATCAGCATTGGATGACAGATACGACAAACACAGATGTATGAACAGGCAAATACCTTTAAAAAGGTCAGAGGAGAATTTATGAAAGGAGATTGTAGTAGATTTATTTGATAAAAGTAACTTAGGTTTAATGTGACTATAGGTTAAATTGTTAAAATGTGAGACAAAACGGAAACTTGATGTACCCATTATAAGTCAATGGGCGTGCGAGGAGAGCCAAAAAGCCTTAGGGTATGTTCACACACACACTATTTACAGACGTAATTCGGGCGTTTTAGCCCCGAATTACGTCAGAAAATGCGCCTCAATAGCGTCGGCAAACATCTGCCCATTCATTTGAATGGGTCTTACGATGTTCTTTTCAGGCGGTAATTTTTTTTACGACCCGCTGTCAAAAGGCGGGGCGTAAAAAAGACGCCCGCGTCAAAGAAGTGTCCTGTCACTTCTTGGGATGTAATTGGAGCCGTTATTCATTGACTCCAATGAAAAGCAGCGCCAATTACGTCCGTATTGGACGCAGCGTTCAAGCGCCTGCACATGCCGTTACGGCTGAAATGACGGGGCTGTTTTCTCCTGAAAACAGCCCCGTAATTTCGGCTGTTACGGACGCTGTAGTGTGAACATACCCTTAAAGTACATTCATACTTCTTTTTTTCTTTTTGCTGTATGTTTATTTGTTAAAACATTAAACCGATAATGATGAGTACAAGGGCGAATATATAGCCTGTTCAGCTGCACAGGGGCCCGGAGGCGTAAGGGGCACAAATATTATGCTTCTATTGTCCCCTCCCCCTGTTTACGCTCTCCGTTGGTCTCCTATAAACTACCGAGATATTCCATAATTCAAGTCAGTCAATCACAGACACTTTATCACTGTCTAAGCTGCTTTGTCATTGGCTGATGATGCAGTATTTGTGTCTCTGAACAGTTTTCATTCACAGGTGATGTAGCAAGAAGGTATCCTGCAGCCTTTCATTACACTAGCCTAGACCACCAAGACTATTATCACAAACCCCTTCACTGTCCTAATCCACCAGGGATGTAACCTATTGATACAGGGGAGATTAAAGGCCCTTTTACATGGGCCAATTATCGGGCAAACGAGGGTTCACAGAGTGCTCGATAATTCGCGATTATTGGCCTGTGTAAACAGGGCAGCGATCAGCCGATGAACGAGCAAATGCTCGATCATCGGCCGATTGTATAGTTTTAAATGCCCAAAATATTATCATTGTCGGCAGCACATCTCCCTGTGTTAGCAGAGAGACGCGCTGCCGACATGATAGAAATGTATGGGGACAAGTGATCGGAGTAACGAGCGCTTGTCCCCATACACAGCTCCTTGTGAAAGAAAAGCAAACACGGGCCGGTCAACGAGCTGTCTCGTTGATCTGCGCTTGTTTACACGGCCCAGGTCGGGCAGTGTAAAAGTACCCTAAGACTATCAGGTCGTTTTCCAGAAAGACAGAGACAGAAAGATAACAACTGTTAAAATGACAAACATGATGGGAGAACATTGTAACTCAATGGGGCTAATGGGCGTCGATGGTAATCGTCGTACGATGGATTTGGCAATGCATTGTAGCTTCTGTTATAAACAGAAGCCATGACACAGATTTGAACATAGCTTTAGTTGAGGGTATGTCGGTAGAAAGGGGCCTACATGCTGTTTTTGCACAGGGGCCCTCAGTTGTCTGTGTCCACCCCTAGACAAATCATTCAATGGATCCTAGACATTTCTTTGGACTGTGAGGGTAGAGCCTCCGATTTTGTTAATATTGTTATTTTAATTTTATTATCCCTCCATGCTCTGGTGTGCACCACCTATTGAATAATAAAAAGTGTAGGTATGGGTAAAGAGGGAAAAGTAGAGCACGGTGGGTTAAATGTCGCCTTCAATTATTGTATTGATACCGACTAGTCACACAGTAATATCTCTTCTGTACTTAATATTTAATAAAAACTAAATGGTCAGTCACCAGTGATGAATGGATATACTGTTTCCTCAAGAAAGTGCATTTATTTTAAAACTAAAATATAGCAGAGATAAAAGTAGATGTAATCTGTAATCTGCATTGACAATGATATAGTTGGCAGTAATTTTAGCTTCTAGAAAGCTTGGCTGTTGCGTTGAAAGTTTATTGATGCTGGCTATGCATTGGTGACAAACTTGCAGCATAACTGGCCAGGCCTCACTGCTTCCAGGCCCATCATTTGAAGAGCCAGCTGATTCTTATAAGAGAACATGGCAGGAGGAAAGAAGCAGAAGAACAAAGATCTGACTGGGCTTGCACTACTCACGGCAGCTAATATTACACTCCTACCATCTAGAACAATTACACATTGTTTTTCTTGGTTTCATGGAACAAGACACTTGGAAAGAAATGTCTCTGTCTGAAAAGACTTTAGGACAATGGGTAATTCTAAATTTGGCGAGGCTGTCAAGGTGGAAATAATGATATTTATATACACAATATATACTAAAATAACACGACTATAAGACTAGTCTGCATATGTGAAGTAGCATTTTTAAATATTTTACATGAAAAAGTTACATTAAAGGGAACCTGTCACCAGCATTTCACCTATTGAACTTTACTTATCCCTCACTGGCCGCTGCTATAAAAAGTTCATTGCCGTTATCCCCTCTCCTAAACTCCTCCTGCCACTGTAAATAACGGTCTACGAACATTTTGCGCTTTTTATCGTAATAATACGGTGCCCTGTTGTGCGCACACACCAGAAGGGTACATCAATGCACAAGGGCAGGATTTAGTGCGCTGGGGAAAGGAGAGGAGCTGTCAATCAAAAGTAAGGAGGAGGGGTAAACTCGAAAAGACTTGAGGAATGAAGATATGACTCTTTTATGCTCATTAGCATACGGTGTGGAGACACTAAAAAAACTGAATACTAAAGCTACGGAGCCGACTAAGAAGACAATTCTAGGTTATATAGAAATAATTTTTCACCCACTACCGCCAGGTATTGCTGGTTTAATAGGTGAAATGCTGGTGACAGGTTCCCTTTAAGGTGGTTAACTATGAACAACGGTAGAGTTGCCGAAACTTTACTTAAAATGAATTCTTTTGTCAGTGGTGCACAGTCTTTAACACTCCCATGTGTTTATAGAGGAAAGTTAGTAATTGAAACTTAGTCTGAACTTACCGTTCATTTATAGACCAATACTTTTCTTTCTTCCACACCCCCAATATTCAGTCCCAGCAATATGTCGCTCTCAGCTTGTGGCAGTCTTTTATAGAATTGTTACTATTTAACCAAGATATCTTGACACTACCGCAGCAGTTTGTAAACTGCCGAATATATCTGATCAGGAATGTCTCATGTATTTAACCCCTTAATGACCAGTCCCAAAAATCTTTAATGACCAGCTAAATTTTTTTGTTTTTGCCTCTCTGCCTTTCAGCAGCCATGACTTTTTTATTTTTTCATTGTCTTAGCTGTATGTGACCGTGTTTTATGCAGGGAAAATCTTATAATTTTTCCTGCGCAGTTTGGGGATACAAATAAAATACTATGTCATTTATTTTTGCCGCGGGAATATAGAAAAAAGCAGAAGTTTATTTTTTATACCGTTCATGATTCATACTAAACAACCTGTTAAATAAATTCTTCAGGATATTGTGGTCATGTAGATACATAATATGTGTAGTTTTTTTATTTTTATGTAATGTATGGGCAATAAAATATATTTTATACTAAATAATTATTTTTTTTTAGTGAAAATTTTTTATTATTATTTTTTTTAATCCGATAACTTTTTAACAACTTTAGTTTATACTGATAATGTATAAGCATACTCCTGTATGCTAATACATTAAACTTTGTTACTATGACATAGGCTACTGTTAGGGCAACACATATTGTGCCCTAAAAGCAGGTTTACAGAACAGTCCTTTCTAGGTCCTCAGGACTGACTGCAGAGGATTTCCCTAACCTCCAATCAAAGAATGGAGTCCCCTTTGATCATGAGTTTCCTTCGATCCAAGCTGTATTCAGGAGGCTACTCTAAATACAGGAGCTGTTAATTAAAATCATGAGCGCTCACTGGAGGGCTCATAAGCCTTTTATACAGCGACGCCAAAAGTAGACTCTGGGCCTGCACCGCATGCTGTCAAAAGACTGGGCGGTCGGGAACAAGTTAATGACTGCCCATACACCCTTTCACTACAGTCATTAAAGGTACTTATGCCACAGCACCACCAAGTCTGGCTTGGGTGTCCCGTGCCGGCTAGAGCAGGTGTCAGGCTGTCTAAATACATCTGGGCTCCAGCTCTAATAGCAGGTATCAGAGTTACCTCTCATCCCGGCCGTTTAACCACTTAGATACCGTGGTCACTGGTGATCGCTGCATCTAAGTGGTTTCACAGGGAGGGGGCAACCTGACTCACCTGATCGGTGGGTGTAAAACTTTCCTGGGGTGATCATATTGGATATCGTATTGTGAAAGTGATTAAAATAATGTTTAAATGAATCCATTTTGTGCAGCAGCCATCTTGTCTGAAGTCCACATCTTAGTTCTTTTTGTAGTGTATAAGAAAGTCATTGCTCCTTTAAGACAAGTTTGTATGTTTCTAAGTTAAGTTTGACCATGCGAAGCTTGGAAAGAAGGAAAGGGGAGGGAGCGAGATGGGATAGGAAACACATTCACATATGTATGTGGGTATATCTCCCTCATCTTTAAAGAATGATCTATTATATCATTGTCACAAGAGATAAGCCACCTGCAACCCTGATGTATGAAGAATTATAATAATGAATTTGAAATGTATCGTATGTCTGTAATTGGCTGAATTTGAAATATTGTCACATTCCCTCTGATTGTTTAACCTCAAGCCTACACCCCCTTTGAATGATATTATTGTAATTGAGTTTGGCAATAAACCTCAGAGGAGTATTTTGAGCATACCAGCAGTGTCTGTGTGTTATGCCTCTCTCGATATATTGATAAAACATGATATGAAACTGGATAAATAACTGGAGGGCGGGTATCGGTTGACATACCATTACAAATTTCAGTCTAATATATTTTCGCTCAGTTGTTGCGTCAACACGTGTAGATAGTTCAGTAAGGTGTGTGTGCTATAAGATGGAATGTATGGAAGTTAATGGCTAGAATAGTGTCAATAGACTAAAACAGTACAGGAAAAAGATGGAGTATTGGCCCTCCCCCAGAGACCAAGAAGTGGCAGGGGAGTTGCATACAGAGCCTTATCTGTGTAATTATTATCCTGCTTTAACTAGGCCTAAGCGTCTGGGGTATAATTTCTATTTTGACTGCTTTAACCGCACCATAATGGGATAGAGACGTCAGAGCGTGGCTGTGCCACGTTGTCACACAGGGAGCGGCACTTCTGCTATAAAACAGCAGTGTCCCCATAAGTGAGCGTTATGTGTTCGGTTGAAAGATTGGGAGTAAATTAACAGAGGATTGGGCTGAGTTAGTCTAAATCCACACTACCATAAGAATAAAGGGAAAGCAATGGTTTAGTTGGAATTACCATTGATTTCAATGGTAATTCTTTTGTTTCAGTTGCTTTCCGTTTGCCTCCGTTCACTAGGTTTCCTTTTTTTTTTTTTAA
This sequence comes from Rhinoderma darwinii, assembly GCF_050947455.1. Classification (NCBI taxonomy): domain Eukaryota; kingdom Metazoa; phylum Chordata; class Amphibia; order Anura; family Rhinodermatidae; genus Rhinoderma; species Rhinoderma darwinii. The sequence goes on along the minus strand of NC_134690.1, from coordinate 153,961,313 downwards.
TGGAAGCAAAAATGCAGACTGCAGAACTTTTGTTTCCGTGGAATAAAACGTAAACCTATCGAACGGAGGCAAACGGAAAGCAGCTGAAACAAAAGAATTACCATTGAAATCAATGGTAATTCCAACGAAACCGTTGCTTTCCATTTAATCTTTCGATCCTCTCTTCCTCTGACGAAAGAGAGGTAAACATATACTTATGGTAGTATGAAAGAAGCCTTACAGAAAACTAAGAGTGCACACGATCCTGAGGAGATGGCATGGATTGCAGCACAAATAAGCAACTGTGCATTTGCTATGTATTTAAAGAAAAAAACAGCAATTAATGTTGCCGGTGACAAATTATTTCCATCACCAGCCTTTGGCTCTTAAAACCGGCTGGACCCATGGATTACCAGCTAGGTGGCAACTCTAGCGGACTCTGACCCAGAATACTATAACCTGCAGAAAAAAGTATTTCTTTTATACAGATAGTCGCATAAAAATGAAAAGCACCAACATTTAAAAAAAATGAATAAAAGAAAGTTTAAAAGAAAACCTGATTTAAATAATATGTTCCTTTAAAGACTAACTAGTGAATACTCCTTTAGGCTGAGTTCACACAGGGCGGATACGCTGCGTAAAAGCACGCATTGTATCCGAGCGAAAAAACGCACCAAACTGTTATGTCCGTGGCGGAAAACTTCAGCACCTGTGATTGGCTGCAACGGCGATCACATGGAATGAAGCGTCATCCCAGGAGGTCGGTCCTCTGACGTCATCCAGGCCGACCTCTTGGAATGACATTTCATCCGATGTGACTGCCGCTACAGCTAGTGATTGGCTGCAGCGGTCACATGGGATGAAACATCATCGCAGGAGGAGGGCCTGGAGGAAGAAACACAGACTCCTGGGTTAGTATGAGACTTTTTTTGTTCTAAGTTGCTTTTTTTGCAGCGGAATCGCTGCGTACCCGCCGCATGAAACGCAACAACTATTATTTGTTGCGGGTTTTACCTCCCCATTCAATTCAATAGGGAAAACCCGCAAAAAATAAGCAGCGTTTACGCAAATACAATTGACATGCTACGGAATAAAATTCCGCATCGGAGGTCAATTCCTCAGCATTCTTTTTGCTCAGTATTTACGCAGCGTGTGGATGAGATTTGTTTTATCTCATCTACTTTGCTGCTACTGTATTTGCTGTGGATTTCTCGCAACAAATTCCATTGCAGAAAATCTACAGTATTTACGTAACGTGTGAACTGACCCTTAGACTTTAATTCTCTTACAAGTTATAAATATATGTTTTAACTTTGCCATGTAGTTGATTAGCAAAGCTCTCCTTGTTTCTGAGCACCAGCAGCACAGACACATGCCTGCTGGCCCTTACTTAGACTAATATCCATTATTCGAACAATCAAATGACAACTCTGTAGAAGAGATTTGATTCTCGAATATGAATATAACTGGGATTTAGTTAGGTGATAGACTTCCATCAGTTTCGGGAATGGCTTAATTTCGTTACGGTGATGCATCGAAAAGTATATAATAGAAGTCTAAGTATATTCATTCTAATAATATAATTTTTTGCGAACCAATAGAATCCCATTTTCCTATACTTCGTTAATTCCCCCATAATCTTGGTCTTTAGTTTAGATGAATTATGTCTGATGACGGCTTGAGTTGTATTTGAGATATATATTCCCAGGTAGACAAATCCATTTTTCATCCATATATACTGATACTTATCTCTTAGGAAATTTTTAAGAATTTTAAGAAAAGTTTATAGTAAGAGACCTGGGCAAACTGGTCTATAGTTTCTTTTATGGCATCTATCGAGAATTCCAATTTAGAACATGTTACTTTTTATATAATCTGCATACATGCCAATTATGAATTCCCTTGCCTCAATTTTAATTCCATTCTGTCTTATTGCTTGAGCTAATGCTTCTATTGTGAGATTAAAGATTAAGGGAGAGAGGGTATACCCCTGTCTCATTCCATTTGAGATGCCAAATTCTTTAGAGGTGAAGCCCGAATTAGACAGTACTGCATTTGCCAATATTTGTTAAGGTTGCATGAAGGAACCCTTAGTACACTCTATCGAAAACATTTTCAGCATCCAAAGAGATAAGTGCACTAGGGGTTCCAGACATCCCTGCCACTTGGACCATGTTAACTACACATCTAGTTGCATCCCTTGTTTGATTACCTGGCATAAAGCCCACCTGATCCCTTTCTATTAATGAATTCAAGACCCCCAAAAGCCTTATAGCCAAAATTAACAAAACGATTTTAATAAATCCATTTAACAGGGATAGCTTTTCTATTGACCTGGGGACTTTTGGTTTTTTAATATGTTGGTTTAATATCTTGCCTACTTTATCCCCCATTCCATAGCGTGGTGTGCTTTAGTATATCTCGCTTTTGTACAATATTTCTGAATAAGACCTTTTTGGATTTCAAGCCAGATAGCATATAGCTCATGGTATGTGCTGTCAATGGGATGCTCTTCATGTTTTTTTCTAATTTAATTAGAGAGTCGGTCAAAGTTTTAAGCTTATGCTTTTTCTTTTTTAGATTTTGCTTGTAAACCACAACACTTCTTATCACAGCCTTATAAGCCATCCAAATAATTGACTTAGAAACCTCCTCAGTATCATTAAACTGAAAATATTCCCCTATTGCATGTATTATATCTTTCTTATGTTTATATAGAATTTTATATCCGGATTTAGTTTTCACGAATAATTACAACGAGAACATCAATCACATCAATCAGAATGTCTTTAATCGCTCTACGTCTTTGCACTGTTAATAAATGGACATCCAATTCACAGTTTATAATTGCATTAAAGTCGACTCCCATAATAATACGACCCCAAAAATTAAAAAATACATATTGTCCACTATTAGGTGCATATACGTTGACCAGAGTAAATAGACAATTCTATAATATATCTAGAATACTATAATATATCTACCATTTTCATCACATTCATACTTTTGTTGTTTTTAAATGCAATAAGCACCCTTGACTTCTTATGCCCGCATGTAGCATGAAAAATATGTTCAAAATTTGGGTTTGAGTATCTTAATGTAAGCAATATAGGAGAAAGAATGATCCAGCGCTGATGGTAATTTAAAAGGGAAATGAGAGTCCCATGTTTATTTGAGAGGGATGTTAAAATCAGAAGGGAGACGCAGTCCCAAGATACAAGTAGTCAGGGTATATACCCAAGCCTACGCGTTTCGAACGCGATCTGCGTTCTTAATCATGGCAAAAAAGATAGTGACCGTGTGTCTGAGGCTCCCCTATATGCTGAGTGGTCAGCTGTTAGAGCCAATATGCAAATGTAAATAATTAGCAAGATTCGTCAGTTAAGGAGTGGCTAACGAGCACCGAGCAAGTGAGTTGGAATGGCATAAAATCAACATAATGATATTGTATGTACGTCTAGTATATAATATTTGCTCGAAAACAATTCAAAGTCGTAATATATAAGTATAACTTCAGTATTATTATTAATAGATAAGCCCATTTATCATTAGAAAGCTCGTACGGGAAAGACTAAGACACACGGCCATACTAGTAACTGTGCATACATGAAAAACAAACATGACATGTTGACATATCAAAACATTAAAAATATTTATATATGAACATTTTTTTAAAAAAGATTTGAAGGAAAAAGACAAATTGTTATATATTTATATAACAAAATATTAATTGTTCAGAGCCTATAAATGTAAAGTTTATATGTATCAAAGTCAATCCCTTGATTGTAAGTTAGATGTATTAGCATATTGTCGTATTAAATGTTATAATAATAAAATAATAAATATTTAATTATTTGTGATGTTTGTTATCCTGTCGGTATAATTTATTCTTATAAGTATATTAGATGTTGTTATATTCAATATTTATCTTATTACAAAAGTCCAATAACTGATTGTTCCCAAATAAGTTGTAGATCACGTCTCAGAAATAAAAAAAACCATCTCATCGGCTAGCAGTTCACATATACAATTATGTTATACTGATCTTAACGTTATTCCAATTTGAAACCAGGAGCAACTTTGAATATCCTCACTTTGTTCCCGGACTATGTTTAAGCGAGTGCAACGGCCAATATTCCCAAGGCATATATATATTGCAATTAATGAATGTGTTACTTTTTTCATTTTTTCATGTGTTATTTTTTTTTTCTTTCGTAATTTAGATTTTTATTGTAAAGTTTACAAACACACGAGAACAAGAATAAAGTGCATGAATACTTTCGTAATCGATCAGAACAGAACATATCAAATCAAAACAAGTCCTATCATATAGATAGAAGTAAACGCTTATGTACATCACTATCCTTGTTACTCCGGGGCAGTTGTCACCTGCATTTAGAAAAATATACAGTCGGGCACATGAGGTAGAGAATGCCTCTCTATATTTGCAAGGCACATATTCCCTGACTTGACACACATTATGAAAAGTGACCCACCCCCCCCCCCCCCCGAACAGGTAAGAAAAGAAAAGATTGAGACAAACCAAAAGAAGACAAAAAGAAAGGGAAGAGAAGACGGACAAAAGAAGAGCCAGGGAGAGAAAATGAGGAATCTTAATGAGTGCTGGGAGCAGAGACATTACCACAAGAGGAATATTGTACCGCCTCCATTTCTGATGAAGCCCAATCAGGACCTAGCTATATAGGCCACTATATGGAATACTCTAGCTCAACCAGTCTGCGAAATGAGGACCAGATTTGAAGGATGACCATGCGTTCCACAGATAAAGAACCGCGTCATAGTTGCCTCTGTCTTCTGCAAGAAGAGACTCCATTCTACACAGTAGGTCCATTTCCACAACCCATTCACCAATCGTAGGCACCGCAGAAGTCTTCCAGTGTCTAGGAATTACTGTCCGTGCTGCTGTCAGGAAATGTCTGAGCAGGCCCTTTTTTATGCCTGACAGAGGACCCGGAATCAAGGATAACAGAGCCATCTGAGGAGTGGGTATGATAGGAGCACACTCCATCAATGCATAGATGTCGAACACCGCTTTCCAAAAAGTCTGCAACACTGGGCATAACCACCAAATGTGCAACATCGTGCCAGTCTCGTTGCTACACCGCCAACAGACATCTGATACTTCTGGGTACATTTTATGTAAAATCTGTGGGCAACGGTACCATCTGGTCAGTATTTAAAAAAAAAAATTCCTGAGCGTGGCAAGCCATTGGCATTTTATGGGTCAGGAGGAAAACCCTGTCCCAATCAAGCAGAGATATGGAGAAACCTAGGTCCTCTTCCCATGCGTTAACATATGCAGGGGGCTGATTGACAGAAGTCTCCAATAGGATGGCATACATCTTGGAGATCACACGAGTAGGTGGCTCTTGTAAGAGCAACAATGATTCAAAGGACGTGGTCACTGAGATGCTGATACCATCCGGCAGGGCCGAGTGTAAAAAGGTAGACAATTGTGCATATTCCAACCATGAAAGAGTCCTCTCCGGGCAGGTCTCTCTCAACATATGTAGCGGAGGGAGGCGACCCCCATCCGACATCACCTGACACAGCCTAGTATCTTCTGAAGCGGTCCAACTCAAGAAGGTAGCTTTGTGAACAGCTGGTGGAAACTCGGAGTTATCAAACAGAGGGCTAAGAAGTCCTGGTCTATGGGAAAGCCCCTTTCGAACCATCAATTTGTCCCAGAGAGTGAGAAAATGATGGGTAAGCATAGGAAGGGTCGAAAGGGCTGGTCGATGATCCGGCAGAATCCACGGCAGCGATCTCAGAGAGAGCGCCACCAAGGACCTTTCAATCCCCACCCATTGTTTATTGGTGTCATTATGAAACCAATCTATCACTCTAGAAAGCACTACAGCTTGGTGGTACAACCCCAAATCTGGGAGTCCCGCTCCCCCTTTCAGTTTAGGGCGAGACAATGAGCTCATACTAATGCGAGGCCTCAGAGTGCCCCAGACGAACTTACGAAACGCTGCCTCCAATGTCTTAAAATACGCCCTAGGAACCATAACAGGGATTGCCTGAAATAGGTACAAGAATCTAGGGAGGATATCCATTTTGATGGCATTAATACGTCCAAACCATGACAATTGTGCTCTGTCATAGGATTGGAGATCTTTCAGCGTACGTTGCATTAAGTGAGGATAATTAAGGGAGTACAGATCCGTTAAAGTGCCAGAAATCTGAACCCCCAGGTATTTGATAGATGTCGCTTGCCATTTGAAAGAGAAGGATGATCTTAGAAGATCAACCGACTCCTGTGGAAGCGATACATTTAGCGCTTCTGTCTTTGTGTAATTGACCTTGAAATTACTGACCCTTCCAAACTCTTCAAATTCTCGAATAAGCACCGGGAAGGAAATAACAGGATTAGTAATGAACAATAAGAGGTCGTCTGCATATAACGCCAACTTATGGTATTCACCACCTACCCTAATCCCAGAAATATCTGGAGATGTACGGATCGCCACTGCCAAATGTTCCATTGTGATCACATATAGCAATGGGGACAGTGGGCACCCCTGTCTGGTTCCGTTAGCAATCTGTAGAGCTGCGGAGTAAATGCCATTGGCCCTGACTCTAGCCGTGGGTTTCTGATATAGAGCAAAGATCCTTTCTATCATTACCGGGCCAATTCCCATTTGTTGTAAGGCCGATCTCAAGAAAACCCAGTGGACTCGGTCGAAAGCTTTCTCTGCATCAACTGAGATCAGACAAGTGGGTATGGACTTTTTCTTCGCGTGGGACATCAGGAGAAGAGTTTTATTGGTATTGTCCCTCGCTTCTCTCCGGAGGACAAACCCCGCTTGATCAGTATGGATGATTCTCGGGAGCAGAGGTGCCAATCTATTTGCAATTGCCTTGGAATAATGCTTAACATCAACATTTATTAGCGAGATCGGGCGGTAATTGGCACAGATAGAATGGTCTTTCCCTGGTTTAGAAATAACCGTAATGGTAGCTTCTAACGTTTGCGGCGTAAAGGGCATTGACGACGTGACCGAATTGAATACCTTAGTCATAAAGGGAAGGAGCTGCGGAAGAAAAGCCTTGTAGAAGGACGCCGGGAAACCATCCGGGCCCGGACTTTTACCCGACGGAGCGGACTTGATAACGCCCTGGATTTCTTCATCAGAGAAATCCGCGCACAACTCCTCGGTCTCAACCCTTTCCAGCTCTGGCAGTGCTGTTTTAGCCACATACTGGTCAATTGTCTTTTGCAGAGCAGCAGAGGACATATCTTGTAAAGGTCCCCTGAGATTATACAAGGAGTGGTAATACTCCCGAAAGGTTTGTACTATCTCTTCTGGCTTATGTTTAATGTCACCCGAGCATGACTTAATCGTTGGAATATAAGAGGTGGGGACCCGTGGCTTGAGTGCTCTGGCTAGTGCTCTGCTAGTGCTAGTGCTAGTGCTAGTGCTCTGCCACACTTATTAGAGTGTTGGTAAAAGAAACCCCTAGCACGATCTCTGAAAGAGGCCTGAGCCTGATCCAGCAGCTCTCTCAAGGAATTCCTGGCCTCTGATAATTCCGCGAGGCTGTCTCGACTGTTTATGTGCAGACTCTAGGGACTGAATACAAGACAGTAACTTCTTCATTTTAAAAGCTCTCTCTTTTTTAAGCCTGGAACCCTGTTGGATAAAGATACCTCTTACGACACTTTTCAGCGCTTCCCACTGTATCAGTAGGGGGGTGGGATCTAGGTTGTGATGATCTAAGAACTCGGAGATCGAACGGGTGACAGCCGCTCGACACACCGAATCCTTCAAAAGAAGAGGATTCAGCTTCCAATGCCATTCCCTCGCCTCCCCCCCGGGGAACCGTAGTGAGAGGAAAACTGGCGCATGATCTGTCCAGATCATTGAACCAATCCGTGACGTCGGGGCCCAGGACAATAAGTGATGACTCACAAAGAACATGTCTATCCTGCTGTACATGTCATGGACCGCAGAATAGAAAGTATAATCCCTTGTTTGAGAGTTAAGTATCCTCCAAACATCCACCAGCTGCATTGCGAAAAGTTTAGCCTTAAGAGCAGATAGCTGTGTTGCTGCTACCGAGGACCTGCCCGAAGACGAGTCCATAGCTCGGTCTAAGACAAAGTTAAAGTCACCAGCAGTGATCAAGAGGCCCTCTGTGAAGTTGGCAAGTTCTGTCAAGTAGCTCCTGCAAGTGCGCACCTGATCATGATTAGGGAGGTACAGATTAGCCACTGTGAACATTTTCCCACAGACCTGAAGTTTCACAAACAAAAAGCGCCCATGAGCATCAGATCGGGTTTCTACAATAGACACCGGCAGAGATCTATGTATCGCAATACTCACTCCTCTTGACTTAGCTTCCGGGTTGGTACTATGGAACCACTGTGTATAGTACCTATGAGTCAAAGTAGGCACATGTTCACTCCTAAAATGCGTCTCCTGTAAAAACAAAATCTGGACACGCTGCTTGTGCATATTATACAAAATCTGAGAGCGTTTCTGCGGCGTGTTAAATCCACGCACATTTAACGAGCAGCAATTGAGAGACTCCATCAGGAATGAGGACGGCGACAAGTGGGGAAGTGAATGGGACGGAGAGGGAAAAAAGAAGAAACAATTAACAGAGACAGAAAACAATTAAGACACTATGGAAAACACCACAGACGGTGTTCCAGCCCCAAAACCACTAAGTTGAGGGGAAAGAGGTATATGTAAAGTGTTCACTGCGTAGCAGAACACCACCTACGTACGGAGTTGACTGAACTATGGAAGAAGGATGATCCCAACCAACTTCCGTTAACCCGATATCATTGATATAAACAACTGCCATATTAAGAGAAAACAGAGAAACTGCGGCGGGATAACGATATGTTTAGCCCTTAAAGGGCACCTGTAAAAGAACCACACAAATGCATGACATCATCCCATTCAAGGGAAGGAACCAGAACATAAAGCAATATAATATGTACTATAATATAATATATCGGGCCCCGCTAGAAAGGTGGAGGGAACAGCTATAAATAGACATTCCCCAGAAAGCATCAGAGGGATTAAGAACTTCGAGGGATTAAGAAATTCGAGGCTATGAGCCATTACAAGCCGGGCTTCTCCCACTTACTGTTTCATCTTAGGGCCTGGCTACCAATAAGAGCAAGTCATGCTCGCGCCCCAGCTATACCCTCCTGCTCCCTCTCCGGGCCTGTAAAACCATACTGTAACATGACAAGTAACATTTTTGTAATTCAAAATCTGTGGGAAAAGTAGGAAAGCAGCAACATAGTAAATCCCATGTTTAGGACAGGACCATGTCCGCACATTGCCCCTAGCCTCAAAAAACAGCATCACGTTCAAGGAAGTCCTGCGAGGCTATGGGAGAAGCTAATGTCGTATCATGATTCCAACCGATTTGATTCCGGGACCATCGGCGCCTGAAGTCGTCTACGGCGGGCCGGAGCTGAGTAATTTTCCACCCTGGAGTTACGCCGTGGCGGGCGCTGTGGTAATGGCGGGAAGAGCGGCCAATCAGAAATAACAATAGCAGGCAAGTCCAGAGCTGCTGTGAACTCGGGGATGTCATCTGGGGAGTACACCGAGTATGTAGCCGAACCTCTTCGAACTTGCAATTGAAACGGGTGTCCCCACGAATACGGAATATCTTTCTCCCGAAGCACCATTAGTAGCGGCCTCAAGGCTCTCCGCTTTGCCAGCGTAGAGCGGGAAAGATCTGCCAGCAATTGCACCGGCGCACCATCAAAGTCCAAAACACCTTTGTTACGCGCTTGACGCATAATGGACTCTTTAATTTGTAAAAAATGTATCCTGCACACTACATCACGTGGTCTCGCCAGATCTGTGCTTTTCGGACCCAGGGTACGATGCGCTCTATCTATTTCCAACCGGGAGTCAACCGGTTTTTCCAATAGCGTGTTAAAAATCCCAATCAGTGTAGGAATGAGATCTTGGGGTCCTGTAGCTTCAGGGATACCTCTAACTCTGATGTTATTCCTTCTATTGCGATTTTCAGCGTCATCAGCCATATCAAATAATAATTGAATGTGGGCAGAATGCTGATCTAATAAACTTTGTTGGGAAACCTGTTGCTGTTGGAGTGTCTGCGTAGTTACTTCAATGGCCGCCACAGCAGTATTAATATGGTGATTGTCCTCTTTCAGAGAACGTATCTCTGTTTTACACACCGCTTCAAGGCGGGAGATATATCCCTCCATGTCTGTTTTAGTGGGAATGGCCACCATCTGTGACGTGAGTGCCTGCATATCGGGACCCCGCTCAGTGCCCTGTGATGGGACCGTGGAAGACTCACCCCGGACCAGGAGAGCTGGAAAGTCCTGTGGCAGCTCCGAGGACGACCTCGCTCCTAAAGGCGCTGCAGATTCGGCCGCACCCAGACCCGCCATGTTGGTTTGCTGAGGCGAGGAAGCAGGCGACCCGGGATCTGTAAAGTAGTGAGGAATGCCGCTTCTCGTTCTCCCTTGATCTCTTCTTGCCGGTGTGGTAGCTTTACCGCGTTTTCCCCTTCGCATTAGTGCGGTGTAAAATGCTGTCAGACGCTATTAATCGGGCTGGAAGTCAGTCGGGACGCCGGAGCTCTAACACCACACGTCTCACCAGCGCCATGTCCAGGCCACGCCCCCATGTGTTATTTTTTAACTAAGATTTGAAGAACATCATTATTTTTGTTTATGCATTATTATTATTTTCAACCTATTGCTATTATACAGAAGGTATTACAATCACAAATATGTCGTTCTCCCTAATGCCCCAGCGCTCAAGAGCAGAAATGGCGGCCCTAGTATTCGGAGACTCAGATTATTCCGATTTATCTAACTCATCTTTACACAACAAATTTAAAGAATTGGAAAAACTATCAGTTATAGAAACCAAAGTATGGTGGGATTTAACCACTCTTCAGAATTACATCTCTAAAAACATGATCCCAACGGGTCTGAGATTAAGAAAAACGCCAACCCGTAATTACTCGGATGAATTTTCAATGGAATGGAACAACATTTTGACTGATTGTTCAATTAACCTTATGCGGCTGATTACCAATCAAGAAAATATCAAACTAACGGAATTACAAAAGGATATCAGCAAAGTAAGTTATGGGATCAATCTATCCTCCAGCTCACCGGACTTCACAATGCTGCAAAAACGAACTAACGATCACCTGGAGCAATTGGAGAAATCGATTGCAGAAATGAAAAAAACAAAGTTCCAGAGGGATAACCAGGATTACAGCAATAATGAAGTCTATACGTGGCACAGAGTCAATTATAACAAATACAAGACTAAATCCATCTTGAGGAATAGACGTTCTTCACACAAATATTCTTCCAATTCTCACAAAGTCAGTTTCAGTTCCACTGAACCTGAAACCACAGATGGAGCAGAGGGAGAATCGGATACGGATACGTCCAGATACAACCAACGATCAAGATCCAATTATAACAACACACGAGATGTTTCAAAAAACGGGGGAGGAGGGGGGGTCGAAAGCATAAGTCAAGCCGGCACCACATTGCCCCGCAGACTGAGGAACCAGAGGCACTAGGAACTCTAGATGTAGTTAATCTTTCATCACTGACACTCACGAAATCTCAGATCAAAGTTCTTTCACTGGGACTAAATTTCGTACCCAATCAAAAGTTTGATCTATTCAATACCTTGCTTGATATAAACAAGTTTGTACGAAACCTCACCATCAAGAGGCATTTTTTAACCTCTGAAGAATCTCCAGTCACCCCCTCGCCAGAAACAACGTTAACATCTCCAGTGGCCAATACATACAGGGCATTGTTGTTCCAAGAACAAACTACATTGCTACATCTGGAAGACCTAGCTGGACAACATACCAGCCAATCTCCCCTATTGACATCCAAATTTGAAGTCAAGAATCCATCATTCTATCCCACTCAGTCTCGCACCGAGTCAATGGACACATTTCAGCAGATCATGGAACGTGAGCTGTATAAAATCCAAGAATCAGTTAAAAATGATAAATTCTCACATAATCTCACACTATTGGAGAAACAAGCAATAAGATCGCTACAGGACAATTCAGACATAGTCATCCGTATGGCTGACAAAGGAGGTAGCATCACGGTTATGGATAAAGATATCTATATTAGCCAAATCATGATACTGTTAAATGATACAGACACATACACCAGATTACACCACAATCCAACTGAGAAATTTTATACCATCCTCAATAAAATATTAGATAAAGGGTTAAATCTGGGTATATTCTCAAACAAAGAATATAAATATTTATTGGTAGAACATCCGATAGTTACTATCCTTCACGCACTTCCTAAGACACACAAGGGATTGAATCCTCCCCCCATGCGACCAATTGTCTCTGGCATAGGTTCTCTGACCGAAAGGATATCCGAATAGTTGGATACTTTTCTCCAGCCTCTTGTCACCAGAACACCAGGGCATCTCAAGGACACCAAAGCTGTCCTTGAGGCATTTCACAAGAAAATTTGGCACCGTGACTTCACGTGGCTTACTTGTGATGTTGTCGCTCTTTGCACCAGTATCCCTCAAGATATTGCCCTGGAGGCCCTCATGATTCATCTCCACAAATATAGTGGATATGATCAGGACACGCAAACATTTTTGATAGAAATAACCCATTACCTCATGATGCACAACTACTTCAACTTTGCAGGAAATTTTTACTTACAAAAACGTGGAGTATCTATGGGGGCTAAATTCTCCCCCTCCATAGCCAATCTCACCATGGCATGGTGGGAGGAGCACTTTATATACTCTTCAGCCAACCCATTTTCACATTCCATCCACTGGTATGGCAGATACATTGATGATCTCCTATTCATCTGGGAGGGAGATGTATCTGCCATACCATCGTTCATATCATTTATGAATAATAATGATTCCAACCTCAGATTTACCTACAATTATAACCCAACGTGCATTAATTTTTTAGATCTGAGTCTGACCTGCCAAATTGGAGATACTATTCGTTCGGATATCTATTGCAAACCGATATCTGGCAATACTATATTGCATGCAACTAGTTGTCATCCCATTCACATCATTTCTGCCATCCCCATAGGTGAGCTGACACGCGCCAAACGTAACTGTAGCTCCCATATAGGATATGTTAAAGAGGAGTCTGCTATCTATCGAAGATTAAAAGCTAGAGGTTACAAAGATTGGACTTTAGCAAGGGCTAAAAATATAGTTGGAACTAAAAATAGAGATTCTCTTATATTAACTGATAGAACTCAAATCACTCCAACAAAAAGCTATAGTACTCCAACTCTTGTACTACAATACAGCAAGCAGTTCGACACTATTAAAAATATGGTGCTAAAATACATTCCTCTGCTGTACGAAGATCCTAAACTAGAGAAGCTCCTGACAGATGGATGCAGAGTAGTGTCCCGTAGGGCACAAACCCTGGGTAACATATTGTCCCCATCACTTTTGCCAATAAACAATCCCAAGGCTACTTGGCTGACACACAAGGGGTTCTATAAGTGTGGGGTCAGTCCTTGCAAAGTCTGTACATATGTTAAAATAAATAAACAATATTCCAATTCTACAGAAACTACCACTTTTGCAGTTAAATCCTATATGAACTGCAATAGCGATTATGTAGTTTACATTATTGAATGTACAGTATGCAAACTCAAATATGAAGGCTGCACTACGAGGAAATTTAAAATTCGTATTCTGGAACATCTCAGCTATATTAGAAATCCATCCATCACCAATATTTCAAATGCAGCCAGACATTTCGTTACTTGCCATAACAGAAATGTCAGCTCATTTTGTACATATGCTATAGAGAAAATAAGGGGGACAATGAGAGGAGGAGATCTGAAACATCGTTTGCTCACGAGGGAGGCATTCTGGATTTATAATCTGGAAACTCGTTTTCCCCAGGGACTCAATCTCAGGAAGGAACTCATGTTCCATTATTGAACTTCGAGACATTTAGATTAAACTTGTACTCCGGAATAAAGCATTCAATATTTACACTGATGAAATAATGAGTAACATAAATAAATACTAATCAGGAGTAATAATAGTCTCTTGCCGAGCAATACATTATTTTGTTTTTTACAAAACAAATCCCTTACAATCGGGTACTGTTAGTCTCATCAATGTTACTATTACTTTTGTCCCCGACAACCTAATACTTCTGCCAATAATCCAAGGGCAACAAGTGTACATATATTATGATAATGTCAACTACCAGCAACAATTTAATAATATGTTGCACAGTTTATCGGAACATAATTGTTACTCACTTGTTGTCGCTGGGTGGCCTCGCCTTCGTCGCGGGGTGTTTCTCTGCTTGACGGGGTTTTCTCGTCTCCTCAGCTCTTTTTCAGGATTTGAGCTTTTTACTTCGTCATATATTCTCCTGTTCAGAATACTACAATATATTCAAGATCAATAATATTTAATTATATATAGGATCAATTACATGCATTTATACGATATGACATCAGTCATGTTGAATTTACTACACCTTGCCATTATCCCAGGTCGATTCTAAAGAAGAAAAATCTTCTCTTTAAACTTCCCTCAAAACATGCAACACAAGGTCTTACCAACTAGGCTTACTCTCAGCAAGTTCTTCATTACAAAGGTGAATTGTAAATTTAAATCAATATTATTTGATCATATATGTCTCACTGTAGTTAACATTATAGTCTTCTATTCTACGCTCTCTTCTAAAATCTAATTTACACCAATTATTTTTGATACGTTAATTTCTCTTCCTCATATGAAGTTCATGGTGGCTATATATTTATACTGTGCTTAGGCCAACACGCATTCATTGACCGTAATGTGGTCAACTATAATATAAATCATGTCAACGGACTTACCACATGTTCTACTTTGAAGGCCAAATTTACATTTAACTATTGTGCCATAGTGTTATCCTTTTCTACAGCAAACTTACATTGACTAACAGTCTGATTATACAACGTTATTTCCAGAACAAAACGCATTCTATTTTTATATATCGAAAGACTGAATTCACACCTACTACGATGCGTTAATGTCTATCTCTACAAGAACTTTATATCATATATGAACCTGAGATGCTTTAACATCATTATTAGCATTTGTAGCTCATATAAATACTCACATTTGTTG
The DNA here is from genome assembly GCF_050947455.1 of Rhinoderma darwinii. Taxonomy (NCBI): domain Eukaryota; kingdom Metazoa; phylum Chordata; class Amphibia; order Anura; family Rhinodermatidae; genus Rhinoderma; species Rhinoderma darwinii. The sequence goes on along the minus strand of NC_134690.1, from coordinate 153,946,158 downwards.
TTTATACACAGAAGCCTTGTTATGTGGTATTGATGTGTTTCCAATGTACACATGGGTCAATGCTCTCGATCTTGCGGGTCCCGTTCAGTCTTGGGTTTAGCAGTGGTTTCCTAGCCGATGAGATGTTTTTTTTATTTCTGAGACGTGATCTACAACTTATTTGGGAACCAATCAGTTATTGGACTTTTGTAATAAGATAAACATTGAATATAAAACATCTAATATACTTATGAGAATAAATTATACCGACAGGATAACAAACATCACAAATAATTAAATATTTATTATTTTATTATTATAACATTTAATACGACAATATGCTAATACATCTAACTTACAATCAAGGGATTGACTTTGATACATATAAACTTTACATTTATAGGCTCTGAACAATTAATATTTTGTTTTATAAATATATAACCATTTCTCTTTTTCCTTCAAATCTTTTTGAAAATTTTTTTCATATATAAATATTTTTAATGTTTTGATATGTCAACATGTCATGTTTGTTTTTCATGTAAGCACAGGTACTAGTATGGCCGTGTGTCTTAGTCTTTCCTGTACGAGCTTTCTAATGATAAATGGGCTTATCTATTAATAGTAATACTGAAGTTATACTTATATATTACGACTTTGAATTGTTTTCGAGCAAATATTATATACTAGACGTACATACAATATCATTATGTTGATTTTATGCCATTCCAACTCACTTACTCGGTGCTCGTTAGACACTCCTTAACTGACGAATCTTGCTAATTATTTACATTTGCATATTGGCTCTAACAGCTGACCACTCAGCATATAGGGGAGCCTCAGACACACGGTCACTATCTTTTTTGCCATGATTAAGAACGCAGATCGCGTTCGAAACGCGTAGGCTTGGGTATATACCCTGACTACTTGTATCTTGGGACTGCATCTCCCTTCTGATTTTAACATCCCTCTCAAATAAACATGGGACTCTCATTTCCCTTTTAAATTACCATCAGCGCTGGATCATTCTTTCTCCTATATTGCTGTTCCATACCGCGGGCCGTCGCGGGGATCCGACTGACGCTGCTGGAGACGCAGACCGGTGAGCTGGAGGTTCTCTCCCTGTTTCTATTATCTTAGTGTAACTTTAGGCAGCAAATGTGTCTCCTGCAAGAACGCAATTTGACACCTTGACTTTAAAATGTCTTTCCAGGCCAAAAAGTGTTTCTGTGAGAAAATAATCCCTTAACGTTTAAACAAAAGATATCCAATGACATTTGATTAAAAAAAACATAGTAATCTCCTATCTCCTCCTAAAGAACCACACCTTCCAAAGAAAACAAAAAATAAATAAATAATAAAATAATAAAAACAATACACAACGGCCGAACAAAAAAAGAAAGAAATACAATTCCCCCTGCTGAAGGATATTAGGTCCTAGAATATATTTCTATCTATGCAGTGTCCATCTAAAAAGATGGGAATATCTTGTCCAGTGTTGTTAAATGGGGAAAAGTCTTTTTTTTCAGGGAGGACTAATACCTGCATCCTCATATTCGTTAAAGGACTAGTCCGAGAGTTTACTTAATTGAGTAAACAATACCGGCAGTCATGGAGAGAGAGAGAAATCATAATTATACATCTCATATTTAGGAGAAAGTAGCTATCTCTTTTATAAGCATTATAAACAACTTACTAGGTTGTCATTTTAAACCAATCTTGAGGCAATTATTCTGGTATGTGTAGAGAGGTTTCCTTCTAGTACTTCTCTGTAGACCCAATTGTTGTTAACCAACAATCTTGAAGTATAATGACATCAAACATAATTCATACCGCAAGATGAATGTCGTAAACAAAAATGGCAAAATCCACCTGGTGGATTTACTTTTTTTTGTCCACCCCACTGACATTTAAAAAAATTCATTCAATAGATTCTATGTAAACCAAAACAGAAGCAGAAAAAAATAGAACTTGTCCCACAAAAAAACTAATCTTTATACGGCTAGGTCGACTGGGAAAAAAAAAGTTATGGTTCTCAGAATGTGTCCACACAATTTTTTTTTATTCTTTTTTTAAAAAAAGGAGCTTTTATTGTGCAGAAGTACTAAAACGTAAAAAAAAATTATGCATATTTGGTATCAACTTAATTGTACCGACCTGTAAAATAAAGTTAACACGTTATTTTTGGAATAGTACATTCCCACAATAACATGCAGGCCTGAGGGCAACTTCATACTCACTGCAGGTGCCCTGCAGACCCTTCAGCAGACACATCATAATTTACATCAGCCTGCAGTCCTGAATCCAGCAACACAGTACATGCTGTTGTTTCCAGTCTGCTGACTGCAAACGGGTTTATGTGAAATTTCCTGCAAACTTAGACCGGATTCACACGAGCGTGTGCGTTGCAGTTCTGTGTGACAGCCGTGTATGGTGCGTGTCTGCGGTTTTTACGCGCATATGTCATGTGTTTTTTACATCAGTGAAAAAAACTGAAGGTGGTGTTTTGGAGAGCCAACCCTTGAAAAAGCCTCCCGTGAACGACACATGCTTGCTCTGTGCACATGTTATCATCATTTTGCAGCTTGGTAATAGTTTGTGGAGTTGTCAGAGTTTCCTGCGTTAAGTCTTGTATTCTTGTTTGAAGGCAAAACATGCCGTATACACCGCTGGGGCGTGTGCTGTTAGCGTGGCTGATTTCACGGAGATTTGACGACCACCGTCCAATTCTGGCGGAGGAACTGCAGAGAAGAATGAGGCTTTGGGTTCATCCTCTTGTGTCCCAACGCACCTCAAAAGGTCACTTTCATACCCTCTATGATGACCTGCGCCGTCACCCAGAGAAATTTCTATCATTTTGCCGCATGTCTGTGGCCACCTTTGATCTGCTGCTTGAGGAGATTCATACAGGAATCACCTACCAGGACACAAACATGTGGCGCTGAATTTCCCCTGAGGAGCGACTCATTGTGACCTTGAGGTATTGATGTTATTTTTAATGTGCTTACAGGAGGATGTGTGTCAGCCATTACCTACATAACATGTGCCCTTTTTTTTTATTATTTTTACCCTCATTTAGATTTCTTGCCACAGGAAATAGTTACCATTCCTTACATTTTGAGTTTCTTCTGGGAGTGACCACCATTTCCCACATTGTTACATCCACCTGTGTAGTGATCTGGCAGAGATTAAAGGGCACGGTGATGCCTCATCACACACCACAACAGTAGATGTGTATTTCGAATCATTTTTAAATGTCTCCCAATTTCCAAATTGTATTGGTGCACTAGACGGGAAGCACATTCGTGTGAAGAAGCCTCCCCCACTCCGGCTCAAGATACTTTAAATACAAGCAGTATTTTTCCATTGTCGTGTTGGCCTTGGCGGACAGTAATTATTGTTTTACAATAGTCGACATTGGGTTGTATGGTAGCAGTGCTGATGCGCGCATATTTAGGGCATCCAGAAAGGCACAACGGCTTACGACCAATCAGCTTGGTGTACCTGAACCCAGCATACTCCCGGGCTCAAGCGGACCACCGGCTCCATATGTAATAGTGACAGATGAGGGTTTCGGCCTGACAACCCATGTAATGCGTCCATTTGCTCGAAGCGGCTTAAATGTGCGAAGGCGCATCTTCAATTACCAGCTAAGCAGAGCGCGAAGATTTGTGGAATGTGCATTTGGCATTATGTCCAACAAGTGGAGGGTATTTCTGACAACCATAGAAATGATGCAGGCTAATGTTACTCGTGTCATTCAAGCCTGTGTAGTTTTGCATAATTTTATACGCATACATGATGCTACTTTTGATGCTGAATATATCGAAACGATGGCAAGCACACCTGCCATTGTGCGGCAAAATTCTCAAGGGAGGGCACAAACATCTGGACTCCGAGTGCGTTAAATATTTTCCGAATATTTTGAGAGCCCTGCTGGGGCAGTACCATGGCTTCACGATTCTATTTACGGTGGCACAGTTATTTGTCGGGGAAAAAGATGAAAGTTGTGATAATAATTTTTTTTCTATTCGGGGGTTGTAGTGTAGGGACTCGCAATACATGAGGACCCTTGACGTGGGTTGCGAGCTTGTATCTTTTGGTGTTTGGACATTGTATTTTGCAGCCAAACAGTCCATTGTATTTGTTAGCATTGCAGAAAGCACTGTTAAAATACACTGAAAACTGTCCTTTGTGCTTTCAATATTACAGCACTGCACGGCCTGATTGAATTGTGATTGGAATAATGTCAAACACCAACAGATGAACTAATACCTCATTGATGTTATGCACCAATGCTGTGATGTGTAAACTGTGATAAAACATTAAACACCAACATGATTGAAAAACATTAAAGCAGCATGATAAAAATAATACACACACTCATTGTCACCAACAAATGAAAACTTTATATTGTTTTTTTTTGTGGCATAGCAACAAAACAAAAGTAATAAAATGTTTGTAACAAATAAAAACATGAGCATCAACATGATGGGAACCCAAATATCCGACACAGACAGAGAAAACAGAACTAACAAGGTCCACACGTTGTCCCATTTACAAATTGTGGTAATGGTGGGGCGGGGATGCAGACGTGTATACTTCAGCACCACTATGCTCTCCACGGCCCTGCTGAGTATGTTCAGCCATAGCATGGTGGTGCTGATGCTGCGTGTGGTACATATGGGTCGAAGGGGGAGGACAGCTCTCGACTGGCCTGATGTAGGCCTAGAAATGTCTTTCCCGAGAACCGAAAGGACCAGGAGACATTCTGGACGACATAGGCCTGTAGGGATGGTGCCGTGCAGTCGGGGTGCCAAGATGGGAAGGTGCATGGCTTGGTGCACTGTAACCGATTGCATTCTCGGGTAATCCACGCCACTGCTCGATAGCGTTTAAGCAGTGGCATGGATTGTTTGGTAGCGTTGCATCGATGAGTGTGATGATGGCCGCCTGGACGCGCATCAGCCGGTTTTCAGGCACCTTCCTTAATAACAGGGCAATTGTGCGTCAAAAGGCGTCGCAGCCGTCCTCCTCTGCGCAGCGCCTCAAGTATTCTTGGACACGAGAGTCCACTTGGCTAGCTGCCGTCGGAATGTCTCTCCGACGCCTCCTGAATGTAGGTTGCCTGGGCACAATTACCTCCTGTGGCACATGTGCCTGTAAGGATGAGTGTGCCACCGGTTCTTTAACTGTGGGCTCAGGTGTTATTGGCAGGAGGGTAGTCGTCACGTCTATTGGCTGAGCCTCTTCCTGGTCATCCTCCTCTTCCGAGTCCGGCAGATTGTCAGTGGTTCTAGAATTGAAATGTATAATTAATTGCAGGATTTCAACAAGGGCCAAAGAACGTAATGACTATGACATGCAAAAACAGTGATTAGTCCATGTTACACAATTCAAACTTACGGCCTCATCTCCAAGATGTCTTTTAAAAACATCAGTTGTTTTGTGTACATATACTGCCGTTTCTTGCACGCCCCATCACCGCTTTTGACTCTGGACCCATACTCGCGGCGAAACTGATCACGGGTACTTCGCCAGCGTGTCTTCACATCATCAACTGAAAGAGTTGAAATAAACAAATAGGTAATGCATTTTTTAACGACACACATATACCATCCAAAACATTACACTATCTTTACACAGCGGCATACCTTACACAAGCTAATTAAACAGTGACACAAACTGTACGTTTGCCATTTGGGACTTGTTAGCACGGGGACACACAGTACAAACAGGGTTATTTCACAACTATAAGCAAATGTACTTTCCAAGTTTTTTCCTTTCTCCTGTGGTACTTTTGTCCCATTGCTGGGTGAACAGCGTTTTGGCAATGTCGTCCCACGCCACATCCCTTTTCATGCGGTCGTGGTACGCTTCACAGCGACTGTCCCACAATTCCGGCCTCTCTTGCACAAGGCAGATGAGCTTTTCCACATCAAATGACCGTGGCATGGCTGCAATTTTCTCTATCAAAGTATGAATGCTCAAACCAGCTTCAAAAGCACTTCCTGGTTTGTGCCTGTTTCCAGAAGTTTTCTTACTGATTTACATGTAATTTGCAACTGATGTGCGTCCGTGTGGCGTGCATGATTTTCACGCACCCATTGATTCCAATGGGTGCGTGATGCACAAAAAACGCACAAGTATAGGACATGTCGTGAGTTTTACGCAGCGGACACACGCTGCGTGAAAATCACGGACTGCCTGAATAGCCCCATTGACTTACATAGGTCAGTGCGACACGCGTGATTTTCACGCGTGTATCACGGACGTTAATTACGCTCGTGTAAATAAGGCCTTAAAGGAACCTTTTCCGGTAAAAACAAAAAAACAAGAACTAAATTAGATGATTGCTATTTAGCAATGTGCTGATATATTCCTAATAGTTGCACCAGGATGAAGCTACACCCTATGATGGCAAACTGCGAAAGTGGTTAATATAGAAGCTATCTGCAATGGAGTTCACAATGATCCGGTCAAGGACATTTTGTACCATTTCATTAGGCCCATGAAGTATGTTGCCATTATATAATCAGCAGTTCAAAATATGACCAATATTATAGGCAGGGGCGTTGGTAGGGTCTTAAAAGATCAGGGGCACAAGCCCTGAGACATATATTTACCCCCCCCCCCCGAAATTTTTTTATCTTTTACATACATATCAGAGATAGCATATCTATAAGAGTAAAGGGGGTTTTACACTGGATGATTATCGGGCAAACGAGCGTAGGATGCTCGTTGCCGATAATTGGTCTGTGTAAACAAGTCAGCGATCAGCAGATGAACGAGCAAACGCTCGATCATCTGCTGATCCTATAGTTTTAAAAAGTTAAATATTATCGTTGTTGACAGCACATCTCCGTGTGTAAAGAGGGAAATGCGCTGCCTACATGATAATAACGTATGGGGACGAGCGATCGGAGTAACAACCACTCGTCTCCATCCATATCTCCGTATGACAGGAGCAAACGATCGCCGATCAACAATGTTTCGTATTCTAAATCTCATCCACTTTGCTGCTACTGTAAATGCTGCGGAATTTACGCACACAATTCCATTGCAGAAATTCCGCAGCGTTTATGCTACGTGGGAACCCGGCTTTAGGGCACGGTCCCACATAGCGCTGTCTACATGCGGCCGAAGCCCTGCTCGCTTGCTCTGGCCAATGGCAGCTTGTTTTTGCCAGTAAAATCCGGCAAAATTGTGCAACCATTGACCACATCAGATGAGCAGGGCTTCGGCCACTTGGAGACGTGACTATGTGGGACCTGTCCTCCGAATGGAGCGGCGGTCAAACATGTGCACTGCTGCCCCATTCACTGTCTATGGGACTGCCGGAGACAGCCGAGTACAGCGGTCGGCTATCTCCGGCAGTGCCATAGAGAATTATTCGAGCAGCAGGGCGCATGTTTTACAGCGGCTCCGTTCGGAGGAACGGACCGTTGTGATAGGTGGGGGTCCCAGCGCTCTGGCCCTCACAGATCAGCATGTTATCACCTAGCCTGTGGTTAGGGGATAACATTTAATCTTGGGACAACCCCTTTAATGTTTTCTCTTGGGCAATATAAGTTCTCACACTAAAATGTACATAAATGAATTCTGTTTAGAACAGGGGTCTCAAACTTGGCCGGGTAAATGGGCCGCACATATAAAGAATTTAAAATTGACAGGCCGCATTACTTTCAAATTTGATACAATACAAAATTATTGTTAATTAATTAGTTATTTGAACTACTATAACAACACTACATTACTATAATAATGCTACATTACTATAACAACACTACATTACTATAATAATAATACATTACTATAATAATACCACATTACTATAACAATACTACATTACTATAACAATACCACATTACTATAACAATACTACATTACTATAACACTACTACATTACTATAATAATACTACATTACTATAACACCACTACATTACTATAATAATACTACATTACTATAACACCACTACATTACTATAATAATACTACATTACCATAATACTACATTACTATAATACTACATTACTATAATAATACCACATTACTATAACAATACTGCAATGCTATAACACTACTACATTACTATAATAATACCACATTACTATAACAACACTACATTACTATAATAATGCTACATTACTATAATAATAATACATTACTATAATAATACCACATTACTATAACAATACTACATTACTATAACACTACTACATTACTATAATAATACTACATTACTATAACACCACTACATTACTATAATAATACTACATTACTATAATACTACATTACTATAATAATACCACATTACTATAACAATACTACAATGCTATAACACTACTACATTACTATAATAATACTACATTACTATAACACTACATTACTATAATAATGCTACACTACTATAAAAGTACATTACATTACTATAACACCACTACATTACTATAATACTACATTACCATAACACCACATTACTATAATACTAGATTACTATAATATTACATTACTATAACAATACTACATTACTATAACAATACATTACTATAATAATACTAGATTAATGTACCAATACTACATTACTATAACACTACTACATTACTATAATAATACTACATTACCATAATACCACATTACTATAATACTACATTACTATAATACTACATTACTATAACAATATTACATTACTATAACAATACATTACTATAATAATACTAGATTAATGTACCAATACTACATTACTATAACACTACTACATTACTATAATAATACTACATTACTATAACATGGGGGCATCTGCATGGGCATTATATTGTATGGGGGCATCTGTGTGGGCATTATACTGTATGGGGGCATCTGTGGGTCAGTATACTGTATGGTGGCATCTATGGCGGCGTTATACTGTATGGTGGCAGCTATGGGGGCATTGTACTGTATGGTGGCAGCTAGAGGACATTATACTGTGTGGGAGGCACTATGGGAGAATGACACTGTGTGGGCTGAACCGGGTGTGTATGGGCAGGGATTGGGTGGGATTAGAGGCGTGGCATAAAAGAAAAAAGAATTCTGCTGCGTGCCACATCGGTTGTCCCTCTTTGTGATACTTGAAAGTATAGCACTGTCTACAGGGAGAGCTGTATAGAACTGTATGGGGAGGCTGTATAGCCCTGTCTACAGGGGGCGCTGTATAGCACTCTACAGGGGGGGGGGGCTGTATAGTACTGTCTACAGGGTGGGGGCTGTCTAGCACTGTGTACAGGGGGGGCTGTATAGCACTGTGTACAGGGAGGCTGTATAGCACTGTGTACAGGGGGGCTGTATAACACTGTGTACAGGGAGGCTGTATAGCACTGTGTACAGGGGGGCTGTATAGCACTGTGTACAGGGGGGCTGTATGGCACTGTCTACAGGATGTCTGTATAGCACTGTCTATCAGTGGTCTGTATTTCACCAGAGAGAGAGAGAGAGTGAGACTGCTTTTGAACCCCTTCCTGACATTTGTCATATGGATACTTCATGGAAAGCTAGTGTTTCCCGCATTTTGCCGTATCCATACGACAAATCAATGGCACCGGCTGCAGAGTCGGTGTCATCACCCTGCTGTAATGGCAGGGACCGAAGTTAGCTTCGATCCCCGCCATTAACCCCTTAAATGCAGCGGTTAAAAGCGATCGCTGCATTTAAGCGGTTTGCAGCTCATCGGCACTCCAGCAATGAAATTGCCGGGGTGCCGGTGGCTGGAATGGCAACCGGAGGCCTAATACTGGCCTCCCGGTCTGCCTAGTATGGAAGCCTTCCAGCTGACATCCACCTGTAATGGCAGGGACCGGGGCTAGCACCGATCCCTGCCATTAACCCCTTAGATGCAGCAATCGCTGCATCTTAGAGGTTCGTAGCCGATCAGCAGCCATGCCATGCGATCGCAGGGCTGTCGACTGCTTCTATAGCAACAGGAGGCCTAACAATGGCCTCCAACCCTGCCATTACGGAAGCCGCTTGGGCCCCGCCCGGAGGCAAAGCCTAATCGGCTTGCTGTCAGTGAACGACTGACAGATCTAATACATAAAAAAAAAAAAAAGATAGTTGGACCTTCAAGTCCCCTAGTGGGACTAAAAATAAGTGTCCAAAAAGTGACAAAAAAAAGTTGTAAAACATATAATAAAACTTTGAAGTAATAAAATAAAACACAATCGTCCATTTTCCCTTATCAAGTCCTTTATTGTTGAAAATAAATAAATAAACCATACATATTTAGTATCGCCGCAACCATAACGGTCTGAACTATAAAAATATTATTTTATTTATTCCACGCGTTGAACGGCATAAAAAAAAAACCTGTAAAAGACAATGCCAGAATTTCTGTTTTAGGGTCACTTTGCCCTACAAAAATGTAAACAAAAAGTGATCAAAATGTCTCACGTATCCAAAAATTGTACATATAAAAACTATAGCTCGTCACGCAAATAACAAGTCCTCCCACTGCTCTGTCGACGAAAAAATTTAAAAGTTATGGTTCTCACAACCTGGCGACAGAAAAAATACATTCTTTTTACAAAAGTAATTTTATTGTGCAAAAAGTTGTAAAACATAAAAAAGTGCTATAAATTAGGTATCGCCGGAATCGTACTGACCCGCAGAATAAAGTTAACATGTAATTAATAACGCATGGTGAACGCTGTATAAAAAAACTATGCCTCCTTGCCTCCAAAAAATAGGATAAAAAGTGATCAAAAAGTCGCATGTACCCCAAAGTGGTACCAATAAAAACTACAGCTCATCCCGCAAAAAAACAGCCCTCATACCACTACGTCTATGAAAAAATAAAATTAGTTAAGGCTCCAATAAGTCAGGAAATAAAAAATATGCAGTTGTGCCGGCCCAAGGGGAACATTTCTTCTGTTTCAAGAGGCGATTTATCAAGGCCCTAAAATTAGGGAACCAGGAAGGGCAGGACTCAAACATTTGTTCTGGAATCGAGGATGCCCGTATTATACCAGGAAAACACTTCCCAGCAAAATTCCCCAAACTACAAAGGTGCAGAGTGTGGTATAAAAGGGGGATAAGAAACTACACCATTTATCAGTGCGACACTGGCCTGTGCAGAAAGGATTCACAGGGTAACACATCTGCGGATTATTTTATTGTTTTTTTACCCCATTATTATACCACCTGACTATGCCCCTGATGTACTCTGCCCAGCTTACATATACCCCCACATTATAAACTGAAATACCAGTAAGGCTGGGTTCACACGACCTATTTTCAGGCGTAAACGAGGCGTATTATGCCTCGATTTACACCTGAAAATACGGCTCCAATACGTCGGCAAACATCTGCCCATTCATTTCAATGGGTTTGCCGACGTACTGTGCCAACGACCTGTCATTTTACGCGTCGCTGTCAAAAGACAGCGCGTAAAATAACAGCCTCGTCAAAGAAGTGCAGGACACTTCTTGAGACATAATTTGAGCCGTTTTTCATTGATTCCAATGTAGAACAACTCCAAATTACGACCGTCAATGACGCCTCGCAAAATGCGAGTAGGAGCAATTACATCTGAAATGACGGAGCTGTTTTCTCCTGAAAACAGCTCCGTAATTTCAGCCGTAATGGTCGTTATCGTGTGCACATACCCTAAAGCTCCAAACAAAACTACTACCAAGCAAAATCCACGCTCCAAATGCTAAATGGCACTACTTCCCTTCTGAGCCCTACAGCTTGCCTAAACAGCAGTTTCCTTCCACATATATGGCATCGCCATACCCGGGAGAACCCTTTTAACAATTTTTGGGGTGTTTGTCTCCAGTGGCACAAGCTGGGCACGACATATTTGCCACTGAAATGGCATATCTAGGGAAAATGTTAAATTTTTACTTTGCACCATGCGCAGCGCATTAATTGTTAGAAAAGACCTGTGGGGTAAAAATGCTCCCTACACCCCTTAATAAATGCCTTGAGGGGTGTCGTATCAAAAATGGGGTCACTTCTCAGGGGTTTCTTTTATTATTTCACATCAGAGCCTCTGCAATTGTGAACCAATACTTTGTAAGTCGCTAAATTAGACCTCAATTTCACATGGTACTCTTTCACTCCTGAGCCCTGTCGAATGTCCAGGCAAAAGATTAGAGCCACATGTCGGGTGATTCTAAAACCGGGAAACACAGAATAATAATTCGAGAACTGTCTTGTTATGGTGGCACAAGCTCGGCCATCGAGTACACACTAATTTCTGAAAAAAAACTGCAGGGTTAACATGCTCACTACACCCCTAGGTGAATACCTTGAGGGGTGTAGTTTACAAAATGGGGTCACTTCTGTGGGGCTTCCACTGTTTTGATTCCACAGGGGCTTTGCAAATGCGACATAGCGCCCCGAAAACCAATCCAGCAAAATCTTCACTCCAAAAGCCAAATGGCGCTCCTTTCCAAAGTAGTGGCTGTAGTACCTTCTCCCCCAAAGTCATGTTCACAAACAGGAGATTTTGACTATGTGCAAATATAGCAGATATTTTCTGTGGACAGTCTGAAGTGCATCAACGTGTGTTAGATTAGCACAGATTGTCCCCATTGCATTGCAATTCGTGAAATCCACAGCAAAATCCATTGCAAATCTGCTACGTATAAGAAATCAGTGCAAAGTTTTTCCTCAGATCCATAACAGATTCATACTAATACTATGCACCATGTATGGAATATTGTGTTGCTTCTGTGAAATTCAGAAGGGTAATATGAGAATGAAAGGAAAGTCTGAATTACATTCCAACACTCCATGGCAGCAAACACATTAATATTTCCAAAACAAGTACATTAGCAAAAGTAGGAAGAATTCTACTACTAGATCCTTAAACATATTACAAACCCCTAAATGCTTTGAATTTGGGCTCCATAGCCACGTTTTGACTGGGGCCCCCCCTCCGCTGGGTATCACACAACCCCCCTTTGTAGATAGTGCCTCCCTATAGATTCCACCACACAGCACCCCCCTATACATAGCACCATACACAGCCCCCTGTAGATAGCGCCATACACAGCCCCCTGTAGATATCGCCTTACAGCCCCATGTAGATAATGTCTTACAGCCCCAAATCCCCCCTGTAGATAACGCCATACAGCCCCCCCTGTAGATAACGCCATTCAGCCCCCCCTGTAGATAACGGCATACAGCCTCCCCTGTAGATAACGCCATACAGACCCCCCCTGTAGATAACGCCATACAGACCCCCCTGTAGATAACGCCATACAGACACCCCCTGTGTTACGTCCATGGCCGGGGATCGCCGTTCTAACTCACCCCCTGACGATCCCGGCCATGGACACCTCTCTGCTCGGCACTGTCTTCCGGGTCCTCGCGCCGTTCCCCGCAGGGCGCGCGCGCCCACGCGTGCACGGCCTTAAAGGGCCAGTACGCGTCCAGCTGCCAGTAATCAGCTATTAGCCCAAATGGCTGCTGGACTATAAAAATGAGCTCTGCCCACTGGTTCCTTGCCTGAGCGTTGTTGTACACCCTAGTCTGTCTTGCTAAAGGTCTCCCAGTGTTTTCCAGTTCCCAGTGTTGCCCGTTCCTGCTGCCTGTACCCTGTATCCCGTACTATCGTTACCTGCTGTAAAAGCCAAGTCGTGTCTTCCGCCGCATGCGCGGCGTCACCTGCTGTGAAAGCCAAGTCGTGCCTTCCCGCTGCATCCGCGGCGTCACCTGCTGTAATAGCCAAGTCGTGTCTTCCGCCGCATCCGCGGCGTCACCTGCTGTGAAAGCCAAGTCGTGCCTTCCCGCTGCATCCGCGGCGTCACCTGCTGTGAAAGCCAAGTCGTGATCCTGCCACTGTCTACTATTGCGTCAGGTACACGTTTTGAACTATAGACATTGTTTTGTACCTAGTTGGCCAGCTGCTACCCCGCTACGTGGTTCGGCCCAGTGGGTCCACATCCCGCGCTGTGACAGTACGCTCAGGCCATGGACCCCGCTGGCCAAGTCAAGAGTCTGTCATCCTCCCAAGCCATGCAGGCAGACCTGCAGGATCTGCAAGCGTGACAGGATCAACTCATTGTGGCAGTAGACTCCATGGCGCAGCATCTTGGTGCACTAGTTTCTTCCGTCATCGCTCCTAGTGAGACTCCTCCGATCAACCCTCCAGCTACACCTCCTGGCAGCTCCAGTTCGGACTCTCGGTTCTCGCTGCCATTGCCACCACGGTTTCATGGAGATGCAAGTATGTGCAGGGGGTTCCTGAACCAATGCCAAATCCATTTCACTCTGCACGCCCAAGCATTTCCTTCGGACGGAGCCAGGATCGCCTTTATTGTATCCCTACTCGCCAGCAAGGCTCTGGCGTGGGCGAACCCAATTTGGGAACGACTGGGACCCGTGACCAGAGACTTCCTGGGGTTTGTGCGGTTGTTCCGTTCCGTATTTGAGGAGCCTGGATGAGCCTCATCGGCTGCTACTGCTATTTTTAACCTGCGTCAGGAGGACGTCTCCGTGGGCGAATACACCATCCAGTTCCGGACTCTGGCAGGAGAATTGTCTTGGAATAATGAGGCCTTGGTAGCATCCTTCTGGCATGGCCTATCGCCTGAGATCAAAGACGAACTGGCTGCTCGAGATCTCCCAGCTGCCCTGGATGATCTGATTCAGCTGGCTAGCCGCGTGGACATAAGGCTCAGAGAGAGATTCTTCAGGAGAGACGGCTTTCTAGACTGGCGCCCAACTTCCAGCAACCCCTCTTGCCCTGTTCTTCTGCTGCGTCCGAGGTCCCGATGCAGGTGGATCGGCTTAAACTGTCTGATCAGGAGAAAAAGCGCAGGCGCACCTCTGGACTCTGTCTGTATTGCGGCCTCGCTGGCCATGTCGTGCGTCTGTGTCCCCAGAGGCCTAAGAAACCCCAATGTCTGGGATTGGTTGGCGAGACAACCCTGGGCGCTACTGCACTTGATAGAGAATTCTCGTCCAAGCTGTTCATTCCTGTAACCATTGTCGCTGGCGGGAGACCTCATCCAGTCTCTGCCTACCTGGACTCTGGCTCCGCAGCCAATTTCATCTGTCAAGACCTTGTGGATCTCCTTCAGTTGCCCACTGTTTTGCTGGAGAGACCATTGATCGTTGCCTCGGTAGATGGACTGCCTTTGCCTGACCCAGTATTGTCTGTGACCAAGCCGTTGAGACTCCAGGTGGGAGCTCTTCATTCCGAGCTGATCTCTATGTATGTCCTGTCCAAGGCCGTCAACCCCGTGCTGCTGGGCTTGCCTTGGCTCCGTCTTCACGCCCCAGTCCTGAATTGGAACTCTGGAGAGGTTCTTCAGTGGGGTCCCAAGTGTCTAGACCGCTGTCTGGGTCATGTCCTTCCATCCCAGCCTTCTTCGCCTCAGTCATTGTCTGGGCTACCTCCTTGTTATTCTCAGTTCGCTGATGTCTTCGACAAAAAGTAGGCAGAGATATTGCCACCACATCGAGAATACGACTGTCCTATCGACTTGATTCCTGACTCTTCTCCTCCTCGCGGTAGAGTATACCCTCTTTCCTTGCCAGAGACCCAGTCTATGTCGGCCTACATTAAAGAGAATCTAGAGAGGGGCTTCATACGAAAGTCTTCATCCCCGGCCGGAGCCGGGTTTTTCTTTGTCAAAAAGAAGGATGGATCCCTTCGACCCTGTATTGACTACCGGGGTCTCAATCAGATCACGGTGAAGAACAGGTACCCTTTGCCGTTGATTTCTGAGCTCTTTGATCGTATACGGGGGGGGGGCGAAAATTTTTTCCAAGCTTGACCTGCGGGGGGCCTACAATCTAATCCGGATCTGTCAGGGAGACGAGTGGAAGACTGCCTTTAACACACGTGATGGACACTACGAATATTTGGTCATGCCCTTCGGCCTGTGTAACGCTCCCGCAGTATTTCAAGAATTTGTGAATGACATATTTCGTGACCTCCTCTATGTCTGTGTTGTGGTGTACCTCGATGATATCTTGATTTTTTCCCCAGATCTTGTGACTCATCAGGGCCATGTCCGCCTGGTGTTGCTTAGATTAAGAGAGAATCATCTCTACGCCAAGTTGGAGAAGTGTGTGTTCCAAGAAAAGTGTCTTCCCTTCTTGGGCTACATTGTCTCTGATCAGGGTCTCAAGATGGATCCTGAGAAGGTCAAGGCTGTCCTGGAGTGACCACGTCCCCAAGGCTTAAGGGCCATACAACGCTTCCTGGGATTCGCCAACTTCTACAGACTATTCATCCCCAACTTCTCTTCTCTGACAGCTCCCATCTCCACCCTTACTAAAAAAGGTATGAATGCCAAAGTATGGACTCCAGAGGCGGAGATCGCATTTGAAACCTTAAAGAAAGCCTTCACATCTGCCTCCATTCTCCACCATCCTGATGTGTCTCTGCAGTTTTCGTTAGAGGTGGACGCCTCCTCTATTGGTGCCGGGGCTCTATTGTACCAGAGGGGCTCGAAAGGCAAGACGGTGGTATGTGGTTACTACTCCAAGCTGTTTTCTTCTGCAGAGCGCAACTACTCGATTGGGGACCGGGAGTTACTGGCCATCAAGATGGCTCTGCAGGAATGGAGACACCTACTGGAAGGCGCAGCTCATCCTATCCTGGTCTTCACGGACCACAAGAACTTGACCTATCTACAGACGGCTCAACGACTGAATCCTCGTCAAGCCAGATGGTCATTGTTTTTTGCACGGTTCCAGTTCGAACTCCACTACCGACCTGCCGACAAGAATGTGAGGGCCGATGCCTTGTCTAGGTCTTTTGAAACAGAGGACACTGTGGAGCCCCCACAGAATATTATCGATCCCTCCTGCATCTACCCTGTCAACCCTCTGCAGGTTAGAGGCATTCCCCCAGGAAAAACTTTCGTACGGCTGGCAGACAGAGGAAGAATCCTTCGCTGGGGTCACTGTTCCAAGCTGGCAGGACATGCGGGTGCCTGTAAGACCCGAGACCTGATTGCCCGTCAGTTCTGGTGGCCCACGCTGCCCAAAGACATCATAGACTTTGTCTCTTCCTGTACGGTGTGTGCAGCCAACAAGGGTTCCCACTCCAGACCAGCCGGTCTGCTCCAACCACTGCCGGTGCCCGAGGCCCCCTGGCGGCATATTGCTATGGATTTTGTTACGGATCTGCCTCCCTCTGCAGGATGCAGTGTGATCTGGGTGGTGGTGGCGTTTTTCAAAGATGGCTCATTTTGTTCCCCTGACTGGCCTGCCTTCTGCCTTCTGCCGCTCGACTGGCTGACCTCTTCATGCAACACATCTTCCGTCTGCATGGATTACCTCTGCATATTGTCTCGGATCGAGGGGTCCAGTTCACCTCTAAGTTCTGGAGAGCACTCTGTGGCCTACTCGGGGTAAAGTTAGACTTCTCCTCAGCTTATCACCCTCAGTCCAATGGGCAAGTTGAGAGGATTAATCAAATTATGGAGAACTACCTACGGCACTTTGTTTCCAGAAGACATGATGACTGGGTGCAGCTGCTTCCGTGGGCGGAGTTCTCTTATAATAACCATACCAGTGAGTACACCACTTCCAGTCCGTTCTTTATAGTCTATGGCCAACATCCTCGAATGCCCCTGCTCGGCTCTACTATGTCTCAGGTGCCTGCAGCCGATTCTACCTTCAGGAACTTTTTGCAAATATGACAGCAGACACGGTCTTCTATTCTGCTGGCGGTGGACCGCATGAAGAGAAAGGCAGACACTAGAAGACGAGAACCTCCCCAGTTTCTTCCAGGTACAAAGGTCTGTCTGTCTTCCAGGAATATCCGGCTGAGGGTGCCATCTTGCAAGTTTGCCCCCAGGTTCCTTGGACCCTTCGAGATTCTGCTGCAGATCAATCCTGTGTCGTACAAGCTTCGACTGCCTCCTACCCTCAAGATCCCTAATTCCTTCCACGTCTCCTTGCTAAAACCCGTGGTTCTAAACCACTACTCCAGGACTCCTAGTTCCGCAGTGGCTCCTGGCAGTTCATCCGGAACTTTTGAAGTGAGGGAGATCCTGGCCACCAAGAAAATAGGATGCAGGACATTTTACTTGGTGGATTGCAGGGGATTTGGTCCAGAGGAGAGGTCTTGGGAGCCAGAGGAGAATATCGATGCCCAGGTCCTCGTGAAGAAATTTCTTTCCCGCTCTGGTCCCAAGAGGAGGGGGCGTAAGGGGGGATACTGTTACGTCCATGGCCGGGGATCGCCGTTCTAACTCACCCCCTGACGATCCCGGCCATGGACACCTCTCTGCTCGGCGTCCTCCTCCCTCTGGCAGGCGCCGGCACTGTCTTCCGGGTCCTCGCGCCGTTCCCCGCAGGGCGCGCACGCCCGCGCGTGCACGGCCTTAAAGAGCCAGTACGCGTCCAGCTGCCAGTAATCAGCTATTAGCCCAAATGGCTGCTGGACTATAAAAATGAGCTCTGCCCACTGGTTCCTTGCCTGAGCATTGTTGTATACCCTAGTCTATCTTGCTAAAGGTCTCCCAGTGTTTTCCAGTTCCCAGTGTTGCCCGTTCCTGCTGCCTGTACCCTGTATCCCGTACTATCGTTATCTGCTGTAAAAGCCAAGTCGTGTCTTCCGCCGCATCCGCGGCGCCACCTGCTGTGAAAGCCAAGTCGTGCCTTCCCGCTGCATCCGCGGCGTCACCTGCTGTAAAAGCCAAGTCGTGTCTTCCGCCGCATCCGCGGCGTCACCTGCTGTGAAAGCCAAGTCGTGCCTTCCCGCTGCATCCGCGGCGTCACCTGCTGTGAAAGCCAAGTCGTGATCCTGCCACTGTCTACTATTGCGTCAGGTACCCGTTTTGAACTATAGACATTGTTTTGTACCTAGTTGGCCAGCTGCTACCCCGCTACGTGGTTCGGCCTAGTGGGTCCACACCCCGCGCCGTGACACCCTGTAGATAACTCCATACAGACCCCCTGTAGTTAACGCCATACAGACCCCCCTGTAGATTACGCCATACAGAGTCCCCCCTGTAGATAACGCCATACAGTCCCCCCTGTAGATAACGCCAAACAGACCCCCCCTGTAGATAGCGCCATACAGACCCCCCTGTAGATAACGCCATACAGACCCCCCCTGTAGATAACGCCATACAGACCCCCCGGTAGATAACACCATACAGAACCCCACCTGTACATAACGCCATATAGCCCCCCCCCCCCACAAAAAAAACGGCCTATAGTTTGACCTACAAAAGACTTGCATCTCCTATCCACAGGATAGGGGATACATGTGTGATCGCTGGCAGCGATAAGGAGAACGGGACCGAATGTCCCACGAAGTTCTCCATGATAAACCTCGGACTTCCGGCGTCTGCGCAGTTCAATAAAAATGAAAGGAGCGCTGGTCACGCATGCGCACAAGCGTGACCGGTGCGCAAGTCATTTCTATGGAGCTGCAGACAGACCCCTGCATGTCTTTTGTAGGAACAACCCCTTCAGTGGCGTCGCGCTGTAGCAGCCATAGCAGCTTCTTACGGAGCCTCCGGCCAGGGGGGGGGGGGGCCGTGCCGGCGGGTGGCATGGGCCCCCTCATGCTGCAGGCCCCGTAGAAGCCGCTACGGCTACTACAGCGGTAGTTACACCACTGGTATGTTCACATGTAAGCGCAAAATACGTCTGAAAATATGGAGCTGTTTTCAGGCGAAAACAGCTCCTGAATTTCAGACGTTTTTGCAAGTACTCGCGTTTTTCGCAGCGTCCATTACGGACGTAATTTGAGCTGTTTTTCAATGGAATCAATGAAAAACTGCTCCAAAAACGTCCAAAGAAGTGACATGCACTTCTTTGACGCGGGCGTCTTTTTACGCGCCATCTTTTGACAGCGACGCCTAAAATTACACCTCGTCTGAACAGAACTTCATAAAACCCATTGCAAGCAATGGGCAGATGTTTGCAGGCGTAATGGAGCCGTCTTTTCAGGCGTAATTCGAGGCGTAAAATGCCCGAACTACGTCTGAAAATAGGCCGTGTGAACATACCCTTAGGCCGGATTCACACGAGCGTGTGCGTTTCGCGCACGCAAAAAATGCGGCGTTTTGTGCGCGCAAAAGGCACTTAGCAGCTCCGTGTGTCATCACCATATGATGCGCGGCTGCGTGCTTTTCGCGCAGCCGCCATCATTATGACACTCCGTTTGGATGTTTGTAAACAGAAAAGCACGTGGTGCTTTTCTGTTTTCATTCATCCTTTTCACTGCTGTTGCGCGAATCACGCGCGTCCCACGGAAGTGCTTCCGTGAGGTGCGCGTGATTTTCACGTACTCATTGACTTCAATGGGTGCGTGATGCTCGAAATACGCAGAAAGAACGGACCTGTCGTGAGTTTTTCGCAGCGGACTCACGCTACGTAAAAATCACGCACCTGTCTGCACGGCCCCACAGACTAATATAGGTCCGTGCGACGAGCGTGAAAATCACGCGCGTTGCACGGACGTATATCCTGTTCGTCTGAATAAGCCCTTAGGCTGCTCTCCCGGCCCAGTACCTGACTACAGATTCTTACGTTCTGGGCTTCTTACATCTGCATGTAATTTAACACAATGTTTTGAGTACATGGTTTGTATTGCGATCCAGGTAAAAATGATGGATATTGAGCAAGTGCAGTTGAGTGGTTTGCACTCTGCTTCTCACTAGGTAAGGAAAATGTTGAAATAAATACTTGTCAAAACCAGACTATCCTGCACTGTCTCGTAATAAGTGTTTTAATTCTAGTAGTATGGGGGTATGTTCACACGGCCTATTTCGGGCTGTAAACTCCCCGAAAAAATGCTGTAAATACGGGGGGCTGAACACCTCCAAATATCTGGCCTTTGATTTCAATGGGAAAAACGCATTCCATTACCATGGGGCGTTTTTTACGCGGCCGTTTTTAAAAACGGTGTGTAAAAAAACGCCCCGTAAAAAAGAAGTGCACGTCACTTCTTGAGCCGTTTTTCATTGGGTCAATAGAAAAACAGCTCCAAAAACGGGCGTAAAAAACGCATCAAAAATGCTTGATGCAAAAAAACGGCTGTAAATCAGAGGCTGTTTTCCCTTGAAAACAGCTCAGTATTTTACAACCGTAAAAGCGTGTAAACATACCCTGACCGTACAGAGGACTTTCGGGCACATTAGGCCTTGTTCACAATTCATCATGAGTCTGCAGTATTCATAAGGGGAGCGCTTCCCCCACCTCTCTCTGCCGCACCTCTGACCACTCATTGACAGCTGTCATGTATACATGCAGATATGCGGCAGCCTTCATTCACTAGTGAGAGAGCCGGGGGGCAGTGCTCCTCTCATTAATATATCATACTTTGTGTCTAGAAGCCAAACAGCACAATCTTTTTATTTTTTGAGCATTTTGGACAAATAGTAGGCGTTTGGTCAGGATCACACACACAGTTTTGATGCACTTTTTGGCTCAATTTTTTTTTTTTTAACCAAACACAGAAGTGGACACAAAAGAATGAAGATGAATCAGTTTTTTTTTTATTCTTTACCTTCCCTTTGGATACACTTCTGGCTTTGGCAAAAAAAAACTGTATCAAAACTGTGTGTGTGATCCTTGCCTGTAGGCCTCATGCACACGACCGTAGTGGTGTGCACAGGCCGTGATTTGCAGCTCGGGCGGCTACGGAGTGTCACCCGTGGCCGCCTGCAAATCATGCGCCGTGCACATTGCCGTGTGCATTCATTTCAACGAGCCTGGACCGGAAAATACGGCCGTAATTATACATGTCCTATATTTTTGCGGTCCAGGCAATGCACAGACTAAGGAAAGCACGGTCGTGCGCATGGGCCCATTGAAATGAATGGGGCCGCAATTCACCCGCAGATTTTGCGACTGCAAAAATACGTTCATGTGCATGGGGCCTAAGGCTGGATTTGCACACAGCATTTTTGTACGTTTTTTAGTGGAATTTTTAATGGCGTTTTTTTGCAGCTTTTTTTTTTCATGCAGTTTTAAGTGCGGCCAGATGTTACATTAAAGAGGCTCTGTCACCAGATTTTGCAACCCCTATCTGCTATTGCAGCAGATAGGCGCTGCAATGTAGATTACAGTAACGTTTTTATTTTTTAAAAACGAGCATTTTTGGCCAAGTTATGACCATTTTTGTAGTTATGCAAATGAGGCGTGCAAAAGTCCAAGTGGGTGTGTTTAAAAGTAAAAGTCCAAGTGGGCGTGTATTATGTGCGTACATCGGGGCGTTTTTAATACTTTTACTAGCTGGGCGCTCTGATGAGAAGTAACATCCTCTTCTCTTCAGAACGCCCAGCTTCTGACAGTGCAGATCTGTGACGTCACTCACAGGTCCTGCGTCGTGACGGCCACATCGGCACCAGAGGCTACAGTTGATTCTGCAGCAGCATCAGCGTTTGCAGGTAAGATCGACTTACCTGCAAACGCTGATGCTGCTGCAGAATCAACTGTAGCCTCAGGTGCCGATGTGGCCGTCACGATGCAGGACCTGTGAGTGACGTCACAGATCTGCACTGTCAGAAGCTGGGCGTTCTGAAGAGAAGAGGATGTTACTTCTCTTCAGAGCGCCCAGCTAGTAAAAGTATTAAAAACGCCCCGATGTACGCACATAATACACACCCACTTGGACTTTTACTTTTAAACACACCCACTTGGACTTTTGCAAGCCTCATTTGCATAACTACAAAAATGGTCATATCTTGGCCAAAAATGCTCGTTTTTAAAAAAAACAAAAACGTTACTGTAATCTACATTGCAGCGCCTATCTGCTGCAATAGCAGATAAGGGTTGCAAAATCTGGTGACAGAGCCTCTTTAAAGTCTATAGTAAAATATAAAATGCACTACACACAACTGCTTTTTTGGTTCATTTCTTAGGCAATTTTGTGGTCAGTGGCAATTTTTTCTAAACACATCATGCTCTGGGTATGGCATTTTTTTCCCATAGTATTCTCTATAAAAACACCAGAAAAAAAGCATGTACAAAATGACACATATAACGCCAAATAAACCTCATGTTTTGTTTGAAAACTGATAGCAGTTTTAGAAGCTTTTTTTTTATGCAATTTAAAACGCCAGAAATTTTCTGTGTATGAAGGAGGCCTAAATAGGGCACCATATTCAGGTAAAAGATCCGCTTTAGCTAATCAGCTCTGTCTGTGGTAACCCGCTATGTACCTGTGAGATCATCACATAACCAGGGCAGAATTTTCTCCACTGGAAGTAAACAATATAGGTTCCTATTTAATGACAGCAAGCAGAGATCTAGAAAAAAGTGAAGAATTGATCCAAAAAGTATATAAAAAAAATTGTCTAACTTTTAACCATACAAACCATAAGGTTTAATACTAAAACTGGAATACCCTTTTAAGTGTTTGCCACTGATCTGAGAGCAAGGAAGGGGGCAAACATGCTTGAAAGGACTTAAACCATATCCTCTATCTCTTTCTCTAACGAATTAAAACTAAATTGAGGTGGAGAACTGTCATTCGACCTGCTCATGGTGGCCCTGGCAAGAGAGAACGTGATATTTTGATCTATTATGTAAATTTCTTATCGCATCATGTGAAATCATTTTGCTATATACTGAACCATAGAAAGGGCCAGCCTTAGAGGTGTGCGACCTGTGCTATTGCACAGGGCGCATCACTCCAGCAGGTAGAAGGGGCGCTGTGTTGGCTCCCTTCTCCTGCTTGTGTTTTAGAAGCACCAGGGCACGGCGACTCAGCAGCTGCCTTTTTGCCCGGGCGCTTCTTCTCTCAGTGGCGTCGCTACCGTTGTTGCAGACATAGCAGCTGCTAGCGGCGACACCGGGCCTGAGAGCGACGCCAGATTCAATAGTATCTGCGCCCTTAGGACGCAGATACTCTTGAACACTGTAGCACAGCAGGGAGGTATGCTCCTGCTCTGCTATCTACTAGGCTACAGGCTATCAGGCGCAGGGACAGGATACATGCGCAGGTTGGCGTGATGACATCACTGGATTACGCCGGCCTACGCAAGGATCCCGTCGTCGGTGTTGTGTAGCATCTCTGTTCGTCGTGGGAACGGGGCCTAGGTGAGTAAAAATTTTTTTGTTTGGGGGGCACTGTCTACAAGGGGGAGGTGGGGGCTGTATGGCACTGTCTACTATGGGGAGGTGGGTGGCTGTATGGCACTGTCTACAAGGTGAAGGTGGGGGCTAATGACACTGTCTACAAGGAGGTGGGGGCTTATGGCACTGTCTACAAGGGGGAGGTGGGGGGGGGCTGTATGGCACTGTCTACAAGTGGGAGGTGAGGGGCTGTATGCCACTATATACAAGAGGGAGGTGGGGGCTGTATGGCACGGTGTACAAGGAGGTGGGGGCTGTATGGCACTGTCTATAAGGGGGAGGTGGGGGGCTGCACGACACTATCTACAAGGGGGAGGTGGGGCTGTATGACACTGTCTACAAGGGGGAGGTGGGGGCTGTATGGCACTGTCTACAAGGAGGTAGGGGCTGTATGGCACTATCGACAAGGGAAATGTGGGGGCTTTATGACACTGTCTACAAGGGGGGATGGGGGCACTGTGTACAAGAGGGAGGTGGGGGCTGTATGGCACTGTCTACAAGTGGGAGGTGGGGAGTTGTATGGCACAGTCTACGAGCAGGTGGGGGCTATATGGCACTGTCTACAAGGGGGAGGTGGGGGCTGTATGGCACTGTTTACAAGGGGGAGGGGGGGCTGTATGGCACTGTCTACAAGGGGGAGGTGGGGGCTGTATGGCGCTGTCTACAAGGGGGGTGGGTGCTGTATGGCACTGTCTACAAGGAGGAAGTTGGGGGCTGTATGGCACTGTACAAGAGGGAGGTGGGGGCTGTATGACACTGTATACAAGGCACTGTCTACAAGGGGAGATGGGGGCTGTATTGCACTGTCTACAAGGAGAAGGTGGGGGATTATGTCACTGTCTACAGGGAGGCTGTATGGCACATTCTACAGGGGCACTATCTACAAGGGGGGCTGTGTGTGGCAGCTGGGGGAGTGGACCATTATACTGTGTGGGGGCCACTAAGCGGACATTATACTGTGTAGGGGCACTACAAGGGGCAATATACTTTGTGTGGCACTTAGGGGGTATAATTCTGTGTGGGCACAATTAGAGAACAAAATACTGTGTCCATGAAGGGGTTATAATATATTATATTATAAAATATTATTATACTGTGTTTGGGGCACTAAAGGGGCATTATACTGTGTGGGGGCACTATATAGGGCATTATGCCCTGAGGGTCATTATACTTTTTTATGGGGCATTATTTTTATGACAGGGTGGGGCGCCGAAAGATAGTTTCGCATGGGGCGTCATCTATCCTAAGGTCGGCCCTGACCATAGATCTGTCTCTGTCCTTCCCTTTCTTTCTCCCTTTTCGTTTTTCTACACAGACAGATTCTCTGTTTTCATTTTTAGAGAAATTGTGTCAGTGGTCTGGCAGAAAAGTAAAAATTCAGTGTCCTGATATCTGTCTTAGTAATTTTAGACATTCTCTTCATCATTTAGTGTAACATTAAGTTGTTGGAAGATATTTCTGTTATTGATGCAATGTAACCACCATCCATAGAATTTGCTAGGATGCCCCCCCGTGGGTCTACAGATGTTGGGTTATATATACTTATATATCACACCACTTGGTAGTAGCGTTCTCACAGACTGTGGTGTTATTATCACCCTCTCAATTTAGAGTAGAGTAGATGCATAGAGAGCAGATTGAGGTTTTGGGCGTTTTCACTTATACCAAGTTTTAAAAATAGAATGTGAAAATATTTTAAGGCAGAAATGAAACAGCAAATGCTCTACAATAATTTTCCATCAGATATTGTTCCTACCGTTTTGCAGAGAGTGTGAAAGTCTATTTAACCCACAGAGTCATAATTTTTTATCCTTTCACAATGTTGTTATAAATCAACATGTAAAACGATTTTATTTTTATTAGAAATGTGTGGCATCTATTACTTTTTAATTTTATTGTTTTTTAGGCAGTTGCTAGTACAGGTTTTATAGTTTTTCTTTTTTATTATTGGTTGTGTTCGTGTTGAAGCAGAACAAAAAAAATGCCAACTTAGACAACAGGCATAAATCAATAGATTTTATACGAGGGGCAAATATTTACAACCGACGGTATATTCACATGAGGCAGATTTGTTGTAGGAATTTCTGCAACTGTCCCATTTATCTGAATGAAGCTTGCAGCGTTACATGTACATGCTGCAAAATCACTCCATTCAGATGTATAAAACGTATTTTCAGTTGCAGAAATGTTTGCAATAAATCTACCTCATGTGGATATACCCTATAAATCTGAAATCCAACTAGAAGTCTCCTCTAATTTACATAGTTTGTTACGTTTTTTTTTTCTGCATTTGGATTCCAATTTAAATGAATCCTTTTTTGACTTGGCGAAAAATAAATAAAAACTGACAGAAAAGGAAAGCAATAAAAACAAAAGTTTTTATGGATCAATTCAACAGAACAGTCAGAAAAAATAGCTTTTTCTTCTTCGCATGTACAGATTTTGACAGATTCGTCAAACATAATGGATGACAATACAAACTGAACACATTCCATTTGTATCAGTCATCCATTGACTTCCATTGTTAAAAAAAAAAACTGGAAACGTCTGCTCCCTGAAAACTGATGGAACGTAATTGAACTGAAGCAAACTAAGCTTAAAAAACACCCATTGAACTCAATGGATGTTATAAAGGGTAACTAAACGTTCAATAAACTTCTGATATTCCATAGTGACACATCAGAAGTTTTGATTGTTGGAGGTCCGAGCACTGAGACCCCCACCAATCGGTAAAACTAAGCGGCAGAAGCGCTCGGCAGAAGCACTGTGCCGCTTAGTTTCTGTTTGGCTTTTTCCGGAAAGCCTATGTAGCAGTATACGGGCTCATAGACTTTCTATTGAGTCCGTACACCGCTACATTGATTTCCGAAAAAAGCCAAACAGAAACGAAGCGCTTCTGCAGCTTCGTTTTAGCGATTGGTGGGGGGGCTCAGTGCTCGGACCCACACCAATCAAAACTTCTGACATGTCACTATGACATGTCAGAAGTTTGTTAAAGGTTTAGTTACCCTTTAATGAAAGGATTTTTTTCAGTTCTTTGTTTTTTTTTTTTGGACGGAACACAAAAGTGGAAATCACAGCGCAGATGTAAACCTAGCCTTTTTGAAGGACTAACCCTTCAAAGGACATTTTATTCAGTACTTTACATCATTTGGCACCTTTAGTTGCTGGTGATGTCTGAGAGGAGGTTTACAGAAAATGAATGTACATTAATTGTGCCCATTAAATCATCTTTGATAGGACATTGATATAAGGAGGCCTGTCCTGGTAAAGAACAAAACCCACAGCACATGCAGATTTTCTTCTTTATTTTATTGTCTGGATTTGAGCAAATTCACCTTGATTGACGCCAAGCTATAGTAACAGTAAGTCCATCAAGTTCAGCCTATAAGTAGAAATTTATGTAGGCGATGGTGACATGGGTGAAAAACTTAGAGAAGGGTTAAAATTCTGTTGCCAGACAACTGCACTTGCAAACATACAATTAGGGGTATACCTTTAGGGGAATTAATATAAAAATAATTTAATAAGAACTCTTTTTACAGGAGGAGAGAAAAGTGTGTAGAAGGTTAAAGTGGTTATCCAGTCGCTAAAAATTGATGGCCTATCCTCGGTATCCGTGTAGATGATTCACAGTACGAGCGCTGCACCCCTTTCAAAATAGCGGATCGGCGGGGATCCCAGGAGTTGGACCTCGACTCATCAGCTATTTTTAGCGATTGGATAACCCCTTTAAGTAAACGAAACTGCTAGTTCAAACAAAAGAGAGAAAACATACTTTCGCAGTCAAAATACAAAGAAGAACTAATGGATTACCCTGATTTTTGTTACCAATGATCGTAAAGAATTCCATCAGAAATATTGTAACTAAGTATTTACCATTACTTTACCAAGATGAAATAATAAAATGGCTGTAGATTTTTCAGCAGGTGTCCACTTACATTATCTAGTCTCTTCTCACCAGTGTGCCGTCCACAACTTGGTAGACGCAATTTTTATAAATGCAGCGGTAAAGAATGCCCATGCTGCAAATATGCATATAAAACGAAAACGATAATTGGCATAATTGATTACAAAAATTATAATTTAAAAATATGAATAAACTTGCATTAGAAAATATATAGTTTACTACAGGGGCGGACACAAGACAGCTGAGGCCCCCGTGCAAGGGCAGCATATGGGCCCCTTGTTCTCTAATATCTTATCATAGATATTACCCCCCCTTATGTCACTCTAACTATCCATCAGTAATTGTTAGCCATAAAATATATTCCCACAGGCATTTACATGAAATCTATTAGAAAGAAGAAGGCTACTTTAAGGTGACAGTGGGCCCCTTACCTTCTGGACCACTATGCAGCTTCACAGGTTGCACCAATGGTATGTCCGCTCTTGGTTTACTACATACAATGTATGGTACATTGTGCAACTTGGCATATGTAGGATGTACTGTACAAATGCTACGACAACACGTCAGCGATCCACTAATCCAGAAGCATACTGAAATGCTACAATGTGTTCAAGCACTTTCTTTCCACACATTCTGGAGATTTATTTGTCTTTCATTTAACCCCTTCCCAACATTTGCCGTACATGTACGTCATGGAAAGCATTGACTTCCCGCATCTTGCCGTACATGTACGCCGAATGTTTGGGACCGGCTCAGAAGCTGAGCCGGTGCCATCATCACCGGATCTCAGCTGTATCTTACAGCTGACATCCGGCTGTAACGGCGGGGACCGAAATTAGCTTCGATCCCTGCCATTAACCCCTTAAGTGCAGCGCTCAAACGCGATCGCTGTACTTAAGGTGTTTGCAGCTCATCGGAACACCAGTAATGAAATTGCCGGGGTTCCGGTGGTTGCAATGGCAACCGGAGGCCTAATACTGGCCTCCCGGTCTGCCTAGCACCGAAGCCGGTCAAGATCCGCCCGGCGGCGGAGCCTGATCGGCTTCCATAGCTGCCGGCAAGATGGCGCCGGGTCAGGAGCTGATCCGGCGTCATCAGCGGTGGAAGTCAGCTGTACTGTACAGCTGACATCCACCTGTAACGGCAGGAACCGGAGCTAGCTCCGATCCCTGCCATTAACCCCTTCGATGCAGCAATCGAAAGCGATTGCTGCATCGTAGCGGTTACTAGCAGATCGCCAGCCCTGACAGGCAATCGGGACTGGCGACTGCTGTTATGGCAACAGGAGACACAATGGTCTCCTGCTCTGCCATTACGGAAGCCGATTTAGGCCCCGCCGGGAGGCGAAGCCTAATCGGCTTGCTGTCAGTGAATGGCTGACAGATCTAATACATTGCACTACATAGGTAGTGCAATGTATTAGAAAAAAAAATATCTGACCGTTGGACCTTCAAGTCCCCTAGTGGGACTTGAGAAAAAGTGTAAAAAAAGTGCAAAAAATAAAAGTTTGAAAACAGTAAAAGTTTCAAGTAATCAAATAAAACACAATCCCCCTTTTACTCTTATCAAGTCCTTTATTATTGAAAAATAATAATAAACCATATGTATTTGGTATCGCCACGACCATAACGACCGGAGGTATCAAAATATTATATTATTTATTGCACGCGGTGAACAGCGTAAAAAAAAACGTAAAAAACGTTACCAGAGTTTCTGTTTTTTGGTCACTTTGCCCTACAAATATTAGAATAAAAAGTGATCAAAAAGTCGCACGTATCCAAAAATGGTACCTATAAAAACTACAGCTCGTCCCGCAAAAAACAAGCCCTCATACACCTCCGTCGACAAAAAAATGAAAAAGTTATGGTTCTCACAACTTGGCGACAGAAAAAATACATTCTTTTTACAAAAGTAATTTTATTGTGCAAAAAGTTGTAAAACATAAAAAAGTGCTATAAATTAGGTATCGCCGGAATCGTACGGACCCGCAGAATAAAGTTAACATGTAATTTATAACGCATGGTGAACGCTGTATAAAAAAAAAACGAAAAAAGCTGTGCCAGAATTGCGTTTTTTTGTTTACCTGGCATCCCAAAAAATAGGATAAAAGGTGATCAAAAAGTTGCATGTACCAAATGGTACCAATAATAACTACAGCTCGTCCCGCAACAAACCAGCCCTCATACCGCTACGTCTATTTTACCGCTAAAATTAGTTATGGCTCCAATAAGTCAGGAAATAAAAAAATATGCAGTTGTGCCCGAGGGGAACATTTCTTCTGTTTGAAGAGGCGATTTTTCATGGACCTAAAATTAGGGAACCAGGAAAGGGAGGGCCCAAACATATCCGCTGGAAGCGACGGTGCCCGTATTATTCCAGGACAACACTTCCTAGCAAAATTCCCCAAACTACAAAGGCGCGGAGTGTGGATCAAAAGGGGGATAATAAAGGACGCCATATATCAGTGCGACACCGGCCTGTGCAGAAAGGATTGCTTCACAGCGTAACACACATCTATGGATTATTTTATTGTTTTTTTTTACCCCGTTATTATACCACCTGACTATGCCCCTTATATACTCCGCCCGGCTTACATATGCCCTACATTATAAACGGAAACACCAGTAAGACTCCAAACAAAACTACTACCAAGCAAAATCCACGCTCCAAAAGCCAAATGGCATTTCCTCCCATCTGAACCCTACAGCGTGCCCAAACAGCAGTTTCCTTCCACATATATGGCACCGTCATACCCGGGAGAACCCTTTTAGCAATTTTTGGGGTGTGTGTCTCCAGTGGCATAAGCTGGGCACGACATATTTGCCACTGAATGGCATATCTAGGGAAAAATATAAATTTTTAATTTGCACCATCCACAGCGCATTCATTTATGGAAAAGACCTGTGGGGTGAAAATGCTCACTACACCCCTTAATAAATGCCTTGAGGGGTGCAGTTTCCATAATGGGGTCACTTCCCAGGGGTTTATTTTTATTATTTCACATCTGAGCCTCTGCAGTTGTGAACCAATACTTTGTAAATCGCCAAATTAGGCCTCAATTTTACATGGTACGCTTTCACTCCTGAGCCTGGTCGACTGTCCAGGCAAGAGATTAGGGCCACATGTAGGGTGTTTCTAAAACCAGGAAACCCAGCATAATAATTAGAGAGCTGTCTTGTTATGGTGGCACAAGCCGGGCACCACATATTGTCCACATATCTGTGGAAAAAATCCCATTTTCACTCTGCAACATCGAGTTCACACTAATTTCTACAAAACACCTGCAGGGTTAACATGCTCACTACACCCGTAGGTAAATGCATTGAGGGGTGTAGTTTCCAAAATTGGGTCACTTCTGGGGGGTTTCCACTATTTTGGGCCCACAGGCGCCCAGAAACCAATCCAGCAACATCTGCACTACAAATGGCGGTCCTTCCCTTCTGAGCCCTGCCGTGTGCCCAAACAGCAGTTTATGACCACATATGGGGTATTGCCGTACTCGGTAGAAATTGCTTTACAAATGTTGGGTTCTTTTTTTCCTTTATTTGTTGCGAAAATGAAAAAATTTGCGCTAAAGCTACGTCTTATTGAAGAAAAAGGATTGTTTTTATTTTCACTGCCCAATTCTAATAAATTCTATGAAACATCTGTGGGGTCAAAATGCTCACTACGCCCCTAGATGAATTCCTCAAGAGGTGTAGTTTCCTAAATGGTGTCACTTTTTAGGCGTTTTCATTGTTTTTTCTCCTCAGGGGCTTTGCAAATGTGACATGGCCGCCGCAAACCATTCCTGCTCAATGTGATCTCCAAAAGCCAAATAGCGCTCTTTCCCTTCTAAGCCAAGCCGTGTCTCCAAACAGCCGTTTATTACCACATGTGGGGCATTGTTTTACTCGGGAGAAATTGCTTTACAAATTTTGTGGTGCTTTTTCTCCTTCAGTCCTTGTGGAAATGAGTAAAAATAAGCTAAACCTACATTTTCTTTGAAAAAATGTTGATTTTTATTTTCAGGGCCTAATTCCAATAATTTCTGCAAAAAACCTGTGGGGTCAAAGAGCTCACTATACCCCTAGATAATTTCCTCAATGGGTGTAGTCTCCAAAATGGGGTTACTTGTGGGGGGTTTCCACTGTTTTGTCTCCTCAGGGGCTTTGTAAATGTGACATGGCCTCCGCAAACCATTCCTTCTAAACTTGAGCTCCAAAAGCCAAATAGCGCTCTTTCCCTTCTCAGCCCTGCCGTGTCTCCAAACAACCGTTTATTACCACATGTGGGGTATTGTTTTACTCGGGAGAAATTGCTTTACAAATTTTACGGTGCTTTTTCTCCTTTAGTCCTTGTGGAAATGAGAAAAAAATCGCTAAACCTACATTTTCTTTGAAGAAATGTTGATTTTAATTTTCACGGCCTACTTCTAATAATTTCTGTAAAAAACCTGTGCAGTCAAAATGCTCACTGTACCCCTAGATAATTTCCTTGAGGTGTGTAGTTTCCCAGATGGGGTCACTTTTGGGGGATTTTGACTGTTTTGGCACCGCAAGAGCCCTTCAAACCTGACATGGTGCCTAAAATTTATTCTAACAAAAATAAGGCCCCAAAATCCACTAGGTGTTCCTTTGCTTCTGAGGCCGATGCTTCAGTCCAGTAGCACGCTACGGCCACATGTGGGATATTTCCTAAAACTGCAGAAACTGGGCAACAAATATTGAGTTGCATTTCTCTGGTAAAACCAGAAAAAAAAATTATAAAAAAAATTGTTATAAAATTGTTATAAAAAAAATTGTACTAAAAATTTATTTCTGCAAAAAAATATGAAATTTGTAAATTTCACCTCTACTTTGCTTTAATTCCTGTGACATGTGTAAAGGGTTAAGACATTTTCTAAATGCTGTTTTGAATACTTTGAGGGGTGAAGTTTTTAAAATGGGGTGACTTTTTGTGGGTTTCTAATATATAAGGCCCTCAAAGCCACTTCACAACTGAACTGGCCCCTGTAAAAATGGCCTTTTGAAATTTTCTTGAAAATGTGAGAAATTGCTGCTAAAGTTCTAAGCCTTGTAATGTCATAGAAAAATAAAAGGATGTTCAAAAAACGATGCCAATCTAAAGTAGACATATGGGTGATGTTAATTAGCAACAATTTTGTGTGGTATAACTGCCTGTCTTACAAGCAGATACATTTAAATTGAGAAAAATGCAAATTTTTGCAATTTTTCGCTAAATTTTGGTGTTTTTCACAATTAAATACTGAACATATCGAGCAAATTTTGCCAGTAACTTAAAGTCCAATGTGTCACGAGAAAACAGTCTCAGAATCGCTTGGATAGGTGAAAGCATTCCGGAGTTATTACCACATAAAGTGACACATGTCAGATTTGAAAAATGAGGCTCGGTCAGGAAGGTCAAAAGTGGCTAAAGAGGGAAGGGGTTAATAGTATAGGGAGAATAAGTAAACCTGTGAGGGTATGTTCACACGGCTTAGCAAAATACGTCTGAAAATACGGAGCTGTTTTCAGGCGAAAACAGCTCCTGATTTTCAGACGTTTTTATTTTACGACCGTTATTGGAGCTGTTTTTCAATGGAGTCAATGAAAAACGGCTCCAAAAACATCCCAAGAAGTGACATGCACTTCTTTTTTGCGGGCGTGTTTTTACGTGCCATCTTTTGACAGTGACGCGTAAAATAACGCCTCGTGGGAACAGAACATCGTAAAACCCATTGAAAGCAATGAGCAGATGTTTGTAGGCGTAATGGAGCCGTTTTTTCAGGCGGAATTCGAGGCGTAAAACGCCCAAATTACGTCTGAAAACACTGCGTGTGAACATACCCTTAGAGGTGGTGATATGAGTATTTTGAAGTATTTTGGATATCTATGGCAAAAACATCTATTCCAAATGGCTTAAATTATCGATTGGTTTTCTTTGACATCCTACGGTTATATTATTATTTACATAGTGTTCTGTGTAATTTTTATCACTTTTTTTTGTAACATTTTTATAACACATAAGATAGTAAACTCTGCTGGTGCAGGGGGCAGGTCTAATAACTAAGATATGTAATACTGCTCCTGTGCTTTTAAATACATGAGGCTATAAGTAAAAATCTTTTTTGTCTGAAACGCGTCAGCCAATTAGTGTTTTTTTGCTAACCTGTCACAATTGATTTTAACGGATTATAAAAAAAAGAAGAGAGAATTTTAACTTTGGATGATACCAGTCTTAACTTCATGTTTGGATATGTTTCTTTATTGACTTCAGTGGGAAAAATAGCAGCATATAAAACTTTAATGTGGTTTTCCATAGCAGTTCCTGGAACAGTTCCTAGAATGGTTTCAATAAAAATAAAAAAAAAGAGTAAAACTATGTGTATTCAGCTTGAAGTTTTGAGACGGCTTAATGCAATGGTTCTGCCAATGGGATAGTGATGCAGTTACTGTACCTCTACAACTACTGTGTAAAGTATAACACAGAACCATAACATGGAAAAACATGCTCACAAAACTACATCATGATAGTAGACTGGGTAAATAAGTTGGCTACAATAGTTTGTAAAGGGATATTCTGGTTTCAGCAAATGAAACATATTTATTGGTTTTGGAAATGTGATATAATTTTCCAATATACTTACTGTATTATTCCTCATGGTTTTCAAGATCTCTGTTTGCTGTCGTTCAATGAGAACCTTTATTGTTTAATTCTAGAGGAATGAGTAACCAATCAGCGTCATACACTTCTCATTGTTCCAGCCCAGCTTCTTTCACTGCACAATCACGCTGGTGGAACAATGAGAAGTGTATGACACTGATTGGTCACTGATTGGTCAGCGTCATACACTTCTCTTCACAACGCCCAGTTGGTAAAAAGTAAAAACATGCCCAGTTGTCTATTAAGAAACTAATTAGCATAAATCTAAAATTGCTCATAACTTGCTCAAAAATGATCGCTTTTCAAAATAAAAAACACTGTTATCTACATTACAGCGCCAATCAGATTATGTAGGAGATAGGGCACTTATAATGTGGTGACAGAGCCTCTTTAAGTTCAAGGTGTGCGTGTAAGTGTGTGTGTGTGCGTGGGGGGGGGGGGGGGTGTGCCTACAGTATATGAAGCTATGCATCTCACGATCTTTCAATCATTTTCTGCACATCACCAATTTAGAGGTCATTTTTTGATCCATACAAAATTCGCCCTCACACATATTTAATAAAGGAACATCTGTTCGCACATATTGTTCTGATGATTTGGTCTTGGATGGTGAGCTTTCAAAGCTGGCGTTTTATACTAATGGGTTTTCTCTTTGTGTTTGTGATTAAATGATGAGAGGTTTGTGTTTGTTTATGTAATTGGTATTTTTTTCATTTGCGTTGGCAGCATTTATCTATAAGCCATTTCATATCAAACTCTTCTAGTACAATGTGGTTTTAAATATGTTCAATGTGTGTTCCTATCTGTCTATCAGTCTCCAAATTGTTTGGTTTCCACTTTTAACCCCTTCCCGACATTTGCCGTACATGTACGTCATGGAAAGCATTGACTTCCCGCATCTTGCCGTACATGTACGCCAAATGTTTGGGACCGGCTCAGAAGCTGAGTCGGTGCCATCATCACCGGATCTCAGCTGTATCTTAACGCTCAAACGCGATCGCTGCACTTAAGGTGTTTGCAGCTCATCGGAACCCCAGTAATGAAATTGCCGGGGTTCCGGTGGCTGCAATGGCAACCGGAGGCCTAATACTGGCCTCCCGGTCTGCCTAGCACCGAAGCCGGTCAAGATCCGCCCGGCGGCGGAGCCTGATCGGCTTCCATAGCTGCCGGCAAGATGGCGCCGGGTCAGGAGCTGATCCGGCGTCATCAGCGGTGGAAGTCAGCTGTATGTTACAGCTGACATCCACCTGTAACGGCAGGAACCGGAGCTAGCTCCGATCCCTGCCATTAACCCCTTCGATGCAGCAATCGAAAGCGATTGCTGCATCGTAGCGGTTACTAGCAGATCGCCAGCCCTGACAGGCAATCAGGACTGGCGACTGCTGTTATGGCAACAGGAGACACAATGGTCTCCTGCTCTGCCATTACGGAAGCCGATTTAGGCCCCGCCGGGAGGCGAAGCCTAATCGGCTTGCTGTCAGTGAATGACTGACAGATCAAATACATTGCACTACATAGGTAGTGCAATGTATTAGAAAAAAAAAAATC
The DNA here is from genome assembly GCF_050947455.1 of Rhinoderma darwinii. Lineage (NCBI taxonomy): Eukaryota > Metazoa > Chordata > Amphibia > Anura > Rhinodermatidae > Rhinoderma > Rhinoderma darwinii. The sequence goes on along the minus strand of NC_134690.1, from coordinate 153,910,036 downwards.
TGACCGTTGGACCTTCAAGTCCCCTAGTGGGACTTGAGAAAAAGTGTAAAAAAAGTATAAAAAAGTGTAAAAAAAAGTGCAAATAATGAAAGTTTGAAAACAATAAAAGTTTCAAGTAATCAAATAAAACACAATCCCCCTTTTACTCTTATCAAGTCCTTTATTATTGAAAAATAATAATAAACCATATGTATTTGGTATCGCCGCGACCGTAACGACCTGAGGTATCAAAATATTATATTATTTATTGCACGCGGTGAACAGCGTAAAAAAAAACGTAAAAAACGTTACCAGAGTTTCTGTTTTTTAGTCACTTTGCCCTACAAATGTTAGAATAAAAAGTGATCAAAAAGTCGCACGTATCCAAAAATGGTACCTATAAAAACTATAGCTCGTCCCGCAAAAAACAAGCCCTCATACACCTCCGTCGACAAAAAAATTAAAACGTTATGGTTCTCACAACTTGGCGA